>NW_008794117.1:1621043-1642189 GCF_000699145.1 Aptenodytes forsteri | reverse complement strand
GGCTCGAGCACTTGCCGGTGAAGACTGAGGCAAAAAAGTCATTGAGTACCTCCACCTTCTCTGTGTCCCGGGTAACCAGGTGTCCTGTTTCATTCCGGAGAGGGCCCACATTTTCCCTTGTCTTCCTTTTATCCCCGACGTACCTATAGAATCTTTTCTTGTTGCCCTTGACATCCCTGGCCAGATTTAATTCTATCAGGGATTTATCTTTCCTAACCTGATGATGAGTGTTGTTATTTAGTTTTCACACTTGTTCAGAAGTCATCAGTCTTTATTTAATCACTGTTTCATTTTGGCTTGGTTTGCTGAGTTTTTACTTCATTTACTCAGATTTTTTTTTTTTAGTTGTGCTAGACGTTGCTTTGTCATGTGTGGTGGTATCATTAGAATTAAAAAATATTGTTCTTGGTGCCCAGTCCTGCACATTGTATGAAAATAACATGAGCTGTAGGTTCATTGAAAAGTATCAAAGCTGTGTATGGTAGGAAATATTTTAGAGTCACGTATATTTTTACTTGTGCTGCTGCGGAGTCCTAATGTCCTAACAGGCTAAGATGCTATTTATAGCTTCTTCTTTGAAAATGTAGTAAATATTTCTTCTGCAAATTGTGACATACAGTAGTTGTTTTGGCTGTTTGCATTAGGTAATTGCTGCCAGTGGCTGGGTTTAGATCAAGTAGTCAAGCTAGACAGATGCTGAATGCTTTTAAAAGTTCTCCCATTTTTTTGCAAATTTAAGATATCAGTCAGTAAATACTTTCTTTTATGTTGTTTATTGTGGCTAATGATGTGATTTTTTTTTTTTTTTTCAGAGCGTGCTAGTGAAAGCATCCATCAACTGAAATATGCCTTGGAGGAAAGACAGTTTGCAAAGGGTGAGGGTGAAGTTGGATTTGACCAGTCCTCTGTGGACAAGGGCAGTGATGATGTGGACAGAGGCGATGATGACAGTGGGAATACAGCCTGGCAGGAACTGCAGCACAGTCACGCAGGTAAGATTACTCTGAAAGCAAATAGTTTAAAAATTGTTAGAAATTATACTAATTTCAATGAAAAAAGTAAATATTTTTTGTTATAATATTTTTTTTATCTCTTCCTAGTTAATCAACTTAAAATTTTGTTGCGACATCAAGAAAGAATAGAAAGTGAAGTCTCTCCATCAAGGAGGAAGGTGTCATTCTGTGTATGTTTCTTCTTGTTTCTTTTGTGTTGTTTTAATGAACAGCATGCATGATGAGATCAATTTTCTAGTATCCAGGACGAAAAAGAAGCACCGAATCATTTTTATATTCTGAAATATAGGAGATTCCTGAGGCTATGGCCAGAACTTGGTATGCTTATGACCATAGCAGAAGAAAAAGAAATCTATAATACAGGATTTAGACTATTATCCTCTTTTGTTGTCCAGGGAGTGTGGGTCACAGTCCACATTGCTTTCATCTTTCTCGTCTTTTTCTTTCCACCAAAAGTTCATCCTTTTTGTTTTGGAAACAGTTGGGATCGACTACATGGACAAATTTCTGTAAAAGCAGCCTCTGTTTTCCTTTGACTGTACTTCAAGGATTCTCAAAGGCCTTCTTATGCTGTAACTATGCTTTTTCTTTAGAGGATTAGAGATGTTCATGTAACAACAGGTTTTGTAGCTCTCTGCCAAAATGCAGTAGTCTCTGTCAAAGTTAGTTTACGCCCTTACATGGGCTTCTCAGGTTTAGCCTTCTTGCAGCAGAACTGCACCAAAGTACATGCAATGGACAGTTCAGTTACAGAGCGACTGCTAGATACTAGTATCCCTATAGGAAAATAATTCAAAGGCATTGTTCCAGTTTTATCTTGATGGCCTCCACTGACTACTTTGGTTTATACTAGGCAAGACAAGCAGCTCTCTGCTGTCAAAGTTGAGGTAGCAGTGGAACAATTTGAAGCCTATATTCCTGCTGTGTTGCTTTGAGCCTGTGTAATGAGCCTAGCTCTACTGTTCTGACACTGAGAAATTTTACTTAAAGTTCAACTTTTCTGAGTGTCTAAAATCCACAAGTTTAGTCTGATTGTTCTGCCAGGTACTTTTGCCTCATAATGGTGCAGGACAGAATTAGTGTTTTGTAGCTCAAGGGAACGGTGCATCATTGGTTGATCTTGACATGAATCACTATCGGTTTGTATTTAGCCTTTGGAGGGGAGTGAAAGCATCTTTTAATCTATCTTTGTCAGTTTTCTACTTATATTGGGAAATTTTAGTAGAGTGGAAAAATTCAGAAAATGGGATACTTTTTCTAAGAAACATGTGATAGTGCTTTCAGGGAGTGGATTAAAGGATGGAGGAGTAAACAGAGAAAAGATGGGAATTTACTGTATTGATAGGGCATTGTCCCATTTCTTTCACTTGAAGTTTCCAACGAGAGGGATTCTGTGAAGTGGTGGCCTTATTCTCCTTTTCAGCTGTCCTCCATCTGCTTGCTAACCAGGATATGAAAGTGTTCTGAAGACAGACCAAGTGTAAAGCTCAAAAAATGTGGAGGTACAAAAGTGCACACACACCAAAAACCCCAAGCCCTTATAAAATACGAGCTTGTCTGGTGGTTTGCTGGACACTGCAGAAATGCTTCTTGTGTAAGAAGAATCAGATTCCCCAAAGGTCAAGGAAAGCAAACTTAGGCTATGAGTAACCTTAACCTTTTGCTTTGAATTATGCTGAAATACATGATGACTACCGAATAGTAGATGACTGCATGTGTCTATAGCTAAATATAATATTTCATAGAAAATATACTGTTTAGTGAACTTTACATTTCATATGTATAAATAACATTTTCTTAACAAAATTCCCCTCTCTTGCCCATTGATAAAAGTTGCAATAGACATCAAATGAGTACATCTTTTCTTTGATTACATCCAGATGGTTGGGCAGAGATTTTCCTTTTGCTCTCTACCTCATCACCTGAGGTCAAGGCCCAGCAAGATTGCTTCATACAATAACTGCAGTTCTACAAGCCGGGTCTTGGCTAACCTAACTGCACCCAGCCTGGGTTCCTGACACTGTTGTTATAGCTGGAGTTCCTGTGACTGATTCCCATTGTTTCTTGCCAGTTTACAGGGCAGCAGATTTAAGACTGCCAGCAGGAGAGTGTCTAATTCTGGGGTTTAGAGGTTTGAAATTTGAGGCGTCCTGGAAAAGTACAAGGTGGGCCAAATTATTTGGGATGTTGGCAAAACTATTTATCACCATGTAGAATGCTGGCCTCTAAAGCTGCCAAGCATTTATATTTTATAAACTCTTGTGTTTATATGGTAAACTTCTCAATATTAAGAATGCAAAAGTGAACAACATTTCTGAGACTCAGACATAAACGTTTGGTAATTCATACTGATCAGATGTGTCCTTCAGTTCTGATTTTAATATTTGGCCTACTTTAAATATATGCCTCCCCGACCTCTGTTCTTTAACCCTATAACACATGTTATATTATCAAAATATTAACAAAAAATTCCCAAATTAATTTATAATTGATTGATAACAATTTTGTAGTAAAAAAGGTAAAAAGAAATAAATCAGAAATGATCTACCAGGCATTTGCCCCATGAAAGGGCAGGTAGAGGCTTCTAAATAACGAAATATCCCAGTGACAGTGCTGTGAGTTAATAAGTTGTGTTAAGAAGTCCTCTGTTCTTTTTCTTTTGGGAAAATATACTATGTATTATTTTCCTGTTAGTGAAACCATTCTTTAGCACTCTTGTATACATTACACCGATGTTTCGCAGGTTAAACATTAGCACTGTTTTTCATTGAAAAACAATTTGAATAGAAATGGAGTTTTTCACGTTTTCAAACACTGCTGTGGTGTAATCTTTTCAGAGAGGCAGCTGGAGGTCTCAAATGCAAGGTGTCTATTACGCTTTCAGAAAAGAGGGAGGGATGAATAGGAGCCAGAGGAACAGAATGATGAGTTACAAATATTATCAGCACTATATTACATATACTTTAACAAGTGTGATTCATTTTTTAAAACTTTATAAAGTAGTTGAGATTAACAGACTTTTAAGCAAGGTGAGTTCTGAGTCAATAGAACATGGAAATTACATGCATTGAGCCAGGTGGAATACATTGCAAATTCGGAGTCCCTTCTCTAAATGTTTTTCCAGATGGTTCTGGAAAACCCTCCCATTTGTCTCTGCAATTGTAGTTCCAGATTTCTGAAGAGTCCTCCCTTTAATACGGCCAATACTTATATTGAGTATAATTTGACAGGAAGGCTTTTGTTGCTGGAAACCTTTCCCTCACCCTGGTTAGTGAATTTTATCTTTATCTTTAAAGGTTGGACAGGGAATCTTAATACCTTGTTGAGGAAAAAAAACATCAATTGTTGGCAGAACCTGTAGGTAAGATAACTGGTAGATGTAATAGCTAGCCATTAGTAGCTTGGTTTGGGTTTTGGGGTTTTTTTGAACGGTGAGTGCTTCAAAAATAATACTTAAAAACAAAGATGTAGGTTTCTGAGTCTTTTAGGAGATTCAAGAGATTTAGGAGTCCAACTGTTCAGTTAGTTCCTGAAAATGAGTTCTATGATCTTTAAGACTTTAAGTATGTTTGAGAAGCATATCGTGGAATATTTTTGCACAAAAAGGTGTGTTTCTGACCCAAGATCACAGATGTTAGAATTGTATCAGTTTCAAAACTAGCTAGGGATTGGCCTAAAGATGCTTGTTTTCATCCAGAATAGTGAACTAATGCCAGAAATGTACCTGTTGTTCCTCTGAGAGGACCCCATTAACAATTCTGTGTAAATTTTTTATCCTTACCAGAAAAGACTACAAAGAAGGGAGATTTACCCTTTTACAAATGTGAGTAAAATTGTTCAGTAAATTGGTGAAAGACACAGACATCTTTTGTATAAGAGGATATATGTTCTACTTAAAGACATGTCCCAGTTTGACTGTCTTAATTTTAACTATTAAAAAAAAAACAACCAACCAAAACATTGTGGCTTGCATTGATATACTTTCTTTTAGCTTCAGGAATTATAATAGTTCATATGTGTCAACTAGCATTAGACTGTACTTAGTTCTTTCAGTGGATGAAATTTGCAATAGTGGAATATCAAACTAAGGTAGTAAAACACCATTGAAATACAAAGGGGATGAGTGAGGATCTGATAGTAGCTGATTTATTTAAATTTGGAAGTGGAGACTCCATTAAATATTTTTGTGATTATTCAAAGGCAGTTTCACTGCAGACTAACGTATTTATGCTTAATACTGTTACTCCATTAAAATTATTTTAAAGTACGTTATACTTCATTAGAACTAAATTAAGTATTAAGTATAAAAAAATATTTGTTCTATCCACTCTAAGTCCTTTTTATTAAAAGACTGTTTGTTGCTAATAGGATCAAAGAGAGGCTGGGGGGTTTTGGGGAAAATTTTATTTTTTTTTTTTAGTTTTCAGGAAACTATTTAATTTATGATTTTAAGGACGTTTTAGTAATATTCACTTACATTCTTTATCTGTACTGTATTCTTAGGAGTAAATGCTGTAAAGTTATAGCGATTGTGTTTTTCACATTTTGTAAAAAGTATAATCCCTGTTTAACTCTTGCTGAGCAAGGCAGAGATGTAATTGTTTATCTTGAATGGGCAAGGATTCCCTTCATTACCTTCTTTAACTAATTATTTGTGAGGCTATCAAAAATTTTACCTATTTATACGGTCTTCAGAAAGGTTTTTTTAGAACTGTCTTTTAAAATACCAATAATCAAGTTCTTTGATAAACATAATATCTATTGCACATTTTCCTGTGTTTCTATGGAGGTATTAAAATTGCAGACATAGTTGTGTTTCTGTTGCAATTGTTAATGAACATTTAGAGGGGTTGCCTTTTGATGCACATCCACAACTCATTAAAATTCAAGGGATTTTTATATTCATTTCACAGAGAAGAAAATACCCCCTTACATTTATCTAAAATGGATGATACATTTAAATAGCGGTATGAATTTCATATACAAATCGGTTTGTGGATATGACTTAATCCTGCTTTATAGATGTGCTTAATCAAGCAGCTGTGTATCTTGACAGAAGTGACATATTTACTTTTTGTATTGCAGAATTTAAGTTCTTACTGTTTCTCCCTTCCTCATGATCTAGTACTTGGTGACTTTTTGTTAAGTGTACATAGTATTCTGTGTGCAAGCAACATCTTATTGCAATAAATGGAAAACCAGAAAATAACACATGCTATTCTTTACTTCCTTCAGAAACCCCCAGAAGCTGCAACTGGAGACTTACCAGCCCTTTCTGATCTCGTTCCTATAATCAATGATCAGTCACAGTACATTAACCATTTAGAAGCAGAAGTGAAGTTTTGCAAGGTATTAGACAACATATTTCACCTACTAAAACCCTGATCCCCTAAATATGAAGAATTGCTTTAAAAACTGCTTACACTTAGTCTTGAGATTGATTGTTGTAATGACCAAAACTGAGCCAAACGCAGTTCAGTAGATACGGAGCCCTACCATGCATCTTGGTGCCTGTGTAGCGTTTAAGGGTCTTCAAAGACGTTTTTACATCCTATCACAAATACAAATAAGCAATTTTTTTTAAGTAGTTATATGGAAATTCAAGCTACAAAAATACAAAATCTGTCTTTTGAGTATTCTTATTCTCTCTAAAAGGGTTAAAATAGTTGAGAATGTTAATCTAGACTTTCGGTCTCAAGGTGTATTTAATTGTTGATAGCCTTCTCAAGGAGCCTTTTACATGCAGTTCCTATATCCTATAGGAGGAATTGTCTGGGATGAAAGATCAAGTACAAGTAGTTGTACTTGAAAATGAGGAACTCCATCAGAAAATGAAATTCTTAACTGCAGAATATATGTTGAGAGAGCAAACTCTTCTAGATGCTTCGGTAAGTTTTTATTTTTCTGTTGTTTTCATCAGTGTTCAGGGACCTGATTCTTTTTAAGGAAGGCTATATAAATGGCTATCTGCAAACTAAATTTTAGTCAAAATTTAATGAGTTTGTAAACATAGATTTTTGTGGATAACATCATTATCATAGGTTGCCAGCCTAATTAACTTGTTTATTGGCTCTTATATTCTTCTGTAATAAAAATTATAAGATTTAATACTTAAATAATTAACATTTGTTTAAAAAAACCAGCCTATATAATTATAACTGAAGCATTAATATTTTTATTTTAGGCAAATACTCAGAACTCCTGGGCTGTAAGTGGTAATGACTGTAGCATGCGTCAGCCTGTCACCTCATCACCAGCACATAACAAAGATCAGGCTTTTGTTACAGCAGCTGTTGGAGAAATAGCAAAATGGCCTGTAGAACTGGTTGGTATTAACTTTCTTTGCAGAGTCATACCTTTTGCAAAACCTTTCGGTGCTTTGTTGTTGCTGCAGTTCTGAAGATTAATTTTGTAACAGACGTACAGGAGGAGTTTTGGTTGACTTAACCTTAATCTGAGGTCAAATTTTATTCTCTTAAACCTCATCTTCTCATTATACCCTAATTAATATTATTATGCAGTTAGACACAGATGGCAGGTTGTATCTGTGGATGTTGACTTCCCAGAGAGAAGTCTTGTTTTGACAATGTCCTGTCAGTGATGGCTCCTCTGTACTTTGGAGATTCTTAGCAGTAAAAATGCACAAGCAGGTGGGAACTAGCTGGTGTAATTTAGGTAGCCCTCCAGGCAAGCTCCTTTGCAATGAGTCTTTCTGCCTATGGAGCAGCGCAGGCTCAGTAAGGTACAAATGGCACTTTGTGCAGTGTGTTTTCCCGAAGCTGAATTACACATTTTGTGCTTTTAGAGATACAGAGGAGCCCTAGTGATTCAAAGATGATATATTGTCTCTATCCTGTATTTTTAGTTTGGGAAGACATTCTTAATTTTTTTTTGCTTTAAATTAATGGGGTAGCATTGCCATCTTTTGGGAAAAACTTGGTTAACTGAAAGTTTTGATGTATTTTATCCATGTGCATATGTATGCTGTGGAATTTAAAGGGTACTTTACTACTTCAAGATAATTATGTGTATTTATTAATTTCTCCCAGTAGAATAAATTTTTGTTATTTTTGTGCCTCATCTAGAGCTGAAAACCTCTTCAGTGATCCCTAACTCCTGCAGTTGTTTGAAAGCTAGTTTTTACAGTAATTACACTTTTTCTTCATCTGTCATATTTAAAGCAAGAGAATCGTACTGATTGTGACTTCTTTCTAAGCATCATAGTGAGCTAAATTTCTGGTGTTTTATCTGGTTCATTATCACCATTGTATTTAACATTGGTGTGGTTGATTTATGTATCTAGTTCTTCACCAGTTAATAAGAGTAACTCACTATATTATAAATAAATAGCCTGTCTACTTGAAGTTCTTCAGAACTCCTCTTTTATTTCTGCTGACTTGTTGGGAGAGTAAGAGCAAACTTGAGACAAGATCATCAATTTGTGTAAATCATTGTAGATGGCTGCAATTGAAGCTGGAGCAATTTAGCATATGAGGATCTGGCAAGATGTATAGAAATAAGAAAATGGGAGGGTTGTTCATTTTGTAGACTTTCACAAGTGTGAAAGATTTGGATTTCTCTGACACTAGTGTTTCACCAAGTTTATATCTTCAGGGGAAAAGAATGAGTGTGGCTAATGTCTAGATTTATTTGTAAAGACGATATTATGAAGAAAGCAAAAGACACTTCTTTTCTCCCACCTTTTCCAAAGGAGAAACTAAAACTTCTTTATCAAGAAAAAGTCAATGTCCTTGAGGCTCAAATACAGTCTCTAAGGTAAAGTGAATTTTTTTTTTTCTTTATTGTTAATAAATTATCACTTCATAACAATATGAACCACTCTTAATTTGAATTTAAGTTAGAGAATGTCTGAATGTTGTGTTTTCTGATAGTATCCTTGAAAGCTGGTTTTACATGAAGTTTTCTCAAATATAAATGTGACAAAATTGAATGTACTGCTATTATATAGCAACATTAGCAATATATAAATTTTATAAATTTAGTTGAATTATTGTATTCATAGACATTACAACTTGATATAAAATGTCTTTATCCATTTTACTCTGTTTGTTTATAGAAACATCATGTCTGTTAAGGTAGACCAATCAAAGAAAAAAAGAGAAGTTAAAATTTTAACTTGTGTGAGCTCTTCCATAATTAGCTTTCTTCTACTAATATTTCATATCTCACGTTTTAGAAATCTTAAGCATCGAACTAGTTTAGGCCACATAATGATTTTGGAGCAGGAAAACATAGCTTTGAAGAATGCAGGCAGTGTTTCCAGTCATGTAAAGACAAAAATATTTGAAAACAAGTCCTCATGTATTTCGCAAAATATTAAAGGTTTGAATAAATAGAAAACTATGGAAAAACAGGTAGAGGCAACCACTTTAGGATTTGGTGTTGTGGAGTAAACTTCCCCCTGTACACCTTCATTCATGATACTGCTGCTGAATCTGTTTAATTATGTTTTTCCCTAAATAAATTGTGGTTTCATATATCTGAAAATTCTAGACTTCTGTGTGTGTGTGTAAAAAGAGTTACTGGTAGGGAGACAAGTTTAAATATGCCCTCTGTAGTGGTGAAATCTTAAACGTGCAAAGCCAATTGTGCTAGTGAAAGTAAAGGAGGATCTTAAATTTCAGCTACGTAATCCAGTTTCCCCCCCACCTTCCCTTGAAGTGTTATATATACTCAGAAATAAATGTTGGAGGCTAAAATAGTGTGAAAATTTCCGCAAGTACATTATTCAGCCTCTGGATTTCTCCTAAGGGGCATGATCTTTCAAACTGTAAGTTCTGCAAAGCACTTGAGCATTTGCTAAATATTAATTAAAGTGAGAAATTATATCGCTTTCAGTGGGACTATCCTTGTTTTTAACTTTAAGCATGAATTTACATAGGACTTGCTGATTTCTGTCCAAGACTTCCCAACAATAGGTCTGTTGTACCATGACTGTCTAAGGATATAAGCAGAGCAAATTCTGTTCAGGTTATAGTGGATTATATTTAATAGACCAACTACTAAAATTGGAAAAAGTGCACAGAAGATTTCCCAGATGGAAACAAGCATGCATGCAGTGTGTATATCATGTGCACAGTAAATCCAATGCAACCAGAATGTGTCAGACTTACTATGTGTGTGCTGCCCAGATGGCCTGCATAACAAACCAAAAGCTTTGGATTCATTGCACAATTTGTCAAATTGATCTATATGTGCACAGTGTGCGTTTGTCTGGAACTTCCTGATGTCAGCATTCCTACCGCTTGCGCTCTCCCTGGCCTGACAGATGCTTGGAAATTCTGGAGAAAATTCTTCAGAGCACCTGATGAAAATTTCAGAGACAAGTAAAAAACTTACCCTGTTTTTCTGGAGATGCGGCTGACCTCAAGTTTGTGTGTATCGCTTGATCAGAGCGAATGTGCTGAATACATCTGGATTTTGTCTAGGGAGCATAGGGGACTTTTACTTTATATTGTAACTTTACAGTTAATTTGAGAGTAGAGGAGAAATGTGAAATTAGTGATGTTGTTATTAAGAACAACAGGAAAAAATGTTAGGGTGTTGAAATATTTATACAGCTGATAGTGTTTCTTGCTAATGAATCCTTTACTCAGTTCAGACAATATGTAAGCCTACAAGTTTTGTCTAATAATTTTCTGTGTAACTTCACTATTTTCTGATACTACAGGGGGAAGGAACAAATTAATATAATTTTGTTTTGTCTATTAATAATTTTGACTGGGCAGTTCAACTATTATTTCTCTGCTAAAGTCTTCCTTAGCCTACTGAAATATGTAAAATAATGTTCATTACAGGGATTCTTACAGTTCTTTTTATGTTGCATCTGTAATTATATATTTATATAAATAGAACTTGTAGACGTGTTTGATTGCTCAAATAATATTTTTTTATTTCTTCTTTCTAGAAGAGACCTTTCAGAATCTCAGAAGACATGCAAAGACTTGGAAGGAAGGCTAAAACACCAGAAGTCACTTGTTTCAGCCACAAATTCTAGCTGGGTTGGTGGTCTGTGTCTGAAATGTGCACAACACGAGGCAGTTCTTGCACAGACTCATTCTAATGTTCACATGCAGACCATTGAGAGGGTAACAAAGTAGGTTTGGGACTATTTACTTTCTCATTGAAAGTACGGTTGCTTACACTAAACCATTTAAGTCTCAATGTGTTGGGTTGCATTCATAGAGAGGTATGCACTTAACAAACAATGGACTCCCGAGTTGAAGTTATAATGCTAAAATCAATGGCAGAATATGAGTGTTGGTCCCAGCCACTTTGAAATCCATGGTAGTTTTGCTACTTATTTCAGCTGGGAAAGAATGTTAGTCGTTACCTTCTAATTATGATACCTTGGGCTGTCCAGGTAGTCAGACTGTTGATAGTCTGTTTCCTGCACTTTTTGTACAAACAAACCCTTCACTCTGTCAGAACAAATATTATGGAAGTCCATATATTTTGATTGATTGCAAAAGTTCCTTATCTTCCTGTAGTCAGAAGTTTTTCTGGCTCCACTTTATTCTCCTTACATTTGGGGAACTTTTAGGGTACATCAGCAGTGTAATCTCCCCCACCCCCACCCCACCCCCGAATTTGCTTAGTAGGTCAGGTGTTTGGGATAGGATGCATTGCTCTTCCCTAACTACAATAAGTCAGGGAAAAAAGTTTCTTTGGATAAAAATAAATTAAACTATTTGCTGCTGCCTTTCTTTAATTGTAGCTTTTATTTAAATGATTTAAAAAACAGCTATACAGGCTGAATATAATAGGTATAATTCAGAAATCCCAACAGCATTAAAATGTTTTTTTTCTTAAGAAATTCTGCTAGTCTGTCATCTTCAAAAATCTCTCCCTTTCTAGTTGCTAGTAATAATGATAGGATACTGCAGCTTTCTCAGAGTTTGTTAAACAGATATCTATTTATTGTCAGATATCTGAAGCTGCTTAGGATTTCTGAAGTTTCAGAATGAGGCTGCTGGAGATGAGGTAGTGGGTCAATTAGAAGCAAGAAGACATAGTACGTACAGTCTGTCAAATAGATATTATCTCTACGCATTAGATGGCTGTTGCCAGGATTTATGTATTTTTCTATTGTCAAGTCCGAGAAGTTTCTGGGAAAGCTCTTTGTTGCTGAAAAGTTATGTTTGAAAAATCTGCTTTCATAAGAAAAGTAATTATTTGTCACAGACACTGGAAAATATGAACAAACTAAATTAGTACATTCTTGTCATCTTTATTATAGTGCAGTTTGAAATAAAAGATTTGAGCTGACCTATTTGTCTCTCTTAAACCATTATTTCAGTTTGAGATTTAACAAAATCTGAAAGCTACATCTTCCTGTGATGCAACTTATTAAAAACAGATATTTCAGTAGGGATTTTCAAAGGGATTTTGTCCAAATCTTGTTGAAATGAAATTTCAAAATATGACTGTTGGTTCTCTGGCAAATACAACTGTGCTACCGTTCCACACAACATGAAGAAAAAAAACCCGAAAAACACCACAACAGTTTTCAGCCATAATCTCTAGTTGCACCTAAAACACAGACAATTATACTCTTAATTTAAAAGCTTTCAACATACCAAAATAATGAAAAGGTGAAGTGAAGTATTACAGTTTTACCAACTGTGCTTCACCATTTGGTATAGATCTCAGTTTCTTAGTTAACAAAAGTTCAGAGGGGATGTAGAATCCAGAAGTCTTATTGTTCCAGTTTGCAGCAAAGGACTATTGATTTTCATTTTATATACTGAGTGATCTGAATTACTTGTGAACCTAACCCTTTTTTTTTTTTTCCCCCTCTATTTTACATTTAATGACAGTGTAATTTCATATTGCTTTGATCTGTTTTTTCAGAAACTTGCCTCTGGGGGTTTTTTTGGTTTTTTTTTTTTTTTTTAGCATGGATCCCCATTTTGTAATGCCAATAGAATGTTGCTCAGCTTCAATATATTTGACTTGAGCTCTGCTATCATGACTGGCAGTTTCACTAATCGTCCATCTTTCTGAAGTGAAGGACTGGTCACTAAGTAAATGACATTTTTAATATCTGCCAAGCTAGCAGTATGCTGTCTTTCACTCTTAACCCATGCTGGTTTTAGTCTTGCTTCACTTACCACCTTTGTCTTTTATTTGCTAACATTTTATCTTTGATATACGTGTTGTGTTTTTTTTTTTTCTCTTGAGAAAAGATACGGAAGAAATACCTGTTTTTTCTTTATGTGCAGAGAAAGAGATGACTTGATGGATGCACTTGTTTCACTGAGACAAAACATGAAAGAGATGCAGCAAAGAGAATCTAATGCTTGTGAGCAAGTTAAACAAGCTGTGCAAATGGCAGAAGAGGCCAATTTAGAAAAAACAAAGGTAAATTCATCAAGAAATGAGAGCTTTTCAGTATTCGTATCTACTGCAAATGTTAACTAGTTTTCATGCTGATGAGAGAATACACGCATAAGACCTTTATCACATGTTGGTATGATGTAGTAGATTTAAAAGGATTGCACTGTGTGACTGTTTCTGAGCAGTAACATGACCTCTATATTTGAGTTCTTAAATTCTCGTCAAGGCTGTAGGGTGTGTTACATTCTTAGGCCATCATTTAAATTCTGACGTAGTTTCACAGCTAGGTGATAGATGTTGAATGGTAGAATTTTCAGAGGCATTCATGACATGTAGGAGGATAATTCTCACATCACATTTCTGAGCTACTCTGGAAAGAATACTTAAAATGCTTACAAACAAGTCTTTTGCCTCAGATGAGTGCAGTGCAAGAACTGATTAGCTAACAGAACTCTTTGAAGATGAGAAGTCCTTTCTGATGCTACCTACAGGAAGCTTTTGGTGCTATGTAAATAATAATGATAAAACCACTTTTGATCTAATGCTTATGTTAGCCCTAGTTACTCTATATAATCAACCGATATTGACCTAAATTATTCCTTGATATTTAGTGACATCTACTGTATTATTAGTGAATTACTGTGGAATTGAGAGAGGTTTGGGGTTTTTTTTGAATGCTGTTGTTCTTAATAGTGGACAAGATTGACATAATTGTTCTGTTGATCAAATTGGTATTATTCATCCAATGCTGTAAGTGTGTGTGTGTGTGTATGTGTGTGTAGGGTCTTTAACTATAAGGGTGGGGGGGAATAATGACAGTTGGAAATCCTGTGTACTTGTTAAATTTAATTTCAGAGTATTACAGCTCCTTGTTTTTTTACTGAACAAAGAGAGAACAAATCCTTTTGAGCCCACTGTTCACCTGTCACATCTTGTCCCTGAGGGGTTAAATTTTTAAATTGCTTACTTGTTTACTTTTTTTGGAGTGGGTTCTACAGTTGTCTGATAGAAATGTTATTCACTTACTGCTGTTTAAAACTGCACAAAATACTTCTCCTCCTCTATGCAATAAAGTGAAGTTTTCTGATCTTCCTCTTTTTTCGTTTGGTGTTGGAAATCTTTATTTTAATATTTAAAAAGAAAATCCCTATAAATTCTTAATCAGTGTAGCTCATGTTAGAAATATAGAATAAGAATAAAACTTAGTAAGACAAATTAGTAGAACCTTTAATAAAATGGGTCTTTGTGCTATACTATTTCTGCCACATAAAGAAAGCAGCTCCATAGGGTCTCTGCTGGCCACCCTCTTCACTGCAGCAAGGAAATGTGAAGTGCTATCTGTTTGTGTACAAGACTGAATAGTAGTCTGTTTCTTCCATGCTCAAGAACTGTTTTAATACGAAGGAACAGGAAGAAATCTTTTACTTATGCTGCGTTAATTTAGCGTTTTTACATGTACTGGTATTTCTCTTGGTAAGTACAAACCATCCTTTATTTTCCCAGTCCTATTCCACTCTTAAGGTGAAGTGCTGTTTTCCTTGGTGATTATCATGGAATCCAATAGAACAGTCAAGATAAGAAAAGTGAGGAGTTAGCATTTGAAAGCCCAATGTGTTATAATTGCAATTTCATCACCCTGTTTACAGAAAGTCTAACCTCAGGTGCTTATCATTTAAAACCACCATTTTTTCTTGTCTTTCGGTTGTCTCTGTAGTTTGTGGCCTCTTGCCTATTACATAGAGCAAGGAGCAGATCTGGTAAGGTTAAACTGCCATAGTTGAAGCATACCCAGGTGTGTATTTTCAACATAAATGTCATAGAAGAATACTTGTTTGAACTGCTCGTTATGTAGTCAAAGCAGTGGAGCTAACAAAATACACATTTCTTCTTGCAACTTATTTCTTTTAGAGTTGCATTGTTTTACACATCTACCAAATTACACCGGTGTTATGCAGACAATTGTTTGCTGGTACAGATAATAAATTCCTACAGAAAAGGATTCAAGGCAATAACAGAGGGATTCCCTCACCCAGGTAGACTTGTTGTAGGAAAGACCCTGAGGAGGATCCTGCAGAATTGACATATACTAATGGAGACTGTTAGAGCATTCTCTATGGTTTAATTTGCTTCCCTCCTGAACAGCCCAACACCAAGGAAATTGCATATAGGGGATTGGCTTTGAGTGAAAGAAAAATAAGTACTTTAAAAAAACTAATTTGAAAATAAATGGTAGTAAGGTAGGATTCCTAAAAGGAGGTTACTTTAGCTTCCTTGAAATAAGGTATGCTGAGTATCAGTGAAATGATGAAATGAAATCTGGTTTACTCATGGGCCAGCAAGCTGCCTTTATGGTACTTTGAATACTTCGATTTACTTAATGGAGTAGTGTATTTCTGATTTAAACTGACATAACACTCAACTCCTCTCCCTTTGGCAGGGATACATCAGCATAAATTGATGGATTATTTCCCGCCCCCCCTCAGCTTTTTTAGAAGATAGTGTCTACTGTGCTTCTTGCATATGAACTTATGTTTCTTCTGTTTTGATAGAAAACACATCTATAACCTGTGTTTTAGCACTTCAAATTAAGCAGGACACTTAGGAGTTTTTGGTAGAATTAATCTTCTTTATTTGACAAACCTGAAACAAAACAAAAAAATTAAAAAAATTGTTTCTTTGTATCTTTACTTACGTCTTCCAGGTTTTGTCTTAGCCTTCTGCACTCAGTAATTCACTTCAGGGGGAAAACAAGTAGAAGTGCATACACTATTTGTTTGTTTATTTTTCCTTCAGCTCTGCAGTTAGGCAGTAACCACAGCATTTGCAAGGAGTCAAATATTGGAGGCTGGTTCTAGTGATGTACATTCATGAATTTTAAATGAAAAGCAAATAATCATCTCAGTTTTAGAAGAACAGCTACCTATTTGGAAATTATACTCTGAAAAATGCTCCATCTTTGCCATGACTTTTAAAATCTAATAGATTTATAAATTACAGTAGGGCATGTGTATACATACAAACATGTACATCTGTTTTAAATTTGTTAGTCCTGTTCTAGATGTTAACACAGTAGGGTATGTATAAACATCATAATAACTATGTTAAAAAAAGTCTTTTCTAATAGCAAATTGGTTTCTCTGACAACTTTAGATAAATACTATCTGTTTAAAATTTTAGATTTCTTAAAAAAAAGTTTTTTTCTAGGCTCTAGTCCAGTGTGAGCAACTGAAAAGTGAGATGGAACGGCAGAAGAATCGTCTTGAAAGGGAGTTAGCTGCCCAGCTAAATAAAAGGACTGATGAAAAAGAAGCACTGCGGGAAGAAATGAAGAAGGAAAGGGAGGACTTGGCAGCAATGGTATGAGTTGGGTTTTTCCTATTTGTGTATTACAATGAGCATATAGTCCTCTTTAAACTTTCTGTTTTCTTGTCTTTTGTTTTGTTTCAGTTTTGGATTTGAGAGCTCAGTAAATCACTTCCACCATTGCTTGAAAGCAGTAGTAGGTGACTTACAGTGATCCTTTGAGTCTGAATAACTGGGTTTTATGCTGTATTACTAGATACATACTAAGTTGTTGATGTTATGCACTTTATTTTAGTTTGCGTAATATTTTCTAATGCACTTTGTCAAAGTGGGAAAGGGTTAAGCAGTATGTGATGCAAGGTTTTTACCTAGCTTCTTATAAAGATTATTTAGGTTGTCAAGTCAAGCATTCAGAAGTTGGCACATGTCAAAATTAGGATTCTTTGCTACTTTGAGTGTACGTATACATATATATTAATGTTACAGTATCACATATACATAAATGTTACAGTATCTTAATTGCATACTAATACGGTATTTTTCAGAGTAATCTTATCATATGCTTAATTTGCCCACCTGTAGAAATGTGTTGGAACCTCTTTTCCCACTTTTGCTGATGTTTATAAACTCTTTGAGACAGAATCTGTCTCATCATTTATACTGTGATCATTACAACAGAGCCCTCATAACCTTGTTTTATGCCTCTAGATGCTAGTGTAATTTGAGTATAAAACATAAGGGTTTTCCACGCAATGGAATCTACAGAGGAAACCTTATGCAGTAAACCTGTGAGATGTGACAGAGGAGGCGCTTCTAAGGTGACTGGAGAAAGAAATGGGAAGAAGAGTAGAGAGAGAAATGCACCATGAATTAGTGATTTTCATGCTTGTTTGATTCACAACCTCTTCAGCCATTTTCTGGTGGAGGTTTGGAAACAATATAGTGAATTTCTCTTCTGATTGTAGGCTTTTTCCATATTTTTGGGCTTCTTTTAGAAATAAGCCATATAGTTTATAAAATCCAGAGAACACAGACTGAACAGGATAAACTATTTAAGTGTTTAAAAAAGAGGAGGTTCTTTAGAAGTGTTGTTGTTTGTGGAATGGCTGAAAAGCTACTACCATAGACAGGGAACCACGGCGATATGGTTGTATTTCTGGTATATGAGATGGTAGAATAATGTTCTGAAGCTGTTACAGGAAGTCAAAGCTTTTGACTCCAGTTCCAGATATTAAAACAGGAATTAAGTGCAGTGATAGGGATTAAGTGATATTTAAGAAAGTGAACTATTGTAAGCGATCATCAGAAGTCTGTTGCCAGGGCAAACTGAAATGAAAAAAAATTAACCTTACACTGGAGACAATGAAACATTATTAAGCAACTCCTAGCTGGAGTCTTTGCTGTCTATTGGAAGTTACAATCTATTGTTATAAGTAAACAACTATGCATTTAGTTGTTTACTTACAGATTTGCTTTAGAGCAGAGTATGCACTCCAAAGTATAGCCTATTAGACAAGCATTTCATACCTTTTTTTAGGAGAATAATTCACTCCTTAGTGTCACCACATTACTGATGTGTTTCGTCACCCACTGAGATGTGTTTTACTGGAACTGATTCCCACTTTGAGTAGTTGTAGTCCTTTTTTTAAATCCTACATACACATTAAACAATATATAGTGACAATATGACGATGTCATGCTTGGTAATTAAAGATATGGGATAACTTTGTAGAAAACTATGATCTGTATGCATGATTTACATCTACATATGATTAACTACTTTTATGTTTCAGGAAAATGAAATGGTAGAAATGGTATACTGTGCATCAAGTCAACGTCCATATGAATATTGTATTGCTTAATTTATGAACTGATTTGTTTGAAGGGGAGAATTGGCATGATACATAAATCAGGTGGATGTATAATGAGTGAAAAATAGTTATGAATATATAATCCTCTAGGTTTGGCTTTGAATTCCTGTACGTTAACCTAAAACTGTCAGACACCATTATTTCCACTTATGTTAGTAAGCTTCAGGGCTAAATAGCTGAAGGGTCACTGTCTCTGTTTTATTGTTACCTTTTTTTTTACTGTTCAGCAAAATTTGATCTGAATTACATTAGAAATTTTAACATACTATTCCAATATAGTGAGTGAGGCCGCACCTCGAATTCTGTGTTCAGTTTTGGGCCCCTCACTACAAGAAGGACGTCGAGGTGCTGGAGCGTGTCCAGAGAAGGGCAACGAGGCTGGTGAGGGGTCTGGAGAACAAGTCTGATGAGGAGCGGCTGAGGGAACTGGGACTGTTTAGCCTGGAGAAAAGGAGGCTGAGGGGAGACCTCATCGCTCTCTACAACTACCTGAAAGGAGGTTGTAGCGAGGCGGGGGTCGGTCTCTTCTCCCAAGTAACAAGCGATAGGACGAGAGGAAACGGCCTCAAGTTGCACCAGGGGAGGTTTACATTGGACATGAGGAAAAATGTCTTTACTGAAAGAGTGGTGAAACATTGGACCAGGCTGCCCAGGGAAGTGGTGGAGTCCCCATCCCTGGAGGTATTTAAAAGACGTGTAGATGAGGCGCTTAGGGACATGGTTTAGTGGGCATGGTGGTGTTGGGTCGACGGTTGGACTCGATGATCTTAGAGGTCTTTTCCAACCTCAATGATTCTATGATTCTATGAGTCTATAATATAGTTTTTGTACAACAGTGTGCTTTGATCTATAGTGCTGAAATGTTTTCTGAACTTGCAAATTAATTTAAGACCTGTGGTTGCAATGACAGTTTTCTTTACCTGGGGGAACATGATTTGGTTTAAATCAATCTACATAAGGGTGGATAAGAAGATGTTAAATATACTCTTACAGCTGCAAGACTAATGCAACCAGCTGCTTCTGACACATTGTCCATAGTAACAAGTCCTGGAGACTAGTCGGGTTGATGAAAAGTTTCAAATAAACTGCTGTATGATAAATTAATTCAAAATAGTGAATCTATTGTTAAAATCATTTAGCTATATTCTGCTCTTTTTTAATTTATATTTTTATTATATATTTTTACTGTCTATATTTAATTTTTTATTATATTTTTAATGCTATGTATTTTGGCTACATAACTACAGTTGCTTTCAAGGAGAAAGACCCAGAAGATTTAGATCTGTAATTGGTCAAATTGTGTCATTACAGTGTTCTTGGGCTTTTTGCAGGTGACGGCCATGTCTGAGAATGTGGCCATGTTGGAGGCTCAGGTAGAGAGAATTACAAGGGAAAAGAACTCTCTAGTTAACCAGTTAGAAGAATCACAACATCAGCTTGCATCTCATGAAATGGAGATGAATAAGGTAGGCACACTTATAAATGAGTATTGACCTTGGTTTTCCTTATCATTGTGACTTGAAAGATGAGAAATGTTTTGTTTCTGCATTTTCCTCTCTGTAGGTAAAGAACATGTGATAAACATAAACTTCATCTGAAAATCCCAGAGACACAGTTATACGAGTGAAAACATAACTTTTTCAGTCTGCCAAGTCACCTTGAGATGCAAAAGCTAAGCTTTCTACCTCGCAGACTACACAAATCCCTATTTAAAACTGCAATCCAGTGTTTCATTTAAAGTTGCATTTGATGTGAATGAGACACCATAGTATTCAACCCTGTCCTGTAATTGCTACCTCTGGGATATACAGTGCTAAAATAAAGGGAGCTGTATCAAATCACTGTTTTTCAAGTACTTTCCTGTAGAATTGGTATGCAGTATACTGCCTTACTCATTAATGTTGACGGTATGCCTTTTACAAAGAGATCTTTCTTCCAGTTAAGAATTATAGCTTAACATCTATCTATTTATGTGTGTCACTTTTGGGTGCTTTATTTTGCATGTTTCTCAACCTATTAGAGCCTTAATGTGGCTCATAACATGAGAAAGAAAAAACAATTGCCATCCAAAACTTATGCTGGGGGATGACGCATTGTTAAACTGATGATTTTTATTAACTTAATTTCATCATTCACTTGTTACAGAAATAACTTCAACTTCATGAAGACGAGGGGATGCTAAATTTCTATAGAATAGACAATCTGAGAATTCAAATTTGTTACAGCCTCTTGAAATGTCTATATACCTTACCAATAATCCTAGGGCCAATCCTACCTCCCCAGTTGTTAACTGCAAGGTTTTGGCAAGCAATTCATTCTTTAGGCCTCTAGAGACTTCTGGAGAGGTTTTCATCAGTTCCTGTCTTCCTCTGCTGCCCCTGCTGGTAGAAATAGGTGAAAGTATTGCAGAAAATTTACAGCAACAAATCATCCCAACTTATTAGAAAATTTAATTCAATTTCAGCTGAAAGACAAATGAGGGAGCATTTTAAGAATGTCAAAATGGTTTGATTTACCATTTCTGAAACACACTTGATTTTTTAGACTGGGTTCACAGATGACTAGCACCACTTGGGGGGGGGGGGGGGGGGGGGAGGGG
>NW_008794117.1:1608104-1621013 GCF_000699145.1 Aptenodytes forsteri | reverse complement strand
AAAGAGGATAAGACCCCTTTTGGGGGGGGGGGGGAGGGGAAGGTAGTAGGTATAAATATCCATTGGTCTGGAAAGAACAATTTTATAGCCTATCGATTTGAAGCAATCTCCCAGGAGAGGTGACACTGTAGTTCTAGTCCCTGCTTCAGTTAATGTTAATCAATACAAAGCTGAATAGATGGCCACCTTGCAGTAGTCTATGCTGTGTTCTTATTGCACTGTCCTGAGAGACTGGAAAACCGCATTTGTGCCTCTGTTCTGAATTGAGAAGTCTCAAACATCCTGGAGGAAGGTCCTGTCCATTGTCCTATCGGGACTATGTGCCTCACCCTGACCTTTTTCATTGACTATGTAAGTGACATCTATGTCTGCTTGTGAATCTGACTCCTTGTTTCCAAACTCGGTTTGCCATTATTAAAAACAGCAAATAGCAACATTTTTCCTTTTGAGTTTTGTCTGAAATATTTTGTCCTGCATGCACCAGAAGTCAGGGAAAAAAGGTTGGAGTGAGAATCTTTTTCCTTCATTCTGAACTACGAGGAGACTGAAAAATCCATTATTAGGACAGCACCATCTGCTGATTCTTCTGTGTTATTCACTCTGTACGATGTGTGGGGAAGCTGAAGGCAAGGATGGCTGTGTGTTTTGGGTTTTTTTTTTTTATTTTGCTTGGAGGAAGTGACATATCACAATTTGTTACATCCTTCATATAAAGAAAGGAGGAGGTAGAAAGACAGGGTTGGCAATCCATGCAGTTACATCTTAGGATTTTGTAGTTACATATGATATTTCAGTATTAAGAAAAGATAATGCTTTAGAACTTTGCCATTCTGTAGAGCATTTGCTACCTTGTGTTATTTACAACAGGGCTAAATTCACAAGCTGTCATTTGAACTTATAAGTGGTGCTGCTTCTTAAAGTTATGACAGTGGTTTTGTTTTTTCCTAAGGTGATTTGATTGCAGTATGCGTATTTACTTGTACCCTATGTTGTGGTTTTTTTTAAGAAGAAGAAAAAAATAAAGTAGTGAAAATGAGAAGAGGTATGAGACTGAAAAACAGAAATTAATTTGGGTTGTAGAATGTGTGAGGAGATTGTTGAGAAGCACAGAGGACTGTAGCAGCAAATTAAAAGTGTGCACATCTAGGAAGCAAGTCTGGTGAATGTAAGTGGGGCAGGGAAGCAGAGTGAGTTGGAAAGAAAGTTCTCTAAGAGTAGCTGCAAGTAAACATGTTTGTTCTCATTAGGGAACGTGCATGTATTTATGTTTGGTTAATTATGGTGAAATGAACAGGCACAAATTGGAGGTGATTGCACAGGATAGGGACCAAAAGGGGGCAGCTTATCCACCATCCTTCTCCATTCCCAACAGACAAGATCAACTAGAATCCTTTAGAAGTCTTAGATTGGGAAATGGGAGAATTAACATCCCTGCACAGCAGTAGTGAGTTATGTGGAAGGGATTGGTGAGGGTTTTTTTTTCTTTCTCTTTCTTTCCCCTAACCCCTTCCCAGACCCTCTGAAGTTGAGCTGCCTTCAGGTGGAAAGGAATGAGGAGGTAACATAACAAACATCCCAGCAGCAGAGAATAATTGTTGCCTTTGTGAAAGTGATACTGGATTTCTTGAAATGTTGCTTTGATCCCTTTCTTCTGGCCCATGCATATATTTGAATTAGGCATTGTTTTTAAAGAATTTATCTTCAGTTTGTAGTAAGTTTATAATGCTCTGATCTAACTTTGAAAATTATCGTATTAACATCTAAACATTTTCTTTCTAACAGTGGAAAATTGGCAAGATAAAAAACTACACCCTTATATAGGAGCGTGATAGATCCTTTACTTCCAGGTTTTGAAAGTGTTGACATAGACTTTCTTGGGATTTTAGAGAGAATGGGAGAAGGATATAAAACCAGCAACTGTAGTTTAACTGTATTTAGTAGCACATATATTTACAACATAAATATTTATACTTAGCAAAATCTTGATCCAAATATAATCGAATCTAGAAGGCACTGCATATTTCAAAGTTAATGACTATATAGAGAATTCAGATCCACCTTTTTATATAAAAACATTTACCATATGTAGTCTTAAAATATCTGTAAATTAAAATATGTTGCATTTAAATAACCTCTAGAGGGCACCAAAAGATCTAATTGCAAACCCTGGGCTATGGATTCCTCAAGCTACAGATCATGTTGTCTGTATAATCTAACAGGTGTGTGGAGAAATGCGCTATCAGTTGAATCAAACCAAAATGAAGAAGGATGAGGCAGAAAAGGAGCTCAGAGAGTACAGAACAAAAACTATAAGGGAGCTTGAAATTAAGGACCAGGTAAGAGATAATACTGCTATAACTTTGCAGTTATTAGAAGCCTAAGTAGGGTTATTTCGGAAGCTGGAATGATTCGTTTTTCTAATAGTAGTCATTTATTACTGTTAAATGGTTTCTAAATTAATGGCAACAAGCCAGCTATTACTGTTAAATAAATACCTCTTGGTTATCTTATTCTTGTTTTCAGCCCTAGTATATTCAGTTTTACATAATACTCATCCCATGCTTTCATATAGAATTACTCTATCATATGTATTTATACAACGTACTTAAATTGTATGTACTGTATACCTATGTTTATACACTTTTTCTCACAAATAAATCCACACATAATTATGTATACATGCAGCCTGACAAAACATTAAAGACTCTAAGTATAACCTAACTATACCAAAAATGAAAATCATTTATCTTCCAGTTTCTTTAAAGATTGAAGGTTAATGAATGCTGGGATTCATAGAAAAGTTTAAAAAAAACCAAAAAAACAAAAAAACAAAAAAAAACAACCAAACAAACAAAAATAACCTTCTAGAAAAAATAACTATATAAAAATTCCACTAGGCATTAATTGTTGATTATCTAAAACTATGTTTTATAATAATACAAAAACCAGTATATGCCTTACAGGTAGTCTGTGAGAAAACATCCCATGCAGTAAGAAAGATTATTAGAGTAACCTGCGACATACTTGGCAAACAGCTTGAACAGGTGTAATCTGCATCTTTTGAAGTGCCCTTTTTGTTGAGGTTCTATCCGTTTTTCTCTAGGTATTCGAACTTCCAGTTATTCCTTCATAAGTTGTGATTTGCACATGAGAGTGGATGTCTTCTGAATACACAGATGTATAAGCTGCACATGAGGATAATTTTTTTTATATGCATTTTGTTGTTAGAGCAGCCTATCCAACAGGTTTTAAATCATTCTTTTTCTTGTAAATAAGTGAACAAATTGGTCCCTATGTAAGAATATATGTAGGGAAAAATGCAGTATTTCTAAAATTATATTTTTATTTACCAGTTCCCCAAAATCTTCATGTAGGACAGTAAGTATATTAACTTAGTAAAGTATGAGCTTAGGCTGGAAGCAATATTAATTCAAACTATAATCAAAAGATATGTAAAATCCAAAAGAGAAGTTATTTTATCTAATAAATTCTTCAATATGTATAGAAAATCAATCAGTGCAGAAAAACAGGGGCCTTAAAGCATTTTGTTTTCAGGGTTGGGTTTTTTTTGTACTCTTGCATCCTTTAGGCCTAAGGACACTTTAAAAAACAAAAAACAGGCTTGTCGTCTGTGTCTTGACAGATATCACAGATAAGAGAGTTGGCATAATCTTGGCATACAAATAAAACAGGATGTGTTTAATAAGATATTTGAAGAAGTATCTCGGATTTTAAATCCTGTTCTCCAACTTGTTTCAGGATTGCCTTTTGAACAAATTGCAAAATTTAACAAAATATTTTAACCTCGTGTATCGACATACTGGTATTTTATTCAGTGTGGGAATGAATACACCAAAATGTGGTGATTTATTATTTGATGTAATTAAAGTGAAGTGATGGGAGGGGGGGTTCCTATCAGCAAAGATTATTAGAGTAATTCCATATATTATGTAAAGTAATTATATTGTTCAAATATGATTGTTGGTTCCTTAAAAAAAAGGAAAACAAACTATTCTGAAATTCTCAGGCTCAGCATCTAGTATCTGTTTTATAGCTGTGGCTCTAGTAACCAAGAAAGTTCCGTGTAGGTCCTAATGTTGTTTAATATGTTAAAAGGCAACCAAAAAGAGTGTGTTTACGTTTTGGGGTTTTGTTTTTTGGTGGTTTTTGGGGGGTTTTGTTTTTTTTTTTTATCAAATTTTATCAAATGTTAATAATTATTTCATTTAAATGAAATGAAAACGGCTCAGTCGCATCTAGCTTTGTATTTAAAGAAAAACCTAAAATGTTTCGTCTTATATGGCACTGAATAGCAAACAGTAATTGTTCTTTGGTCTCTCAGCCATGACCTGACCTTCTGGCTAAGAGAGAGAGTTGATACCTTCCTTGGCCACCATCTGGCTCCCGATCCTTGAACCAGTCGCCCCAAAATAAATACATATTTATTTTTTAAAAGTAAAGACACAATAATGTATGAACATTTTCATGCTATTCTATATTTAATGGTGCATTTTTCTGTTTTAAAAGCAAAGAATCATGTTTCAGATTGTCTTTTGATATATTGAAAGTGAGTTTACTGTTTCTTGAGGTATGATTGTATTTTTAATTGTGCTGTGGATAAATCTTTGTTTTGAAGATGTGTTTTAGTTTAATCCCTTTTTAAAAGTCACTACATATAAAGTTATTCAGGTGTGTCAGAATAGGCAGAAATCCCCATATGAATTTAGTTTCATCAGATACATATATGTCAGTAAATACAGATACATATTTATCATACACTGATATTTATAAAGTTCTTCAAAACTGAATCTGTATCATTTAGAAAAATTAAAGGAAGTATATATCCTTGGTCTTCTATTCTAATATCTCTTTTCCTATCTTTATTACTCAGTTAAGACTAATAACAAATATTGGCACCTTGGTATGAACCTGTTATTAATATTTGACATGAATATTTCTTGGAATAAAAACAAAGAAGCAAGGAGCAATATTACCATTTAAATTGAATAAGTGTTTTGTAATATCATCCATCATGATCCTGATTAACATTAGGATTATGGAGGGCTGGGAGGGGGAAAGACATATACCACACAGTTTCTCTACACAAAAACTGCATCTGTTCCTCTGGCCCAGTACGTTGTAAAGTAGCATAACCTACTGCCCTCTCTTTTTCTCTCTCAGCCCTCCCATTGTGGATGTAGCTGTGCTGGAATAACAGTGCCTTACTTAATACTTTTCCTTCTTAGGAACAAGCTTTATAAGTTATATGGGTATAATGCCTTCATGGCAGTAAACTATGTCCACACTAGGGGTTGTACTAGCACAGCTATATCAGAGAAAAGTCACGCCCTAACCTAAATAGCTGTTACCAGAACAAAAATTGTGTGGCATATTTCACACAGCAGGACTTCACTTTTATAATACTTTTTCTGTGAATTTGGAAGCGCTGCATGGCATAATTTGTGCATTTCTAATAGAAATCATACTTTTGACACACTATGAAATCGTTTCCTCAGATTAGCATCACTTGCTCTTTTCTGCTCTGCATTATAAAAATAAAAATGAAATACACTGTTCATCATTTGCTTTCTGTCTGTCTGTAAATCATTTTTACTTGGTTTATAAAATCTTGCAAGCTTCAGCGTGTAGAAGTGGAAACAGTTTTATAGTATTGGTTTATGCAGTCCCAGCCAATTTGGGCGTCATCCTTATTAGATAGTTCTTACTAGTAGCATTGCACCACTGGGAGTTGTGGCCTCCTTGTAATAAAGCAATAGGACATGTTAAATCCAACTTCAGAAACTAACTGAAGCTTTTAAATTTTTATTTTACCATGTAAAATAAATATTTATCCGGAACCGGATAAATACTTTGTGTAGAAATAAATCCAAGCCGGTAATCTTAACCTGTAAAAAGCCATTCTTTTAATACCGTTATTAAAATTGGGCAGACATAGTTTGAAGCGGGGGATTACAGAATTCTGTTGCCTACCTTGCAGGTGACAGAGTGAAAAGGTCCAGAAATATTATACCAAACCCCACATATTTTTAAGAGTTGCCTGTATGGAAGTTCATGAGCCCAAATAAAAAGAAGTTGGAGAGTCACTGATACGCACAACCTATACAAATGGAAAGAGCTACACATCAAAGCATTTTTGTGTAGTATGACAGAACCTAAATGATATCTCTGTACACTATAGACTGACAATTTTGCAGACAAATAAAAATCTGGCAAAATTGCAGTCCAAAAGCACTTTGCCAAAAGGTATTTTGGGAATGTTTATCTCATTTGTCATAAATCCGTGATTTATAGTAACCTAATTTAGACATTGTAAGTGGAGAGATTACCGACTCTGTCTTCATCAGAAATAACGCAGGCCAAGAATTTGGGTATATATCCTGAAAATGCTGCAGAGTGTCCGATGCAAGACCAATACAACCTTCTGAAGACACTGATTCACTGAAATGCCTTTTTATGAATAGGTATCAGGCTTCCATGAGTCAGGCTTTAAAATACTAGTTTTTTCACAAGCTGGGACATTCAGGATATCACCAGATGTTTTGAAACTTAATAAAATTGCAAGTTTCTATAACACTGGTCAAGATGGGTTAGGATTATGTGTTATATGTATTCTTGTAACAGTCCTATACCTAAGGTTTTGTGACCTCATTAGTTAAAAAGATGCTCTGGAAGTTCTGTTTTGAAAAGAAATTCTGTTAAATCAGTAAACATACTTAAATACTATTTGGCAGGGAGGAAAAACCCAAAACCTAGCAGACAGCTTGAAACTCTTAGCGTCAAATTTTCTTACCTGGTCTGATCTGGTATAATGGCCTTAAAAGTAGCAAAACCAAATTGCTTTTGGACAAGAAAGCATTAAGAAAATGTGATAACCTTTGCTGTAACTGAACTCTTTTTAATGTATCATTTTCAGTTTTGGGCATTCAGTGCACTAATTTGAAAATGGGTAAATAAGGAGGGAGTAAAATGATAGTACTTTTATACCTTGCTTTGATATGAATTTTTCTGACCTGTTCAGGAAGAACATCATTCTTTTTTTATAACTGAACTTACTAGCTCATCTCAAGATTTTTGAGGAAAAACATTGATCTACAACCCTGCAATATATAACAAAAGAAATGTTTAATTACAATTATGATATGGCTGCTGCTGCTCTGCTATGGCATTGCTTTCCTCTGTCAGCCATCCGTTCCTCAAGGATCAGTGGTGTGAGCAGCCTTCATTAAATTCTTTGTCATGTTTCCATAAGAAAAATCCCTGGGACTGGGATTCCCAGTAGTAGAATTTTCTATACTGACTGGTCTGCATTTTCTGTACTGGTCTGCTTCCCCTAGGCAGCTGGCCTGCTAAGAGGAGTGACCCAGTTGGAAATCAGGGTTTTATTGTTCATAGGTGTAGTTGGCCCATGTAACCTTCATCCATGTTCTGTCATCCAGTGTGATGTCACCCTATTAGTATATGGAAAGAGAAAATCATTTATGTGCATTAAGCATTATTCAAAGTAGGAAAAGAATTGCATAGCTCTTGGTATAGTGCGTATATGCATTATATTTAAAGAAATGCTTGTTTTCTGTTGTTTTTTTCTTCTTAGACTAGAAAAATGGTTGCCTTATCAATAGTCATTGTGCCAACAATCAGAAGAGTGTAAAAGTCCCTGACTATCACTTGTCGGTTGTTACTGCATAGGTTTTCTTTCCAGCTATTCCTTAATGCTGTCCAGGAAAAAAGAGCTAATCCCACATCAGTAATCTCAAATATGGGTTTGAAAGGATGAAAGGAGTAAGTTTTGTTCTCTCCTGTTTTTCAATAATGAAGTAGGAGTAATCTTCCCCTTCCTTTTTTCTATATGCGTCTCTCCTTTTCTGAAGTTCCTTTATCAGCAAGCAAAGGGGGGGGGGATTGGGGGGTGGGGGGGGGGGGGGGAATTTTGTTCCACTGTGGAACAAAATCACTTTCTTATCTCTGCTGGTGGCTGCTGAGCTAATCTCTAGTACAGCAATGTTGTCTGTTAAAATGTGACTGTAGTAATCTCTATGGGTTTGGAAGTTTTGTTCCTGAATAGTATTGTAGTTCAAATATTTTGGCAAATTGAAAGCAAATATTTTCAGGGAAATAATGAGGTAAAATCCTTGTATAACATGTTTCAGCCGTTCACTCCTGTGTTTCCCAGGGTATTTATCCACAGTATCCAGGGGCCACGTTGGTCTTTGAGAGTTTGCACAAGGACAGACACATAAGATTGTTGCTTAATTAAAAAATTGTGTGTGTATATTCATAAATATATACTTAGCAACATGAATTTTTTTTTCTTGCCCCAGCTAACAATTACAGGTAGAAAGTTTGCTTCAACGGGATTTAAAGATGCATGCATTTAAGAGCATCCCCCATCCATGCTATTCCCAGGAAGTTCTTCCAGCACCCCTGCTCTTCCTAGGAAACTGCAGTGTCCTGTCTCTATTAATTCTCAATCTTTTTGGAAGCAGAGGGTTTGTGGCTGCTGACCTTTGCTTAGGTGATGGCTCTCATCTTGAACTGTGGGTATTTATTGGGGTTACTTCTCGTGTTTCTGCTCATGTTAGTTGCCTTTCATGTCATGAAAGGTTTTCACATTTCTGTTTCAGGCCAAATGATTTGTAGAATTAGCAGTTGTCTTATGATTTTTGTGAATTGACCTCTTTGAAAGAGGTGGTCTTTGTGGACTCTTAAGCCTTGTGTACATTGTATTTCTTATTTATTTGTATATTCTCATAGCTTTGTAATAAATCTACTTCCAGAAAGGAGATTTCCCCTTTAAAACCAAATTTAGTTTTCATGACTGGTTTGTATCCTCATTCAGATTTGAATGGGAAGCAGCAGTAATTCATATATAGTGCAAAAGGGAGAAAAACATTGTTGGGACGTGGCGGGGGTTAACCTCGTGATGGCCCTAACTCTCTTTACAAAGTTGGATAGTTCTTCAGGTGCAATATGCTATGTCAGATGGCCATGCCTGGGAGGTCTGAGGTTTAGAGACCACTCAGAACCTAGAGTTGCTTGATTGATATCAGGATTAGGATAGAAATGACTGCAAGTGACCCCTGCTGCATATGGACTGATAGTCGTCTTTCCTCCAAGTAAAATACCTCAAAATCTTGCTACAAAAACTGCCTTGTTTTGTTGGGGTTTTTAAATTAAAAAATAAAAAATAAATAAATTAGTGTTATAGCAGAGTATGATTGTTCTGTCCCTGATTAATTAGTATATTAATAAGTAAAGAAGGCAACATGGATTGAGATCAGTGTTAAACAGTGCAAAAATTTCCTGTCACTGTTATATATAATATTTAAGTGTATGTGAATGGCCATACTGGTGGCATCTCTTAGAAAGACCTTACTTACAGCCTCAGTCCTGTGCACTATCACTGTTTTCATTGCTTCGAAGGGCTACTTTAGTAAATGAAACTAAGCATGTGAGCATCAGGGCCTGTAAAATTTTACTGTGTATTAATGTGAAGTGTGTGTGTTTTTATAGATGTTGATTGCCTTTTGGGGATGTACCTGCAAATACGAACCACCGTAGTAATTATATTTCACTTTGCATTACTTTATATCTGTTCTTCTATTTTTGGTTCTATTTTATGCCCCTTTAATCTTTTAATAATGGTGGAGAATGGTGTATGAGACAAAAAGAAAGTACTGTAAATTCACAAAAATATTTTCCCCTCCAGAATTATTTTACTGCAGAATTTGTGTAATGGTGTAATCAGTGCAGAATTTATTTTTCAGGTTATATTGTGTATTTTCTTACCTGATGTGTGAGCATACTGGTACAACAGTGAATGTTATAAATCACTTATTAATGCATTTGTTTTTAGTATATTTTTGATTTTGTTAAAAGTCTTCTAAAGTTGTTTTTGCATTTACTTCAGAGTACGAGTTCTTTTATCACTGCTTAATCATTCTCATTTGTATAAAAAAAAAAAGCATTTGTCTTCCATGTCAGTTTGCTGCTATTTAAAATTCTATGAAAAACATCTGCTAGTTTGGAATTTAAAGTTGCATTTTTCTGCATACAATAGAATCAGCATCAGTATGAAAAGAATTAAACAATTATTTTAATCTTTAATTTGGCTTGTTTTGAATGAAACTATTATTTCATTTTATCAGAATCTGTAGAGATAAAGATAAAGAGATGTCTAGTTAATTAAACGGCACGTTTGTACAACATACATAAGTATTGTTAGGTGAAGATAATTTCAGATAATTTATGAAGAGGATATTTGAAGATTGATCCAGTGTTTGAGAAATCATCTTTTTTGTTTTCCACTAAGTTGCATTTATGTCACTGAATGAGCATCTCCAGTGTGTTCACCTAAAAATGCATTGTGAAAATCAGAAGATAATTTGTAAACTCATCATAAACTAATGAATGAGAAGTGAAACACTTAAGTGTTTCAAGAAAAAAATATAGAAGGGTCCTATGTGCTTCAAAGTGGAAAACTTAAAAAATAAAAGGTGGTTGGTGGTAATACTGAAAAAAGAATAATTGATATAGAATAAAATTTTACTGCAGTGATATTTTACCAATGCTTTAATTTTTGTTTAGTAAAATTTCTTTCTTGTAACTGAATTGGATATGCATGCAGAATGGTGTTAATGTGTTTCAACTTACTAATAATGATGCTTCTCTTACTGAGGTTTAGCCTGCCATCTTTCAATGGCAAAGTGCCTGTTGATATTCCTGGGAGCTTAGGCAACCGCAGTGCAAGACAGATTAAATAGTACTTTTGAAATTATGTGCAGAAGTAATAAGAATATTAAAGTTGCAGAGTTAAGCACCAGAAGTTGCCTGTTCCAACCTTAATGTAGTCTTGTTGTACATATACATTATGATAATTCTGTTCCTTGTTATACTGAAAATCTGTTTCAGATTTTCTTAAATGCAAGATTGTCATCTGTCTTTTTGCAGTTCTGTGCTCCATCTCTTGTCTCTCACATACATTGAAAAGTTAAGTACCTTGAAGAAATACTTTCTGATCATGTTGTAAAAAGCTGTATCACAAGTGATAGGCACTGAGGGATCAAATTAACGCTGCATGAGAAGCAGAGTTGTCAGCAAAATACTTCAGTTGGTGGTTTGTTTCTGTTTCTCTCCCTACAATTACGCTGGGGCCCAGATAGCAGCTACAGAACTGCTTGCAGCTTCCCAGTAGAAGAAATGGGAACTAAAAGTAACACGAAAACTAGTTTGAGTCTGAGTGGTTTTGGAAAGATGCTGCCTAATAAGGTTCCCTGCAGGAACAGTGAGGAATATTCATTGGTTCTGTAATTTCTGTTTTTTAAATTCTGATTATATTGTGATGACCTAGTGATGGACTGGACTTGACATATTTCAGGATAGAGTGTATATATTTGCAAGACTATTATTGTTTGCGGGAGAGGGAAGTGGGTTGTTTTTTATTGTATGAACTAGTCTCAAGTTCTGAGGCTTCATATGTTTCAAACCATTATTTGAGTGTTTAAACCGAAGTAACGTAGCATTCAGAGTATGGGCTGTGTGTTTTCAGCGTGATGATGCATGACTCCTACCAAATTATTTTCAATGAATGTTTTCTGGTGTCTCAAAAAGACGAATTTGGTTGATATCCCTAAATATACCTGGATTAGATGCTTCTGGTTTTTGAGTTGCTGTTAGCATGTTCTCTTGGGTGGTATTTTTCTGCCATCCTTTTCTTATGAGGTTGTCTGCTGTTTCTGCCATGGTCATTGCCAGAATTCTTGTGTAGAATTCCTACTCTTCATACAGCTCATGCTGTGAGTACCTCTAAATATTGGTATTTTAAGATATATTTATTTATATATATCGATATACACCTACAAACACACACAAATGCATACATACGTGTGTGTGTGTGTGTGTAAAGGAGCTGATTCTGAATTTTGGAATTACCGATGAAAGTAGCAGAAGTAAAATTGTTCTTCAAAACCTATGTTTGCTTTCTTGATACTTTTTATAGAAATCATAAGACTCCTGTGAATCTTTAAAGATCCTGTCATGGAGTCATTGTCTGAGAATTTCCCTCTGCACTTCCATGACAACTGAAATCTATGGATGTATTCTTGGGTTCAACCCTGCAGGTTCAACATCTGGCTGATGGAAGCAGAACATTTTCACCAGAGGTTCTTGCACTTGGAATTTGCTTCCTTCTGTGGGTCTGTGTCAAAACCTGACTGAGCCTGTTTAACTCGAGGCAATGGTGTAAAGCCCATCTGTTCCTTGAAACTTTTCCCTGAAGGAGTGATCAAGAGTGTATTTATGTTCTCAGCTGTGGTCGTGCTTTTTCAAATACTTAGTTGATGCTTTTCGACTAATTTGTGGTTTGGTTTTTTAAAAGGTATGCTGACTGGATGTATTCTTAAAGCAAATTTTAAGAATGTTGCAGAACTTCCCTATCTTTAACTTGTAAAGGCAGTGAAGAAATCGTGTCCCTGTTTACTACGAATGGAGAAATAACATTAATGAACTGCTGCTGTTTAGAAGAATAGAGTATAGAGAACCCACTGAGACTTCTGTTGTTCTATTTAAAATATGCAAACGTCTCTGGAAATAAGTGCAAATGCAAAGCATATATAACTGAATACCTTTGCACATGTGGTTTTAAAATATTCTGACAGTGTAATAGGTTGTTACATTCTTTAGAGGGGAAAAGTACTAACAATTTTGCAGATAGTGAAACTATCTTTATATTCGAACTTGGAGTTACCAATTTAATTTGGTAGGTGGTCTATGTGATAAAGCAAGGTGACATTCAAATTCTAATCAAAATTTCCTTCATGAACCTTTGTTGAGTGCTCTTGGGGGAAAAAAGTGTACAGTTAAGTAATTAGCAAAAATAAATAAAAAAAAAAA
>NW_008794117.1:1605102-1607905 GCF_000699145.1 Aptenodytes forsteri | reverse complement strand
CATTATGAAACATTTTCTGGATGAAGAGATTGTGTTTGTCTGCGACATCATGACTTACTGTAAGTGGTTTAGGTTAACATTTTCATAGGAGGAAAAGAGAACGTTATTACAAAGATGCTTCAAGTGCAAATATTGGGACTGAATTACATTCATTTGTTCTTGTAGGATGTTTGAATGAATAATTTCATTAACTAAAGAAGATATTGAGGCTTGTCTACATGAGGAAGCTATCATAAAATAAGTTATGGTATGAATTTAAAGTATAATAGCTATTCAGCACTAACTCCTTATATGAACAATTTTATTCTGTACTACAAATGACCTTTCACAGTTTAGTTGACTGAAAAACATGCAAGTTCCCTCCAGCCCCAACGACAAATAAATATTTATGTAGGGAGTTAGTGCAGAATAGTTACTACATGAAAAAATTACATTGTTAGCTTATTCTGTTCTCCACTGGCCTCCTTAAAAGCATCCTTAGGACAAAGTATAGTGTTACGTTACAGATGTGTTCCTACAGGTACTTGTATGTTGTATATGGACTTAGAGCAAAATGCATTCCTTCTGAGAATATTTGTGAAAAGCATTTAAACTGTTGACAGTATGATTCAGTTAGAGATAGTAAGTCCAGTATGCTTTGCTGGAATCAAAGATGCTGGTCATGCAAATTTGCTTATCGTTATTTGTAAAATAAATTAATAGACTCATCGACTGAGTTAGACTTACTTACTTGGTTTAGTTGACATATAAGGACTAATGATGTTAAGAAAATGATAGGATTAACAGCAGCTGGTATGTTTAGGATTCAGTTATAAGTCATAAATAACTTATTTTCAATAATGGTAAAATCACAAAATGACCTTTATTCTTTTGCATAATATTATGTGAATATGGCAAAGCTAAATTCCCACGTGTCATTGCTTATGTAATAGATAAGCAAAACAAATGACCACAAGAGCTATCCTATGTCCAGCAGCTTCTGAAGATGGCCACTGTTCTGCTGCCTTCTGGCTTTCTAACACGGTGAATTCGGGACACAAGTACGGAAGCCTTCACATGAGAAAATCAGAAAATAATTGAATGTGTGTATCTCTTAAGCCGCGTGAAGACAATAAGATTGATTGTGTATTAATGTATTTAAATATGATATGCAGTTTGGCTTTTCATAAGAATGTAATTTCAAATACTTTAATTTGCTTGTTTTGCAGTTTTTATCCATAAACTACTTTTGTTCTAAAGCAAAAGCGTACGTTATTTTTCAGGAGCTTTGATCACATTAAGAGTTATTGTCTTAAAATGTATCTCTATGCGTTTCTTAAATATACTTTCTTTGGTTCTACAATTTTCTAAGAAAATAGAAAAACTAGGATTAGAGCTGAATGGAAACAAACAGCGTTTGGAACAAGCCCAGCAGGATGTGACAGGAGCCAGAGAGGAGTGCCTAAAACTGACAGAACTGCTGAGTAAATCTGAGCACCAACTGCACCTCACCAGGTACCCGTTATCCTATTACATGCTGTAGTACCAATTTCATTCTGCTAATTTTTTGCCACAGGCTTCCCCACAGTTGTTATAGGTACTCGCAGTCATTGAATGCATGGGCAGCCCTCAGTCATGTTAAAAGTGGAGATTTAAATAAGTGAGTTATGAACTATAATTTATGAAAGTGAATTCTAATGTGAAGAAAAGGCAATGTTCAGCTCCAGTGATGAGGTAGCATGCTTTTGGGCGGGAAGAAGAGCAGGGGAAAGTGCAGCTACATTCTTTTTGTTGTTGCTGTGTTTGGTAGGACAAAGACATTTTAAATGTCGTTTGAGACTGTAGTGTACAGCAGCACCTTTAAGCACAGGAGTTCTCAGATTAATAACCTGAAGTTTCTGCAGCAGAATGACCAGGAACGTATAAATGAACATAATCATGTTAAGCTTCATTGAAGATTAAACAATCAAAAGGTAGTATTACTGTCTATGCATAGGAGGTAAGCTCAAGTGTGAGGAGGGTGTTTAAGTCACTTGTTCAGTAGAGCTGAGGTACAATGCAAAAACTGTGTGATGAGAGACTTTGCCTGAGCTTATTCCATCCTTGGGTATAGCTCCCAAAGCCATTTACTGTACTACTCATTACACGTTTCTAAAATACACCAGAAGGTTAACATGCCAATTATTCATTGCAGCTTGAGTTTTGGTAACTGCAGGAATTTTCCCTTTGCCACAGAAAATGCTATTATCTGACTGTTTGCAGGGTTTTGGTTGTGTATGGGGGGTTTGTTTTGTTCTGTACCTCTGCTCTCCCCAAGAGTGAACATCCAGAAACAAATCTGGTGGCTTTTACTCAGTCCTGAAGGAAAAAAAGTTGTTAGTTTAAATTTTACATGAGGGGAAAAAAAAACCCTCAGATTCATATCACTTAACAGAAGTCTGCGTGTTTATACAAGTCTTCTACTCTTTGGGCTTTGTGAGGATTCTACCATTGAGTAACTGGAAATAAAATAGAGCCTCGCCTAAGCTATTAAATTCAATGAATCACTTTTTTATTCAGCTACATTTCTGTGTAATTCAGAGCACGGTTGTTTAACAGATGGAAGAAAGTACCACTCCAACAGCCTGTATTTAGAGAAAAAATATGCTAGAGGTTAATGAACTTGAAAAAAGTTTTGGGTGAGTTGTTAAGATATCTAAAGTTTGGATTTAGCAGAACTTTATTAATAATGATTTGTTGTGATAGTTAACCAAATGGCTTACCACGCTCCTTTTTAGCAAAAGGCTGATTATATGCAATAATGCTCTGGATATCTTGGAGGAAA
>NW_008794117.1:1558040-1604835 GCF_000699145.1 Aptenodytes forsteri | reverse complement strand
TTTTTTTGGGGGAATCTTTAATGGCAATTTTTTTTTTTTTTTTTTTTTTTTTTTGTGAAAATACTCAACTTGTAAGAATGAGGACTGTTGCCTGCTTTTACATAGCGAGGTACTTAAAGCTGTATACCTAACATACAGATGATTCAGGTAGCTTCAATCTATGGTCTCTGACTCGGGGAGTTTCTGAGATGCAAATCACTGGAGGCTGGGAACAGTTTTTTGAGCAAGTAATGCTCTGTGCTGGCCCTGTTCTCATACAGTTTCACAGACATCTGCTTTTTGAGGCAGATGCTGAACTGCCACGGCTTCTTTGTCTGACCTAGTGTAACCACTCTTCTGCAATGTCGTAATCTTTATTTTATTTTTTATACTTTGTGTTCATGTTATGGCCTCTGCTTGTAAGTATGCTTATAAGTAGTGAAACGTTTTCTATGCTGATGTCTAATTGTCAGAAAAATGTATACACTGAAGCATGGGAAATAGGTTCAAATCTTTCTCCTTGATATTCCCCAAATTCTGTAATACTTTGTCCTCTGTAGGTTTTTGTGTCCTCCTTATCTTTGGAGTGTCTGTCTGCTTTCTAGGAATACATTAGGTGATGTTGCTGTCATGGGTGAAGAAGGGGAGGAAAAAAATGATGAGAGATTTGTTGCTCGTGAACTGTTGCCTGTTGTCCCCATGTACTTCGATTGGTAGGGCAGGGTTAGAGATGTTCTCGCATAGTCATCTCTTTTCCCTGAGTCGCAGAGAAAAAGATCCCCTACTGAAATGAAACTTTTCCTTGGCCTGTACTCTTTTTCTTCCTCTCAGATCACTTCCTGCCAGAACAGGTTTTCTGTATTAGTGAAAGTATAGAAGTTACATATCTCTAGTGGCATTAGTTTTGCATTTTGAACTCAGTATGTTTTTAATGGATTGGTACATCCATAGTTGTTGCACGAGAACTTTATTGGTTTACAGTCTGCCTTCTTTCATTCTTTTTTCCCTTCACCTCAAATGGCAGCTGTGTCAGTGAAAAATACTCACTTGAAGGGTAGTGGTAATAGCGGTCCTATGGGGGTTATAGAATCATTCACTGTGGCACTTGCCAAGGAAAACAGATTTTAAGCTCTAGAGTCCTGCCTGTGGGAGGTTGCTGCAGAAATTGCACTGATTCAGTGTATCTCTTGGGTATTCTGGCCTTGGCCTCGTCTTGCCGATTTCCCTCTTTTCAGGAGGGGACCAGCTGGTTCACTCCAAGTCTTCTTACAATGCTGGACTTGAGGGAGGCCTGTACTGCTGTTACACAGATAGTCTGTGGATAGTCTTTCTGTTGCCTTGCGTGACCTGTCTGGGTTGTTCTGGCAAAAATTACAGGTAGCTGAAGAGGTACAGAAAGAATTCTTTGTTTTGTATGACTGTGTATTACTAAGGAGAAAAATTCTTTACTAATCCACTGATTCTAAGTTTGGATATTGTAAATAAACAGAATAATAGAACAAATATGAGAACTTTGGATTTTAACGTATGAAAATGAGATTATAAATATTATATGAAAGGATTAAATGAGAAAGAGCATGCAGTCTGTGTCTTAATGAGAAAAAGAGAGTGCTCTGCAGAACTGCGCTCTTCTCCAGGAGTCCCACTTCTTTTGCTGCATCCTAGTTTTCAGACACTGTTGATTGATTACCAACTAAACAGCTTCTAAGTTAACAAAATGTACTTGTTAAAAATCAAGAAAAAGGTTACAATTAACTATTCTGAACCATTGCCACAGAGTTTAAATTTGCCTTTTCCTGTCACCTTTCTTCCTGGAGCAATATGTTGCTTAGAAATCCTTGCTATTAACATGCATTTCCTGCTATTGAATCTAGTTAGTAATTCTAATTTGTATGTCTTCAAATGACTGGGAAAATACAGAACTTTTGCTGTATAGTTTTGATTGTCAGTCATGTAACTTTGCAGATGTCACCATGCTATGACACTGACCGTGCTTGTTTAAAGTATTTATTTTTTTTTACCTTAGTTTCAGCTTTGTGGTTATTTGTATTCCAGTTACTGTAGTAGGAGAATCTTACGAAATTACTTCTGAAGTCAGTGTTAAATTGCCATTACTTTGGCAAGGTTGGGTCTTGCTAATGAAACTTATCTGAATCCATTCTTCAGAGAGTAGAAAACATACAGATCTATTATTCTTAGTTCATGAGAGAATAATAGTTAAAAATCATGTCAGTATGCTAGTGGAAAAGGTCACATAAAAGATGCAAGATGTTAACAACTTGCCCAGATTTTAGCATGTCATCTAATTTAATAAAGTTTTTCACTATTCTTGTGTAATTGAATCATCATTAAAAATCTTTCCTCTTTTTGTTACAAAACAAATCTGAAGCTACTATTTGTGTCAGTTGCAGTCAGATGTAGTTCCTGTTTGCGTATGCCAAAGCAATTAAATAAATCTTAAGAAGTGAGGGAATCACTGAATTTCAAAATTGAACTTTTTCTATGCCATCATGCATTTTCTCAGGCATGGAGATAGGTAGATGGCTCAAGATATATTTGACTGAAATGTCATCTAAAATTTGCTGGGAGGTGTAATGGAGTGGAATTGAAGCAGATTAATTTTTTACAAGCAGTATTGAATGTCACCTTGTAGGTGGGAAAAATTACTAAACAGTAGAAGAACTCGTGCTTCCAGGTTCAGGTGACCCGCCAAGCTACCCTGAATCCCTGCGTCACTCTCTTGAAGGATAAAAGTTTATATTACAGTGAGGACAGTCGATGTTGTAGTTCTTGATTATTTTTTTTCCCCATTATGTGATATTTCTTCTTCTCTCTTATTTTTGAAAATTATATGATCTCTAGAAAGCAGCATGTCAAAGAAAGTGGCATTTGGGGGGTACAGCGGGGTTTAGCAGTGCTATAGCCTTCCTACTGTGCGTCGGTCCTTCTTGCTAGTTTCAACAACTCCATTAATGCTAATCTGTGTTACATGTATAATAAATAAAGCGCACAAATCATCGTTCCACTTCCAGGTGCCTGTGGCATTAATTAGTCACTGAAACTTTGGTGTTGAGCTGTATGTCGTCACCAGCGTTCCTCGTTAGAATTGCAGCATGCCTCATACATTGATTCCCAATTTAAGCTATTCTATTAAATGATAAAGTATAAACTAACTTCTTGATTTATAGAAGGTGGTTATGCTTAGCCTTCTAGGGAGTTGCACAGTACTTAGTAGAAAAAACCCAACAGATTATACTAGTATCTGTTATTTAGCAGCACACTTAAATTGTTGGAAAAAGCACAACAGTTAGCACATCAGAAAGAGTCCATCATCTATGCTGGAAAGGAGGTAACATTTGAAGAAATGCGGTTACTAATATTAAATGTTTTATGCTCCCAGACTGACTGACTGAAAGGACCAATAACACTTAAATTGGGGGGAGGGAGGTAGGGAGAGGGGAGAAGAAGAAGTGAGGTGTAACTAGTGATTGATTTCTAATTTTTTTTTTTATATTCTGCTTATCTTGTACAAAACTATTATTTTAAAATGCAGGGAGGAGTGATAACATGAAACAACTCTGATAACTAATAAACTTTTTAGATTCTGCTTCATATGTTTACTTTTCATTAAATTTAGGGATGGTTGCAACTATGTTGTTGTGATTCAGTCTAACATTTATTTCTATCTGTTTTTCATATACAAAGGCATCGGGATGCCAGAAAATAAACTGTTAACGGAGAATTAACTTCTTTGGCACGCTTTCATACTTATCTTCCAAATTAAAGAAAATGAAATGGGCAGAAGCAGAGTGTAGATTACCTCCTTTTTGTCAAAAATGGTGGGAATTTGAAAATTAATAATAAAAAAGGGAACAGATGCAGTAACATGCCAGAGGGAGATTAATGTGGAGAGTAAAATCTGTGAGCAACAAAACTGAAGCAAACTGAATCAGTGGGAGGTGGTTGTACAATCAAAATCAGGATAAAAGAGAAATTACAAACAACCCTGCACTTGTCAAAGTAGTAGTAATGAAATCCTGACTCTGCCAGCAGCGAGAACCTGTGTTAGCACTTTGGGGTAAGGCCGGGAGCCGGGTGCCAGGTAGGAGGGCAGCGCGAGGCTGCTGGGCGGCAGCCATCGCGTGTGGAACAGATGGCGGGGAAAGCTGGCCGGGGAGGGGCTCCTTCGCAGAGCTAATCAGACAGTAACGGATAGGGCAGCTGGGAGGACTGACCACCGAGAGGCAAGCGGCGGGGTAGCTGCAGCCTTCCACGATGTGTGCAGTGGTGTGCCCGTCGGCCGGAGAGAAGACCTTGCAACGTCTTTTCCGTGCAGCGACCGCACAAACTTTGGAGGCGTGCGGCGGACCTCGCCCCGGGTTAGGGGAGAGGGGAGGTGCGGACCGGCCGCCAGGCTCCCTGCGCGGCCTGCTGGGCTTTGAGCACGTCCCGCCTAGGTGTATCGTGCCCCCTCCTACTTCAAAAATACGTGTGTCTGCTCTCAGTCCTGTCGCGCAATAAGGTTACGTGCTTTCGTATTTTATCGTAGCGGCATATTGAACGCAGAATGTGGCGATTGACAGAAATACAAAAGCACGTGGGTCCAGGGACGGATCCAGCAAGCCGATAAGAAAACTTTGCTCCTGTTGAAAGGGGGGAGAGCTGTAGGTCGGCACCTTCCCACAGGGTTGGGCCCCTCCGATGAATGAAACCAGTTTTCTGATGTTTTATTTTTGCTCAGAGGAGGCACTTCCCTCTTGATAAATGAGAGCTTGTGAGGAATGAATGGAGGTCCGAGCCTTCTGATCTTGAGTCACATGAATAATTTGACTCACGTAAGAAGTAAAGATCAATAGGATTTCGTGTGCAAGTAAGAGGTAGTCATGTGCGAGAGGATTACGAGGTCATGCCCCATGTTGATGACTGTCAGCTTGAAAGAGAAATAAAAACAAAATTTTATCAAGGAAAGGGGGATATAAAATCCTGAAGTGTAGCAAGGGAGACCTGACCTATTACTGCCCAGTTTTGTTTGATCGGGGTATGTGATACTTTTTTAGACAATTTCAACAGAGAAATCTACATCTCCTGCATCTGCTTTTTGAACTTGTATATCTCTCATCTGCAGAAGGTTTATGGCTTGGCTCAATTATTCGTTTTGAGCAGGGAGGGGAGGAAACATTACAGGGATTTGAAATAGGTGGTATAACATAGCCATATGCTATTTATGCAGCAGTTTCTGCAATAAATCTAATTTGGTGCTGTCAAAAAAAATTAGACTTATTTGGTATAGCAGCACATTAGTAAATGATTGTGGTAGCTTTCAAAGTTGTCATTTACTCTGCTTTACTTGCAATAGAATCTTGCAAAGCTTTTTTTCCCCTTCCTTTTCCCCCAAGCAACTCTGTGAAAAAGTCTCAGTTCTTTGTCCTGCAGCTGTAGAAACTGCAAATATTTCCACAACTGAAAAGGTCTTGCTTTAACGTAATTGAAGAAGGGGATGGAGAAAAGAATAACCTCTATTGTTAGCAATTATATGAATGTATAGGTGGAAAAAAATAAGGCGGGGGGGGGGGATAAATTTCTCCCTTGCCTACAGGTTTTCGTAGTGCAGCTGAAATTGTTTATCTGATTATACAGCATGTAGATAAATTAGCTGCTCTGCGTTATTATAGAAGGTAAAATATTTTACCTGCCATGATAAGACCATATGCTGCTTTACAAAGACTGATACTGAATGATTTGAAATAAATCGGCTCTGTCGTCTTCTGGCAGTGCCTTGTAGAAATTTCGAAGCTGATATACTTTGTGTCAAGATAATACACAATTATTTAAATATCTTTCTATTTTATCATTTAAACATATTTAAGGTGATTGTACAAACATGTAAAGGCCACTGATGAGGTTTAAAAGGGAAAGAAAGAAAATATAAGTGAAGGAGTAAAGAATAAATCCAAAATGGTGTGTTAATTTTTGAATATGAAAGTCTTTTATAAATCACCTTTTTTCATTTTCAAATAGTTTAAGCATGGCTGACAATTTAATTTATTGTCCTACCATACAAATTTCTCAAGGAAAAGGTAATAATACATTTTCAGATTTTAGTCTTAGATTCGTCTAAATTTTTCTCCATGGCACTTAAACTGCAACTGGTCACATCAAATTTCTCTAATGATTTCATCTTTTACACATCACATCAGGTTGTTGAGGCAGCCAAATTGCTACTGCATGTAGAGTGTGGTTCAGGAGCAGTGACAATACTTAAAGCGCTTTGGAGCAAGCAGTGAATTCAGATGAAATGCAGAAGAGACTAACTGCTGTAGAAAACAAACATCTTTATAAGGTCTTTGTTTTGAGCAGTTATTATTCAGCACTAACAGTAATAAGTTTATGCGTGTGTATCAAATATTTGCTTTGATCTCATTCAAATTAGGTTTTCTATTTGTGTGACTAATGACAACAGGATAATGATTTATTTTTTTGAACCATAAAAATCTTTCAGTCAGTTGTATTCAAGGCTGCTGGATTTTTTGCTGAATTTGCTACTGGAAAAACGTTTCTGATTTTTATCTTTGTTTTTGACTTGTTCTAGGGCTTTTCCCTCAAGTGCCTCTGAAGGAAGCTAAAATGTACTTTTTCTATCAGCACTTGGTATTTGTGAACTTAAACAATTTTAAAAGCTGCCTTGTGCTTTCAAAAGTATATTTGAAGTTTTTTATTTTGTGCGGTCACAGTGATTGTTGGTTGGTTTTTGGTTTCGTTTTTTTTCTTCTGTGCAAGACTTCTGCTCCTGAAATTCTTGCCTAGAAAAAAATTCAACAGAGAACCCAAAGGGTCCTCAGCTGGGGACTTTTATCAAACTTGACATTGAAGAGCATCAGCCTGTAGGTTGTCATCTCTGTAGAAGGTAGCTGGTGGATGGAGGAAGGAAGAAAAATCACCTGAGCACGCTAACTTTGGCTGCCTGGCTGCTCTGCTCACCCCCTTGCTCAGTGCCCTTGTGCCGGTGATTGGTCAAGGGGAAGGTGTGAGCTGGGAGATGCCTGTCCTGAGCGAGCAGACGAGCGCAGCCTCTGCTGTCGGCTACTTGACAGGGCTGACCTTCCCCTGGCTGTGCTGGCAGCGTGGCAAGCTTAATAGAGTGCCACTGTTGGTTGCCCCTGCGTTCCTGGTGGTTTGAGTATCAAACTACATTTTTGTAGAAATAGGAGCAACTGTTCTTGATTTAGCTTCTCCTTGTTGTTCAGTTGCCTTCTACAGGGCTTAAATCAAACTGGGGAATAAAAGTTTCTCTGTAATTAGGTGGGACACTGCTGCATATTCTTTTTGTTCCAGAGTTCCTCTGCTATTTCCAGTGCTTTTGTTCACCTGCATGTCATTTCCTATGGAAGAAGACCATAGCATCAGAAAACAAATGCAGGGACTAATCCCCATATAAGGGATATATCAGTATTAAGTTATTATTCAGCTAAACTTGTGCAGTATTTGTCAATGCAATTTTTATTAGAGTCAGATTCAGACCTAACATAAGTATAACTGCATTTCTGCTAATGAGATTGGATTACCTCCTGGATTTGCTCCCAGAAAGCTTTACTTTAAATTAATTTTTGGTAAAAGGGTAATAAAATGGGTGGTTTGTTATAATTGCTTACAAAACTTAAAATACGTATTTTATTTTTTGGTACTGTATTTAATCTAGGTGAGAGATTTCTTTTTTTTTTTTTTTTAAAGGATACCCAAGGTATGCAGTGAAATTGAAAGGCATTTCTTATTTTAGAAGAATGAGACTGTTGAAGAGGTTGGTTAATAATTCAGGAGCTTGTGGTTATCAGAATGTATTCCTGAAAAGAAATATGGGCACAGGAATTGCTAAAAATAATGTGTCCTGTTGACAATATGAATTTAGTCTTAGCCCTGACAAAGAATCTTTACAATTTGTCTCAACGTGGAAAGCAGTATTTTAACAGAGTTGCATATGTGTGTTTTACAAGGATTGAAAACAGGAAAAAATATTCAGGATTTCTTTTTTTTTCTTAAACTGTGTTGCATTTGAAACATCAGTAGGTACGTTAAAAAAAAAAAAGGAAAAAAAGATGCTGCAGATGAAATAATTTACAGTGAATGCTGTTGCTGCTTTAAGGTTTTACTGTAAACTTACTCATTCAGCTATTCCCATTTTCTCTTTGCATTTTTAGTCAGTATCTTTGTTACACAGTGTTAAAATGAGAGTCAAAAGCTTTCATGTATTATTTTATTTGTAATATTTTTATTAGCTTTTTCCACTTCTTTGCACACCTCTGCAAGTCTTTCTCAGATTATGCTAGTCTTTGCAAGAAGGCACAGATATACGTATATGAAGAAAAACACATTAGCTGTTGGAGTTAACAAATTATTATTAAAATCTATTGTTTTGCTTCTGTATTATTTCTCCTATACCCCAAACCGATCTTCACAAATACAGGACTGTAAAGAACTTCATCTTCTGCTGGTTAGCAGAAGTGGATTTAAATCCACACCGACAGTTCATTTGACAATGACCTTGAGGGGCTTTGCTTCTTGAAGAAGAAAGCAGAAGCTTGCGGTAAACAAAGTTCACTTCTGACAGATGGATTGAATGACAGAAAGGTTGCGAGTGCCAGAATAGCCCTGGCAGAGGAGGAAATGTTCAGTGGAATCCAACAGGAGAGGAGGTGTGAACAGGTGCAGGGTTGCTGACGGAAGGGGAACCAGATGGAAGGAGCCAGAGCCAGTTTATTTAAAGGAAAAGGCAGAAAACACTGAAAGGCTGTGCGATCAGTGGCTAAAAGTGTGCATGGAAGAAGGTAAAAATTCACAAAGCAAAACTGCACAGTGGGATATCTAGCACTTAACGTAATGGTAGTAATTTGTGAGTTTCATTTTAAAGTTGCTATTGAAATACATTTCTCCCTTACTCTTGACGGCATAAAGAAGAGAGATTTATAACTTGACCGGGGGGGGGGGGGGGGGAAAACCCCACCACCAAAACCCTCAACTGCTATGCTGCCTGTCCATTATTTCTAATACTAATGTGCAGACAGTTACAATCAGGATAATACAGAAATTATGCCACAGTTGACCAAACCAATAAAGGCGTATAAGGCTGGATTTTTATTTTAACTCACCTGTTCATATCTAGCTCCTGTGATATGTGGGTAGATAAACATGTCTTTTATCGGGATGTTTCTGTAATAGCTAAGCGAATCAACAACAGTCAAGTACAATGTAATGTTAGCACGGTATTTCTCATCTTTCTTGCTTTTGGTCACAAGTTTGTCAGTTTGCTGGAATATGTGGTACCTTGCTGTAGGATGAGGGAGAAGTCTACCTTTTACCCTAGATCAAATTCCCGCAAAATCAAATACTGTCTTTCAAATTGTCATCCTGAAGAGCGCTTTGTTCTGTCAAATTGTTCTGCTTCTTCCCAAGCTGTTCATGTGAGGCTTGGTCCTTTGGAGGCAAAGAGAACTGTTCCTCAGTTGTTCTTAACTTCAGCAATAGTTGGGGAGAGTTGACAACTTCAAGGTATCAGGCCTATGGCAGCTTAACTGCAGGTTGCATGTCCAAACCTCATGTCTCTGAAAAATGCAGGTGACTGTTCAGCAAGTCATTCATAGTGCATCAGTGATCTACTGGACCATTCAGCTGTGCTGATCTGATCCGTATCAGGTGTGAGCACACAGTCTCTTTCCTTTTGAATTAGCTAGAGCATGCAATGCAGTGTTTATGCTGACTTTATGCCAGCTGCAGTAGGACAGATGATACCTGATTCAGCATAAAGCTTGCTGGTACAAAGTTAACGTACCAAAAACATTGGGGTTTTTTGAACAAATTTAAATTGGCAGAGTGAGTTCATAGCAGATCAGGTATCTACATCATTTAGCTGCATCATTTTTTGATTCAACAGTAGGAGCCTGATGGTTGGATTTACTGCATTAGCAAGCTGAGCCTTGGAGTACAGTTACAATTGTTTGAAGCTGGTCTAAGTCTATGCTGCTGCTGCAAAGGCAAATCACGTAATATGTGGCTATGTCTGATCACATACTGCCAGGCCCTTGCTTGTGCTGACACTGGAAGGAAGACAGGCACCCATATGATCGGGTGGTTCAGGGAATTAGTCAGTTTGAAAAAGCATCACTTGCTCCTCCAGAATAAGTTGCATGAGTGCTAACTATAAGAGGATGAGAAGAGGGACTGTACCTTATACTGGCAATGTTGCCTTAGACTGGCTTAAATCTGTCCTGAAGCTGCATCGTAAGAGACTGCTGGTGCCAAATTCAAGAATCACCATAAGTCAAGAGAACTACTCCTTTATTTTAAATATAGTGAAAATAATTTAAATAACTTTGTATATACAGAGCAAATGTCTGTAAAACCCTTCTATGGTAAGCAAACATTTCAACATTCAACCCTTTGTAAAAGTGGCTTGTGGAACAAAGATGGAATATTCCAGAGAAAGGGGCGCAGTACTGTGAAGTGCTTAGGGTTACTTACTAAGACTTCACCAAAAACACTTGTTCTCCTGTTGCATCTTCCCATGCAACTTCTATTCTGTACTTAATTGTCTGTTTCTATAGGGACTTATCAGTCAAATAGTTCACAATCTAATGGTAATAACCACTGCAGGATGGGTGTTTACTTACAAGGTACGTATCTTGCTGGCAAGGCTTATAGATGTGCCAGAAAAATCAGATTTTGGTTCTAAGTCAGTATATTTGACCTAATGTGAGATGTTAATTACTGTTAGAGGCGCTCTTTTTTTTCTTCTCTAACAATGAAATAGAGGGCAGTTAATGATAATATTTAGTTGTGCCTTGGTATACAGAGAACTATCCAGATTGAAAAGTAATTATTGTCTGCATTGAGGAACTGGCAGTTTTCTGTATATATCTTTTGAAGGCAAAACACCAAAAGAATAAAATCATGTTATAGGCTAGGTATTTGCAAATTCTTTCTTTTATGCTGAATTTAAAGTAAGAAATCCAATCCTTTCATTTTGTTAACAGATCTAGTAGCTAGAAGTAGAGATTAATATACCACCAGTTATGTATATACTCAAGTCAACTATATTCAAGCTTCTTTATATGATATATACTTTCATAGGAGTAACGCTCTGTGTCTCTCAGTTCCTATGCCCTTACCACTTTTCATCTTCCTCATGCCCATCAATATCTCCAGTTAGTGATAATTTTGAAGTAGTTTTCAAGCACAGCAAGTACTCAGAAATAGAGTAGGAATTTTTTCATGCACAGCCATTAAGGTATAATATCCGCTGATGCCTCAGGTAGGGTGTAAAGGGCAAAGTGGAAGTTTTAGACTTAGCATTTTATTGTTTCTGTAGACCTCCTAGTATTACATAAAGTGCAAATATATATAAAAGTTACAAGGTGGTTCCAATGGTGTAGCTGCCCTCTAAATAGAGAAAGCTGGAAAAACATTCTAGCAGGAACAAGAAAGTCATATGCACTAATTTCCATTTCAGCAAAATTGAAATTCTCAAAAAAGAAAATAGAATGTAGTGTAACAAGTTGACATTATTTGGATTCTGGGAATGGGGATACAGTTGGGTAATTGGCATTGTGGGGACAATGGTTTTAAGGTAATTTGTCAAATAATTGTGGTTAGACTCTTGACAAAGTGGGAAATGTGGACAGAGTTTAATCTTTTCTTGTTTTCTCCCCCAAAAGTGTTTCTTGTATTTTGAGGTGGTTTTGTGAAGTAGTAGTAGCCTGGCAGAGCTGTCTTTTCCAGTCTTTTATTTCAGGTAGGGTAGTAAAAAGTTGCTTGTTGGTTCACTAACATACTTTAAAGGTATTTCTGCTTTAAAGTTATTTCTGTAACAGCTTCTAGCCTTCCAGATCCACATTTAAAGAGCTGAATTATTTTGAATGCTTAATTTTTTACCACTTTTAAACCCTTGGCCTTTGCATAACTTTTCTAATTGCTTGTAGTAGGTTCTGCTTCACATGATTATGGGAAGATAACTGACATTTCATTATTTTAGGAAACTCTCTGTATCTCCCAACTAATGTAACTGGGCACCTTACACTGTAAAAACAAAAATTAACATTTCTCTAAAATTTTTTCTTAAAAGCCTCAATTCTCACAAATAGGACCACGTGCATCCTTAACAATGACGCAGTCCTCCAATTCTACCAATTAAATTAATAATTAGATCTCTGCAAAATTTGACCATGCAAATGTAGATTGTGCTGAAGCTCACCAGACACAGTGTGCTGGCTGGGGCAGTTTCCAGAAAGTTGAGCTTTCTGCTGAGAAGACCTGGCAGCCGGCTCCAGAATCAGTATCTGGTCAGCTCCCAGAAACAGACGTAAAGAGCAACTCAGTGGGTAATTCCCACAATGGGATGCAGGAAGGGCAATTTTTCAGCTCCTTGGAGAGGTTTAAAGAAATGACCTGACCGTGATGCTTTTAAAAGGTATTTCTACATAGTTCTTGCACAAGCATGCACATGTGCATCTTTTCTTATTTATTTTTTGACATAAGAACATTCATTTCATGCCTCTCCTTCTGCCGTGTAAAAGCATCAAGATCTGTAAAATCCAGCCAGTCCAAACATGCTGTGGCGGATTTACACGTGCACTGAAAAAATCAAAACCTTTATTACAAAAAGTTGGATGGCAAGAAATCCAGTGTTTTATAAGTGGAAACTAGGAAACACTGTCCAGCTATGTCCTCAGTCATAGCAATCCTAGGTATTAACAAGGACCTATTAGATGAAAATACATAGGCCTTACAAAGGAAGATAATGAAAACAATCAATGCTAAACAAAAGGTTCCTAGAAGCCTGACTTAAGGGAAAGGGAGAAATCTTGTGACCCTGAGTCTTATTATTGACTTGATCCAAACATATAGGCAAGGTACATGTTCTAGAGCTCTGTTAATTTAGAAGGTGTGGAAATAATAATTTTGAATCATAGCTACACTTAAAACCAGCGTTTACATACTTACCTGCAGAATTTGGGGTCTTACTGTGGTGTATTTCCTTACCTAAATATTTGAAAATACTAAGACTTCAGATAGCATAAGATAAAACTCTGTAAACGCAGTCTCCATTATAAATAGCTGAATAGGATACTGCAGTGCTGTTAAATTGAAAGGCAGGTCTGAAAGCAGTTTTAGGAGTTTTACATTAACAGAGAAAATTATTTAAGACCATTCCTGGGGAGAATGACGTCTTAGTAAATTGTATTTTTTTTTTTCATATTTGCAGAACAACCTTTAGGCTTGTCTGCTGACCTGAAAAAAAAAAAAAAAAGAGCTCTTATCCCTTTGTGTATGACATACTTATGAAGATACATATGGAGGACAGAGGGAAGAAATTTGTGAAGTGTTCTGACCGAACATATGATCTTATTCTATATACATTCTTTTATGACCTTTATCATTGTGGTATTTGAATGCTTTCTGATAGTAAAGTAAGAGACTGCAAACATTTTTTTTGTTTCCCCTTGCAGAATAGGGTAGGTATTGTGACCTCTTGTTTCAGGTTTTTTTGGTTTTTTGTTTTTTTTTTTTTTTTACTGTTATTGTTGCTATGTGGTTTTTGGGGGGGGGTTCCCCCCGTAGCCTGACAGAAGAACAAGGATATACTCTGATTTTCCATTCTTCCCTTGACACTTGTAGCTGAAATAATAATATGAAATAACCTATGAGAAGATGGTTCAGAAAGCTCCTTGTAATGGATAGTCCACTAGACCTGTATCGTGGAAGGCTTGTAAAGTAAACTGCATAAAACATTGCTGGGCCTTTGTACCCAAAGCTATTGGCTAAAATCTTTAGAGTTCCTAATACATGTAGGCTTTCAAATCCTATTTTCAAAAGTGTTCTAATTGATTTGAGTGCCCCCAGGCCAGATTTTGTTAAAGATACTGGGAATTAAGTGCTTGGGTACCTTCTCAAAACTGTTTTTCCATTTGGTGTATAGAAGCTTGTGCTACACATTTAGTTTAAAAGTACTGGGAGAGGAAGCCCATTTCTTCTGGAAGAGCTAAGGGAGCCCTCAGCCGAGGGCTTTCGCTCTTCTGATGGGATTTGTTGTGCAGTAGTTCACAGTGCTGGCCCACTTGGCTACCTGTTATCTGGGAAGAGGTCTGTGCTCAACCACTGAGACAGGTAGCAAAAGCATCAGTGTTAGGCTCGACTGGTCCTCTTGCTGCCCAAGTATGAGTGTTGATGCTGAGTACGAGGACTGGTCATTATTTAGACCAACAGTCTTGTTAGTTCAGATACCTCAAATGTTTGAAACACTAAATGCCTTAATAATTTATGAAGTCCAGTTTCAAGTAAGTATATATGAAAGCCTAAAATATTTTATAACTACATTTTTAACTATAATTAATAAGAAATGAAGACGTCAAAAATAAGGTTATGATAACCTCGTGTGCCACTGAACTGAGATAATTGCTAGAGTATTTTAAGTTGTCCAATTAAGTTCATAGTCCTTACTAATGGATCCATTAGCTTTTTACAAAATGCCACATGTTGATCTCATGGAAAAATCAAATAGTCAATATAGGAAGAATGGTTGCTTTACATCATAGTTGCTTTGTCAGAATTACTGGCAACCTCCAGTCAGAGGCCTAATGTTACATTGAGACTCATCCTGTATTTTTTCATTTTGTATCTTTACTGTTACCAAAGCAAAGAGACTCTTGCAGAAATACCTGCTATTGAACTGCATTGTGAAATTCAAAATTTTATCAATCTAAGTTCTGTTCTTTTATAGTCAAAAATCGACGAGCTATTATTTATGTCAAATATAACTGGTTTTTACATCCTTCCTTCTTCTTTACTGTGAAGCCATTTGGCAGAGAGCAGTCTTCTATTGAAAAATGGATCTGTGATCCAGGTTTTGTTTGTTAGTGGTGGGAAAGGGGGTTTTTAATTAAATTCAGTGGCTCAAATTCAGCCAGCATACTCTTATGTTAGCTTTGAGGTCAAAGTGAATTTTCACTTCATTTTCAGCACGGATTTTTTTTTAAGGTTTGCAAGTGATGGCAATCTTCTTTCTCCTGTGCTATAACCTAGTTTACTGCACCCTTTGTTTTGTCAGGAATATTTAGATAGCATAGCTTTCAGTCACTGCAAACCGATATCCAGTTCATTGAGATATGTGAACAAGTTAACTAAGTAGGCTGCTCTTGACAGCCATTAACTCAGGCTCAAAACAATCAGTGTTTAGAACTAAAATCACTGTGCAAAACTTGAACTTCAGAACAGGGCTCAAGGAGAGCTTGAGCTTGCCTCCGTGTGAATGAGTCTTTGGTTGCTTCTGACTTTACGGCACAAAAATGAAAGTCACTGTGAGTTCAATGCCTCTGCTTTAGTAAAACTGATCAATGTTAGGGCCAAATCCAGAATTATTATCAGATAGGCATTTATTTAGTGTTTTACAATGGATACTATGTGAAAGAACTATAATTTTTGCTACTGTCTCCAATTTTGATTCAGTGTTTGCATTCTAGTAGAGAACAGGCTGCTACCGTTTAACCACTCTGGCCCCTTTCTTTGATACCTATAGATGATGCTTTAAAAGTTCTGGTACAATTAATCTTTAGCTGTCATTTCTGATTCAGATCTTAACTGTGTCATCAAAACTAGGCTGTTGTTGCTTGGCTTTACATTGTCTCTGTGCTTTCCTTCAGTCAGTATGAGAAATACTGAAGTTTTTGTAGGAGGAAACTCCTGATATCTTAACACTAATGGTGGAGGGGTATAACTGTTTCCTTCTGTCTACAGTCCATAGCTTTTCTTTTTCTTAAATCAAGCTGCCCTTCTTTCACAATTCAGAGTAATTGCCAATAAGCAGCCAGTGTCAAACCTTCTAAAATTCCTGCAGTATTTGCTGGTTGTAGCAGGAATGTTACCAATAGTTCCTGAAATCTTTTGGGCTGCCTTCTGCGTGTTTTATTCATGGTTGTTTTTTGGGGTTGTTTGGGTTTTTTTTCTTTTTTCTCTGTTATGTAAAATGTGTTGGGGGAATTTTCTGTAGGAGGGCAGAGAGATTGAACTTAGAGAGCAGGGAAGATGTCAGCTCAAGGTGTGGGTGAAAGACTTGCCACTCAGTTTAGACAGCTTTGGCTACAGGAAATTTTTTTGTTCTTCAGCAGCTCTAGGCACCTCAGATATTGCTCTTTATGTGGCACTGGTTGTGTCTCAATCCCAGAATTTTCTAGGTGCTAAGATTGAGACTAGTCAGCTACCCTTCTGCGTAAGACTTACGTGTGTTTTCCTAGTCTTATAGTTGAGCTCTTATCCACTGTACAGACTCTGTTTTCACCTACCCCGTATATGCTTCAGCCGTAGGGAACTCACCATGCATCCGTGGTTTCTGAGCTCCTGCTAGTTTGCTCTTTACAGTAAGTAGCACAGGTGAGTGGCTTTTTTGGATGGGTCCCCTTAGCAAGAGAGTGTTTCTGGTGGCAGCAGATTGTCCATTTATTTTGAACTTGCCTGTTAGCACGTGTTTGACAGGATGGACCCTAGCAATGAGGAATGGACCTTTACAGGCTTGCCTTGGTAGCTTGAGCTGTGCAGCTTGATACATGCTGAAGGCTATCCCCAGCAGAATGCTAGCCAGCCAGCTGTGTGCCAGATGACAGCACAGCACCCAACCACACACAGCCATCTCACATGAGCCACTATTAAATAAAATACTGTGCTACTGCCACTTCCTTTAGCTGAAAGTGTCTGGGGGATGTGTTAGGTGTGCTGGTGCATTTTAGGGAGGGGGAGGGTTTGAGCAGTCCGGTGCTCATGACAACTGTCTGAAGGTAAAAGATGTTTGGAAGTGGGGAAGGGGTTTAAATAGACTGGTTCCCAGCAAATATGGAAAGATTTTTCATAGTAATGCTTTCCATATTTGGAGCTTACACTTAGGAAATGATGCAAGCATCACTCCTTAGGATAGCCCCAATATGGTTACAAAGTAATTCTGAGAATGATGTGATAAAGTGCAGGTCAATGTATGAAACTTCCTTGAAAAATGTGCTTTGTTTCCTTAACGCTATAATATCCTTGCTATCTAAATGTATTGTGTGTCAAATCATTCTCAGTCTTACCTCAGAAAAAGCTGCCTGTGATTTCAAAGGGAGTTTTGCCTAAGGTAGGGCTTGCAACATCAGGACCAGGAATTAGTGTAATGTGACCCACCATTTGTATTGCTTTGGGGTAAATTTAAGAGAGAAGATTTAACATTGTGTGTGTCATGCTGAGATATTGCAATATCTCGGATGGGTTATTAGGCACCAATCCAAAGGTTAAGTGCAGCGACCACATGAGATGTGGCTTTATCCTTACATGATCTATGCCCGTGTTCTGTTTTGTAGTCCCCTGAAATAGGTATTATCCCTGGAATAAAACAACATGTTTATAAGACTCTATTGAAACCTATCCCAAGCTATTAAATGTCATTTCAGTAGAAAAGTGTGTGCATATATGTCATCTGAAATCTAGAAATCAATCCTTGTAATGTGTGAACTCGCTGAAATTTTGAATCTGGATCCTAGTGTGCACCAGATAAATATTCACGACCTTTGGGAAAGTCTAGATATAAATTTGCAGTTTAGGACCTTTTCTAATTTATATGCATATATCTTTTGGGGTTTTTATTTTCCATGCTGTTTTTGCTTGGCTTGCATTAAATAAAATGCTTCAATGGAGTGTGGTAGTCTAGCATTTGTTTTGCCTCAGGAGTAGATTGCCCCATCTTGCATATCTGGTCAAGTAAATTGCTCTCTTGCTTGTGTACTTTGATAACAGTACTGGGCTTTAGACCTTCCTGTACAACCCCCCAGTGAGCAGAAGCACAAGGGGCTGGGCCTGTGTGGTGCTAACAGTCTCCTCTATTGTAGTGGATGCATTCATCTCCTATTTACATAAATTAATAGTTAAAACTTGTTTGGTTGCTTAAAAAAACTCATTAAGCTTTCAGAGTAGCTGTATTATGAGCACTGTGGCAATCACTCCCATTGACTCATCTCCTGCTGGTTCACTGGGAACCAGTCCATCTCAGGGTCAGGTCCCTAAGCTTCATTGCAGAATTAAATAAATAGCATTTAAAAGAAAATGCAAATAATCTGTTCAATGCAAAGTGGATGTTGGGGAACTTCCTTATGAAAAAGAAGTTGTGTTCAAAATTTTTAAAAATAAAATCTTACTTCTGTCTGAAAGGCTAACTTTCGCTGAGGAAATAAATCGTATTTTTTATCCATTTTCTACTAGTCACTGGAGAATGTTTGACATTATATGAACTGACCTTTTTCCTCTTACAACCTGAAGTGGGAGGAGAATGTTTAATGTGAAAAGCTTGGCCGGATTTTTTTTTTTGTTAATTTGAATGTTCTGCTTTGCCTTTTTAATTTACCATCTTCAGTATATGATTTTTATTTTTCTTTATTTCCTATTTGGGTTTTTTATAGATTGGAGAAAGAGAGCATTCAGCAAAGCATTAGCAATGAAGCAAAGGCCCGAGCCCTTCAGGCCCAGCAAAGAGAGCAGGAGCTGACACAGAAGATGCAGCAAATGGAGGCCCAGCATGAGAAAACTGGTAGGTGGTAGGGAAAGATTAGAGCCTGGGCACTCACTCACAAGCCAGGCCCACGCCTTACTGTGAAATGACATCAGGAACACCTGTAACCTTTGGCTGGCCGAAGGGAGCAGATGCTAACTACACCGGAGATTCCGAATTACATATTAGTTAGCGTTTAAAAGAGAAAATGGAAAGTATTGCCCACTGTCTGTTGATTTCAGAGTGCTGCTCTCACATCTGTTGCACCATCTGGATTATGAGTTTATTTACCTGTGTTCAAGAAACGGAAAGCTGAGAGAGACCACAACAAAGTAGAAAAACAAAGGGCTTGTTTTTGGCTGGATTTTCAGGCACACATGTTATATAAAGAAAATAGCATCAGAAGCTCTGCGGGAAATGCTCTGAGCTTACAGTTAAAGTCTCCTGAATAGCATTGAACAGTTCCCACAGTACACACATTATAGCTACTCTAAAAGCTTAATGAGTTTGCTTCGGCATCCAAACTGGAGAAAAGCTTTAGCCATTAATCGGTTCTTAATTCACTGTCGCAGCTGGATGTAATTCACTGGCTCCAAATTGATATGTTCCTTTATTTAATCTTTGCAGCCTCAAACATTTTTAGCATTACCATGTGCCCCCCACACACACCCTCAATCTAGAATAAAGATGTTTAATCCGTTGCATACTTCAGGTTCTCATAATAGGAGACTTCCTTGCATTGACTTAGCTGATCAATAACTTCTAACCTTTAATCTGGAAGCAAAATGGGTTTTCCAAACAAACAAAAAAAGCCTTTTGTTATTGTGAAGTACTATGCCAACGATATTAATAAAGGTACATATTATAAGCAAAAAAAGAAATTTTTAGAGAGGAAATCTCTAACGCCTGAGCATGGAAAGGAGGAGGAGTTTCAGCTCTTATAGAACATGGTATATTCATATGTTTGATAAAATCCCATTTTTTACCCACCAGTCCTGCAATACCTTTAGAAAAATGATGTAGCCTGTATTAATCCTAAGCAGTGTCAGATAATACCTCAGGTAGCAGGCACATTTATATCTGCCATCTGATTCTTCTGCCTTTTTTGCAGCATTATCACAGTACTAGAGGACCTTTCCATGTGTTCAGGGAATGTAAACAGCTATGTTATGGCTTCTGTCTACACAGTAGGAAAAGATAAGAAGTGCTCAGAATAATTTTTCCCTACTCTAGCCAGCACATCTGCATATGACCGAGTGTAATTTTTCACAAGAGATGTGTAGTTTACCCTCCTGGTGCATAAATTGTCCCAGTATACAAAAATGAAACAACATTAAGGCTGAGTTTGTTTTTGTATATCTCTAAGTAGGATTAGGAGGAGTTGAAAATGGTAGTAATTTACTATGTACAGAAGGAAACCCTTGTGTATTATGACCCTACACACATACAAGGAATTTGGGTAACAGTGGTGTCTCTTTCTCTGATTTTAAAAGCAGAAATCAAGAAACATAATTTTGCAATATCTTCCTTTTGAAAGAATAAAGATGCTTGATTTCTAGGTCATGAGTTTTGGTGCAGCCCAAACTGATAGTAACTGAAAATTAATGTATAAAATGGTTTCACTGCAACTGTCACTGGACAATAAGTCTGTATCATATCATTAAAGAGAAAAAAATACATTAATCATAGAAGTGCAGGACCCAGTAAATAAAAGAACTGCTTTTTTAAGGAGAGAATGAAATGAGTCTACAGTGTGAGTGTTTGGGTTGCCAGTGTATCCTCTGCACCAGTTGAGCAAGCAAAAGGCTGCTAAGGCATGGCTTGCCAGTTTTATTCCTCGCACAAATGTCAATGAACTTCCAGCTAAAAAGCAAAACCACCAGATTAGATATGTAGTCTTTATGGTGCTTCTTCTTAAACAAGACCTGATTCAGTGGCAACATCGCTTTAACACTTTAGGCTAGCTTATTCTGACATAGAGCCTTTATTTGGTGAATGATGATGTTGTAATTCCATGTCCCACTAGCTGAAGTTTAAAAAACATACCAAAACCAGAAGGATCTAGAGGAAAGAACTTAATAATATATAAAATTGCTTCTAAATTATCTATAAATTTATATAATTGTAAAATAAATTTCTAGTTTTATAATTTTATAATTTCTAGTAAATGAACTGGATTCGTTGCTGACCTCCCAGAATACATTCATAGCAAAATTAAAGGACGAATGTTGTATATTGGAAAGGAATTTGGAACAAATGTCAGAAAAATACAGGTTAGTATCTTTTTCTTATCCTGTCCCTTTTATTATTAGGACATGCTTCCTTATTTTTTGTATTTGTATTTTAATATTTATTATTATTCACCTTGTCCCAGGTATTACACATCATCTCAATATAAGATATGCCACTTAAGAAACATGGATGGATTTTTATCCAAGGCAATTCTATTTTTCCGCTTTTCAGATTATGTTTCTGGCTATTACTTCAAATTTCTTAGACAATGCCAATGTAAAAATTGCATACTATTTTCTTCCTCATGTTCATATTCTTAATATGAGGAGTGGAAAATTGTTAACAGAGCTACAATTCGAATTTATCTGAAATTATATGAAAAATACTAAATATTTAAAGTTCTCAAAACTGTAGTCTGTTGGTTTAATTATTTACTTAAAGCTCCTTTCACAATACTACACACTGAATAATTATCTCTGAAATAATTGTCGTCAAACTTGCTTGTCATTGAAGCTCTGATTCTGCTGCCGCTTGTTATGTGGTGCTCTTGTTAAAATCAATAGCAGGTCTAAATACAAAGCCATTAAAAATTCATGAATAGAACAAAACCTGGAAGCGATAACTGGTTTAAATAAATACAAAAGTGTGGCGGTATCTATTTAAAAGTTCTATAGGATAGGACTATCTTTTTAAAGAAAAAATTATGAATTTTGTAGTTCTATACTAGTAAATCATTTGATTTTACATTTTTAAGTGTGAAAATAGTCTCTGAAACTTTCTGCAGGATTCATATTTAGAGTAGTAAACAGGACTTAAGTGGTGGGTTGGCATTCTGCAACTTCTGTAAATTTAATGCGAAGTGAGTTTGGTAATTAAGGGTGGGATTCATCTCGCATGGCTTATGTGAAGTAAGGAAAACACTCAGCAAAGATAAAATTGGTTTTCAAGATAGTATTCTTCTGCTGGGTGGATTCAGTCATCCTGTTGAGGTAACACAACAGGGGCAACACTCACTCAGGGAGAGGGCTCGTTTATCCCAGTATCCTGTTTCCAGGAATGGTCAAAGGGGAATGATATAAGTAATGACATATATACATACATATATATAAAAAAAAAAAAAATGATGCTTCCCACAGGTACTGCCTCCACTGCCCATCCTACTTTCCACTGAATATAAAGTGTTGACTAGCTGTTAAGTGGCTGAAGTTGGGAGATGAATCCCATCCAGAGTATTTGGGGAAGAAATGAGAAACTTGAAATATAAACGATCTTCCCTTGCAAATGTTGTGATGGGTACTTGAGAGAGAAGCAAACAGAATTTTTCTTCTGAAAAAGCAGAGCTCCTCTGCTAAAGTAATACAAAATCTAAATAGATTCAAATCATATTATTATTCCAGCAATAAAAATGCACACAGACTTTGTTGCTAGAGCTCACAGTCACAGACTAGTAACTGTAAAAGGATGAAGGAAAGACAGAAAACATACTGTGAAAACACATTATTCTCTGAAAATAAATACCAGAGATTGCCAAGTGTTTCTCCACCTAGCAGCATTAGCTGACTATGTCAAGAACCTGAAAAAGGGAAAAGGAACCCTCTTGGATCTCCAGAAAGTGGTATATTTTGCACAAGAAACTGTATGGAAGAATGTATGAAAGCAGTTCTGAGAAGTGGCCCTAAAATAGCTTGAGCTTGCCTTCCTTGGAGTGGGAGCTGCTGCAGTCAGTAACAAGAACGGAGAAATAGGTAGGGACAAAGAAAGCATGTGAAAATGAGAACAGAAGGGTGGAACTGGAGATGGTGGAAAACGGTAAACTAATAGATGGCTTCAAAAAGTGATGTGATTGGGAGATCAGATGCAGAAAATGACTTTGTCAAAGTTTTAAATGCATGATCAGTATATATCTTTCAGTAGCATCTCTCCGAAAGGCAGTCTTCATGCTCATTGTCATTGGATATAGTGTAAAACCACAATTCCGGGACAGAATGCTGTAGCTTTGTCTTCTGAAAAAAAGTAATCATTTTTGGAAGACTTTATAACTTAGTTCTCATGCACATTAATAAAAGCAGATCATGAAGCAGCAGTGTGCCCTATTTGCATGGAAAAGATTTTTTCCATGATTTTTTCCATGTTTTTGGCCTTATCATAAACTGAATTTTCGACCTGGATGTGTATTTTCTTGCTATACTTCTAGAATCTTTGTGCCTTAGTTTCCATGGGGTTAAGAAATAACTCTATACTAGCAGTACCATTATTTAATTGGTAAAACACTCAAGCTTTTTTAGTAACAGATGCAAGAGTAAGGTTACATAAAATTTTGGGGGTTTGATAGGAAGTAAAGGGCCCATTTGTAATAAGAGGCATTTCAAATTTATCAGCTACATATTTGCACAATTTCAGTGGGATGCCTCTGAATTGCACATATATTTTTATATTTAATACAGGTTTTCTGAGAAATCTGAACTGAAGTTTTCTTGTTCATATGTAAACTGGAGCCATTTTTGTGAGCTAGCCCCTACACAGGATTAGAAAAGCTTCAGAAAGACAATGTCAGACAAATTATGAACCCCTCAAGCTGTGCAGAAAGAAGATAGTGTCTGTGAAGGTTTCTGTATGCATAGGCATGTTTAAAAATGCAGTCCTTTGTTGGTTTCTTCTCTGTTATTTTGTTCTTTTTTTTTTTTTTCTTTGTTTGTCACTGTCTGAGTTTCTAGGTTGTAGATTAATGCTTAACACTACCCACTGTGTATTTGTGATTTGCGTTTTGTAATTAAGGGGAACAATGGGAGTCCATTGGGTCTCATTATATATAATGGTTGGTTTAATTTGTTTCACTTCTATCTTGTTAATTGTAAATTGATCATTAAGATTTGAATTCTAATCTGTCACCAGGGTTGTGAGTATTGAAGCTAGAGCAATGATCCTGGTTTTAATCACTGATGATGAGAAACAAATTTTATAATTTTGGTACATATTGCAGTTCATATATTTTAACACAGTATTTTATGGTGTTATAAATATTGTTAAATGACTTTTAGTGTAGTTTTACTGTTTGGACTATAATGTATAAATTATATTACTGGTTTGGCAACAGTAGGCATCCAACTGTGTGAGTTTAATTGAAGTAAAGAACACACACCCAGCTGAACTATTTTTCTGCATGTTTGGTTGACTGCAGTCATTGCGCTCAATACCAGGAGTGAAATGTTTGTTGAAGGTAGCCGTACGAAGATGTGAAACAGTCTGTCTGAAGGATCAGTCATTAAAATTATATGCAACAATACTGTGTCAACAGAAAATATTTTAGAGCGTATATTTAATTGCTGTACAAGTAAACAAGTGGTTTCAAAAGTAGGAAAAGGCAGTACTTAAAAAGCGCTGCAATGCAAAAGGTAGTTCAGAGGAGTAAAGGCAGCACTGCCACCTTAGTGTTCAAAAATCAGCTCATCCTAAAAATATCCTAAGACTGACTTTGAATTGTGACTAGTTAACGTTTGCTGGTTCTTTGCCTCCAGTATTTGAATGTTTTGGAGGAACCTGTTTTGGTTTGGTTTGGTTTTTTTTCCCCAAGACTCTTCCAGCAAGGATGGTAGATAAAAACTTAAATTTGTTTTTAAATAGAAGTTGAGGCTTTCTTGGTAGTTGAATGGATCCAGAAGTATAGAGGGGTTTTTTGTTGTTGTCCCTGTCCTCCCCCCCAGTCATCATCAATTATTTTTAATACAGTGACAAGTAAATGAGATTTGGCAAAATCTGTTACCCATCTACTTACGAGCATGTATTTTACATTCTCATTTTCATGTGATGTTGTAGCTTTTGCTCTGTGCAGTTTTGAAGTAATATTGATTTCATACAGGTCTTTTGAGTCTATCAGATCTCAGAAGCGGACACAGATACATTAACATGACTGTATGACTTGTGGGGCCAGCCTGAGTCTGCAGAAGTGCAACTCCACGCAGAGTTCAGCTCAGATGGCAGCACTCCAAATGTCTGCACGCTTCAGTTTCTTCTAAGTCCACCATGGCTTATTACTCCGTCTGTTGGACCCAGAGTAGTTCTTGTGAAGCAACATCAGCATGTCCGTGCTGTGTCCTTTAGTTGTTCTGGATCCATCAGACATAGTGCTTAGTGCACAGATGTTTCTAATTTACCTCTCTCCCTGGCATTACGTGTGGGCTATCGCTGAAGGTTCAGGACTGTGTACTTCGGCACCTGCCCCCCTCTTTCTCCTGTCCCTGCTCTGACTGCTTGGGAGCAGAGTGATTCAGAAGCATTTACACAGACCAGGTCCTGCCCCTGGCTGGGTGGAATTTACTCCTAGTATAAATGTGCTGTCACGTTCAGTACAGTTGTTCAGGCTTATTACAATTATGGTTGTGGTTTGCTGGGGATTTTTTTGTTGGTTTGTTTTTTGGGGTTTTTTTTACCCAACAATTTTGAAGTTATTTAAATGTTACATAGAACTAACTGTTCTATCTTAATCTTTGGAAACTGAGGTGGATGAGTGGTATATTTAAAGATGCTAAGGGAATCTTTGTCAGGTGATAATGAAGACTCTTGGTGTGCGGTCTTGTATTGGGACCGGTGTTCTCTTTAATGCCGACACACGTAAACCTTTTAACATTGATCTTAATAGATATTCTGCCCTTCATATGTGCTGTCCTCCAAAGTTTCAGTGTAATGAAATACTTGAATCTGGGTGGTGAGACTCTTAGATATTTACTTGGAAGGGACATTGTGTAAATAGTATTTTTAATGGAATGAATTTTTTTTTGTACATCAGTACATTTTGTACAGTTACAGTTCAACTGTACAGTTTCAACTGTTCAACTGTAACTACAAAAGAGATGTTTTAGGAGAAGAGAACGCAGGTAACATGGTTCAAAGCATCAGGCATTTAGAGCTGTATTTTAGAGATTAGAGATCATGCTACTCATGTTTTCAATGAACTCAGTACTTTCTTTTGTTTCATTAATTGTAATTTTCAGTAGCATTTTGGTTTGGGTTGATTTGAATCCCTTGATCTTTCCACAGAGACTTCAGGCATCTTCAGATATGCTGGAGGTGAATAAGTCACTTTAAAACTTAGAGATTTTTACCACCTTGAAAGTTGTTTCTGCTGTTCCGTGAATGAGACAGCCACATACAAATACAGAAAAAGAAGCAGGATCCCCCAGTTGGGAAACCATACAAACGTGATAATTTACAGTATTCCCACGTGGCAAATGCTGTTGCATTTTGCTGGCAAAAAAGGAACACAATCTTGAGTTTAGTCCCTGTTACCACTTGGTTGGGCTTTGTTACGTCAGGTCTTTGTTGAGCTGCTCTGTAGTGAACCTTTGCTTTTTATCTACTGATTGTCTTTCTTACAGTACCAGGTACGGACTGCATTCATACTGTGTGATAACATTGGTCCAACTGACAAGACTTTGTTAATGCTGACATTTAAGTTACTAGTATTTCTGTTAAAGGATCGGTGTAAAAATTCTACTTCAGTTACCTTCTGTAACATCCTGCCCACTGTTACGTACCTGTCCGGGAAACGCTTGTGCACTTAAGTTTGATGTACAAATACATCAGCACAATTCTGATGTATTTGTCAGTGATGTTCCTTAATAGAGCTGTAACTCCCTATCTAGATTCAATTACATACAGTCGTCTTCCAAAGTTTCCCTTGCTAAGTTTTTTTAGATTCACAGATGATACCATGTATTGTTCTCTATTTAAACATGAAAAGATTATGTTGTCATTTCTAGATTTGACTTGTCAGTGTAACAACATGTTTTTGAGGGAGGAGTATTCCTTCCCCCCTGCACTTTGTTGTATTTTTCAGAATGTCAGTTGTTGTTGCATTCTGTAACAGCCAGGAAGGTAAACTATCTTTCTGCTGTAACTGCAGCATATTTAAGTTTATGATTTAAAGATATCTCTGAAGCTTTTTAACCTCAAGATCTGGAGTGGCAGATGCCATAAAGCAAATTTGCTTGCTTTTGATTCTTACTTTCTGATGGTATAGCAGATTCTGACATGTTCTCATTAACCTTTTCCAAAGAGTTAAACTGTACAAGTGCATAATGTATATTTTATCACAATTTAATCTGAGATCTTCTCCTGATATTAAGAAACAGCTCATGCCTGTTTCTCCATGGGCTGATGGTTAGAGATGTAGCAAGTAGCAGTCCCAGGTCATTCATGGATCTGGTGTCTCTGCTCAGCCGTGAAGAATAAGAATTGCTAGAATTGACTAATTTTCTTAAAGGCTGTGCTGAGTTTTATGTAGATTAGGGTGTGCCTGTATGATTTTGTCCCTTGTTTCTTAAGGTTTTATTCATTTTCCTCCTAATGTGTTGGGGTGTTGTTGTTTTTTTAATCTGTGTAATGGTATGTTGGGCATATTAGGTTAATAAAGTTTCTAAAACAGTACCACTATTGAGAGTTCAACCTGTACAGTGCAGTAAAGGTTGATCAAGTTTTTAGTAGCCATTTTTCAAATTAGATGTTAGCTTTTCCTAAGAAAGAACTTGAAATGTGTTTTTAAAATGCTGGCCAAATTCTTGCTTAACAAGTATGAATTTACATTTATTGATCTTATTTAACATCAACGCATAATGCCAAATGACATGCCTGTTTAAATTAGGCTGAAAATAGCATAGCCAACCTATGACTGACTGATTGCCATTGGCATATTTACCAGATACCATTCAGCATCGTGTTCTTTTGTCTTAAGATTATTGAAACAGTGTTTTGTTTCTGTAAGTTCTAGTAATAGCCTGTTTATGCATTACATATACATATATGAAATTTTATAAATGCTGAAGCCACATATTGATGGCACGCTGCAGGATGAAATCTGACAACATCCATCATCACTGTGTTTTACTTCTGTAGATCTGAAGTCAACCAGCTTAGTCAGGAAAAAGAGTATCTTCATGGCAGATTGGAGAAGATGCAGAAACGGAATGATGAATTGGACCAACAATGTATCCAGCATGGGAGAATGCATGAGAGGATGAAGTCGAGGTAGGAGGTCTTGTTAATCTGTCAGTATGTGGTATGCTGTACTGTACCTGTTGTGTGGTGTAAACATAAAAATGACGCTACGTTATCTGAAAGTAATATTCTTTCCTTATGAAAATGACCACCCCTTCCCCCTCCCCAAGCGTTCTGTCAAGTTTTTTTATAACATCTTTTGCTTGTGCCATTTTGGATAAATAAAAGGAAAGCTTGAACAACATAGTCTTCCAAAGAATTTAAGCCTAGTACATATGTGTGTGGGCTGCTTCGGCTGGTCTCTGCTCTAACTTGGATGAATTGTCTTACCATATAAAAAAAAAAGGGGGGGGGGGAAGGAAGGGGAGGGAAAAGGGGGGGGGGGGGGGAAGGAAGGGGAGAGGAGGTTGTTCGGTAATACGAATGTAGAGTACAGATGTGGATTCCATAATGCCATGTAATAGGTGTATTCTTGGGGTTTACCATCTTACCTTTCTCAGTAATATTTAACTTGTATAAACAGACAAGTCTTACTGAAGATCTTAGTAACCAGAGAACTATTAACAGCTTCCAGACACCACTAGCCTTTTCAGAGAAGCAGCTAGTTCCTCAGGAAGAGCTGGGAGCAGTTACAGCAAGGCTAGTATGGAATTTTTCCACCAATACCGATTGACTGTTCTGGCCAGAGTGTCCAGGCTGATAATGCCTTGTGCTGTGATTTGGATTAGATGTCCTTAAAGATCACTGTGGAGACTTTTCTTTTTGGTACCAGAAAGTTCATCTATGCTCTCTTGTTGTTTTCCACTCTACATTCAGTGTAACAGGCACTGGAAAGAGCTTAGGCATGGTTGGGGAGGTAGAGGATAAGTAGGGAGATGACTGAGAGGCAACTCTGCAAACCCAATCAGTCAGGCTACCTCTTGTCAGTAGTGAAAGGCAAAATGCAGTTTAACTTCATTTGGACTAGATAGTCCTGGCTGGGTAAAATTCTGTTTGCTTTTTTTGATCACTGACCACCTGATAGGAACAGAGCTTGGATGTACTGAAGCAGCCAGTCTTGTATGCTCATTTTTTTTCCAGCTATTGATTTTTTAATTTTTTTTCCTGCCATCTCTTCATTCTCTGTCTGATTCCATATCAGCTTGTTTCTTGCAAGCTCTCCATATATTCTTTTCAGTCATCCAGACCCCCTTCTTTCCTCCTCTTTTTCAGATTTCTGTCTGTACCTCATCCTGTTCTTCTGCAACCCAGGATTGTCATCATCTCTTATAGCTCAGAGAACAAAGAAATTCAAAATGCTACGACTGTGTCCCAAATCTATGTGACCACATAATCTTTCCGTCCATCTCACCTCCCTTTTGGTTTCTTTACTTGTGGTGGATTCTTAGCATATGGGGGACATGTGCTGAGGACTCAGGGTTACTTTTAGGGGAGGAAAAAAAAAATATAGTTTTCTTTACTTGGGGTGGATTCTTAGCATATGGGGGACATGTGCTGAGGACTCAGGGTTACTTTTAGGGGAGAAAAAAAAAATATTTTTTTTTTCCCCTCCTAGCTGTTCTTCTGTAGAACTACTAGTATCTAGTTGAATTTAAGACTACTTTGTAAGTTTTTTGGACAACCTTTCCTCTGCCAGAACCAAATAGATCTACTGGAAAATGTTGCTCATTCTCTGCTGCAGCAGCAATGATTATACACTAGAATCCAGAACAGAAAAGTGGTTTGAAAGCAGAGCGGTCATGATGCAGGCGGTGCCTTTACCTGCTGCTGCTGCTTTGCTTGACAATAAGGAGAGAAAACAGGACACTGATAGCATTTGTCTTATTTACATATTCTAAAATATTAACTATGGCAGAGATTATCAGATATTTGAATCGTGAACAGTATACTTTACCAGCATTTTAAGAGGGGACTCTTAACATATTTTTAATTATGATCTTGCATTATATTCATTTAAAATCCAGGTAATAAGTGACAGGGTGATATAATAAACTGCTTTAAAAATTCAGTGTAATCTAATTTTAGATTCTATGTGAAAACTATAATAGGTTTTCAGTATCATTTCCCAAATGCTATAAATTAGCTATGAAATATTCAGATGTAGGTGAAGAAAAGCAGAAAGTATAACTACTACAACAAATAAATCTCCCAGTTCCTTACATTTATGTTGAAGTACTTCCACCAAATAAAAATTGTGATTTTTTTCATCTGATTTTGAAAATAGAGATCTGACTATGGTATTTAGTAAAGGTAGAAAAACAAATAATAATAATGATGTGGTTTGCCTCAGATTTTCATCCATCACTCAGATACTAATAATCACAGCAAAATAATGTTAAGGATGATTACTTCTTAACACAATTTTTTTTGTTTCCCCTTTGTATGTGTATGTATGCTACAAATAGCACCGGTCTTTTTGCAACACAATCCTGCAACGTGGGTTCCTACCTAATTTTCTGTCTGTTGTTATTCTGGATCTATTTAGAAAGTTTCTTGTATCAAAATGGTTTTAACTTAACTTGGGACCTAACATTTGCATTTGAATAATAAGGAATTGTGACATTTGTTTAAGAAGAAATCTCTGTCACTACTTGTATTCTTCGAGGAGAATATGACAGGCCCTGATACAACTATTTTGTGGAAGTAGAAAGATTAATTGATCAGTTGGAATTTCTTTTAGAGCAATAATATTTTGGTGATTGTGATAGTTGCATTCCTGAAAGTGAACAAAATAACTCTTTCTTTGCCATTCCGATCTTTCTGTCTGAATATGTGCTGTATATGAATATAATCTAAATAACATAAAGCAGATTTAAAATAAAAAAGATTACTTTAAATTGCTATCATTAAAGATTATTTTAAATCAGTCTTTTCAATGCAATGCAAATATCCATCCCTTTCGGTGTGTTTTTACTCAGTGAAATACAGCATTAAAAGAAGTAGATGTCCATCTAAATGATATAGTTGATGTACGCTATTGGGGCAAACTTGGGTTGAAAGATGTACGGTTTGCAGGACTAGAGTGACACGTTAAGACTGCAGTACAGCTTATGAAGAGATGTTCATTTAATGTTGTTAATCTAGCAACCCTATGGATCTTTGCTTTAGATACATGTATGATTTTTTTACATTAGTTTGTGCTTGTTTTGATGTTTTTTGCAGTTACGTACTTTTCATTTTAGACAGTGATTTGTTTAGCTAAGTGGATTATCTCAAAAGTATTAATTAACATGACATAGGGTCACTGATGTGCCACTGGAAATGAGCTGGTTAGCATGTGTGACTTTATGGATCTGAATCTTGGAGAAATAAATTCGTCTGTTATGTGGCAAAGAGCACATTGGCATAAATTTTCAACCTGAAAGCAAATTTTATTATTAAATTCTTCAAATTCCCGTTCTGTAGATCTGTGTTCGTAGTAGAAATTAGCAGGTAGCAGAAAGTACAGAATTTCTCATAAGGCAGCTGTAGAGATAGAAAGCTAGCCAAGTATAAAAAAGAATATGTAGCAAAAATAAAAGGTTAAACTACCCTTTCGTTTTCCTTCTGTGCTCCACTCCACCAAAAAAAAAAAAAAAAAGGATTCCAGCGGAAGGAAAATCTGAAATCAAACTAATTGGGTAACTGTACGCATAATATTGGTTCATCCTCTCCTTCATCTGTTTTCAAACCAGATTCCAAGGCATGCGTTTTCACCTCTGTAGTTAGACCAGTTCTGTAAATGCAGATCCACTTTCTCACAAGCTCTCTTCTTTTCTGATTTGGGGAGCAAAAAGAAAAAGACAAGAATCTGCCTAGATCTATTATTGATGGGACATATTTATGAATATTTGCCCAAGCTGCCATGGGTCAGGATTTCATCAGGCTATTTAAGCTTTCACTGAACTTAGTTAACAACCCTTATAGGTACAAGGTTCAATTATGGCTTTTCTTTTCCGCATCTATTCTTCTTATAAAGCAAGCATTTGATTGTAAGTCATCCATTTAGAGAACTTCTTCTGTGGACAGCCAGTGTCTAAAATGGGAAGCATTTAATTTAATATAGCTAGTTCTTTTCTGTGTACATTTCCTGTTAAAGACCCAGATGATGTGTGGAGATACAGCAAATATGGAGTAGCATCTTCAAGTAGGAGAAGAAAATCCTAGGCAATTGCTTTCCTTTTTTCAAGATGAGCCAGCCATGCCTTTACTTTTTATCAAGCAGCAAAAAAGAGCACATGGACAGTAGTTTGCATGAAATATGAGGCTCTTTTGAAATGTTTTTAATAAAACATAAATTTAGAAGCTTCTAATAAGTTTTTTCCAAACATTTTTCCGAACTAAATTCAGTATATGGGATCCGGGGCTATGGATTTTCTCTAAAGCTTCAGTTTTGGTCATTAGAGTTGGTATTACTGTTATTTTTGCTGTAGTGTGTGTGTGTGATCACTGTCCAATCTGTGTAACATTAACAATAATACATTTTATGCAAATTTTATGTGGGGCTTTTTGTTGTGGTAGCTTTTTTGGGGTGACAGTGTTGCATGTATTTCGACTGTATTTTTGGTAGCTGAAGTTAAAAAGAAGAGCCTACAGGACTGGCAGTTTGGGGCAGATGTGTGTCTATTCCTCAGGCATCAGTGGTTGTAAGTTAACTATAAAAATGTTACAACCATCTGTGTAACAAGACGGCAGAGATCTGCTCTTGCCTGTTACTATAAATAAGAAGGAGATTTGTTTGACTTCATAGACATTGGATTTATAAAGACTATATGTGTCAAATCGTAACTACGTGCCATGTTGCCGAGATGTGTCTGCAGCCAACTACCTGGGGTGTCTTCCCCTTCAGACATTCTAGTGTAGTGCAGCAACTGTGCAGAAATGTCTGTATAGCACAACATGTGACAAATTATATTTGTTTTCTACCTATGGGGAAATGCATGATTCTTATGGATAAGCTTATCTGGAAGAGTAGCTAAAATGGATTCTTAAATGGACCACTCAAGGAGGTAGAGAGAAAATATGACATTCAGTTTGACAAGATTTTAAAGGTTTTTCCCACCATTAAATTTATTTTTTGTTGTTGTTACTAAGTGGTAGTGTATGAGAGATCATGTATGCATGAGAGAACACATATATATGAGAATTGTGACATATATATATATTGAGAATATGCCAGCAGTTTCAAGTAACTGATACATAAAATCACAATAGCTGGTTTGCTGTCACTGTTACACTTCTGAATAGAGATTTTGGATTTCTTTGGCAAATCTCCAGTAGAACAATTGATTAAAATTATTTCTTGATAACTGGAGCAATCAAGTTGCATTTAAAATTTTACGTTTTCTGCCTAAAGTTCTTGTGCGGTTTTTTTGTGTTTTCAAGAAATAGCAATGGGTGGAAGAACTCAGTTTTGATCATTGCCTAGAAGACCTTTATTTTTTTTCCAGTCCAGTTTGTTCTTTGTTGAATATCTTCTCTTCCTTATTTTTATTTTGCTGATCAGTTAGTATTTTTTTAAGTAACAGTGAGGCAATTTTTATTAGACCAATCATCTGGTTTGAAATGCAATTATAGAATAAAAATGCACTCTATTGTGGCTTTTTAGTTTAAAATGCATTAATTTTTACATTGAAAATAGAGATTAACATATGTAGTGTCTGTAACATCTTTGATATTAAGTTGTCTCAATGTTTAAAGAGCACTATGCTCCACTTTTTCCTGAGCATCATTATTCGCATCCACATACCTCTGGTGTGGTTTCACTGTAACGGGATCACGGTAACAATTGGAGACAGAATTGCTTGTATAGCCTTTCATGCAAGGAGTTTGTAAAGAGCTTTGTGGTCACTGTGTCCAGCATTGCGGTGCTGCCAGATAAAACTCTCGGCTCTGTCCAGAATTTGGGGTTATCACTATTACTTAATTTTTTATTGCTATTTAATAGACTCATACTTTGAGAAATGTATACTCTAGAGAAGTACTATTGGGAAATAATCAATGGAGGATGTGTATATACATACACACATATACATATATATGTTGCAAATCCTGTCAGAGTCTGAAAGTGTATTTGGCTTTTGTTTAATGTTTGGGTGTTTGCACATAGTTCACATGGTCTGGAATAGAAACTGGATGTTCAAAATCTCTCCCTCCCTCTTCCTCTCCAGTTCACTATTTGTCTATTTACTATATATACGTTTGTCTGTTCCCCACACACACACACACTTTAAATAGATGTCTATATATAGTGTATATATAAATGCATATATTATATATATAAATGCATATATTATTTATGCATTTATATGTATAATTTTCCCATTCTAAATAGTTAATAAGTTATATAAGATTATATAAGCCCCCAAATACTGTTTTTAAAGATTTATTCCCCAACTACTTGAGCAGTAGACACATAAAGCAAAAATTATTATAGTTATTAGAAATCCTGAAAATATGTACCAAAAGTGAAATACAGGGTCTTCAGAAAATGCTGCAAAATAGTATGCAAATAAGTTGTTAGCCTTCTTAAGAAACAAATGACAAGCGGAGGGAAATATCACACCCAATTTTCAGATAGATGTTTAGGGAACTTAATAATGTTCTGTAAGATGTATTCTGGGTCACTGAGTACTGTGTTCCTCTACTGCAGCTATCACTGTGTGTGTGTATAAAATATATCTACTTTTATACATAGTTCATATATATATTCCTTTGAGAATGTATTGAGATCCTTTGTAAAAGTAATTAGGCCTCACTGCTCCAGTTTGGACAACTGTTTCCAGCACCACTGATCTGATTTGGATCCTTCTTCTTTTTGGTCTGAATTTATTTGTATTCAGCTTGTACCTACTTGTCCTTGAGCCAAAATTGGGGTAAGTAGTTATTTTGTTCTGCTTTTATTTTATCTGCACTGATAATGCAGATAATTATAGACAATGGTTGTATCTATTCAGTCGTACTTCTGATTAATAAGTGAAGCCTTCCTCTTTTGTTCTTCTTTTTGCAGTAAGCTATCACCCTCAGTTTTCTGATTGTTGATCTTTTTTGAATATGGGCAATCAGAACTGTTTGCAGGGTTTTGGATAAGGGCATTTGAGTATCTCGTATGGTGGAGATACCTGGAAATTTACTTGACTTTTTTACTGGAAATTCCTTGACTGATGGATCCTATTATCACGTTTGCCTTTTTGACAGCTGCGTAATATTGGCAGCTGATAATCCTTCTATATCCAAGAATTACATCCAGGACCTCTTCCTCCCAAGTAAATTCAAGTTGTTAGCAGAGACTTTTGCTATGAACTGAGAATGCGTTAAATCCCCAGTGTAGGACTTTGTATTACAAAATTTTCATCCCGTTCTGCTGTTCCAATCTTCTGAGTCATCTGTTTCTTTCTGTGCAGTATCCCAGACCTTCTCCTAGCTGATGACACCTCTTAAATTTATCAGCCCACTCCCACTTTTTGTGCTGAGTCATAATTCAAAATATTCAAAAATCTGTTTAAACTCGAAGAAATCAACTTATAATTCTTCCTCACCTTCAATTGTTCCTGTCGCCTGTGCTCTTTATTTTAGTCAGTTACTTATCAACAACAGCTTAGTTAACGATTGCTGATGGGGCATGATATTTAATGTTTTGCTGAAGTTAATGTAGGTAAGATTTATTGTATTTCCTTTATCAAAAAAATCAGCTGTCAAAGAATTTAGGATTGACGTGACAGAATCTGCTTGGTCTACCTTATGTGTCAGTTTCTCGTGTTTTCCGTTTACCTTCATGTCCTTATATATCCTTTTCCCTTCAAAATTTGTTGTAGGCTTTTCATGCATTTAAGGTCATGTTAATGGGCTGATAATTATCTGAATTACCTTCTTTAAGGATTAGTTAATGCTGCATCTGTTTTGATTGCTTAACAATGTAGTCAATGTGGGGAAGAAGGTGTAGAGGGGAAAACTACAGTGTCTGTGTTCACTTTGCACATCAAGATAGCTGGCCACCACAATTTCAGTGTTTTAGAAACTGGAGAAATAATATCTGGGAAAGGGACACCATAAACTTGGGGGGATAGTCGATGCCTCAAAGAAAAGCTAGGTGGAAAAATAGCCAGGTTTGCTTGCTTCTGTGTTGGACAGCTATCAACGCTCTTGACTAACACCCCATCTGCTAGGAGTCTGGTAATTGTCCACTCCTGAGAATATCTTCTACTCTACTGCTTTGATGTACTTTGCCTTCTCCAAAGCAGACACGGGGATAGTTCTTATTCATGCCATCAACTTCTGGGAGTCAAAGCCTTCAGCTCGCTAATAGTAAGCTTGTGTTCTTGTCTACTGGGAATGTAAAAAGCCCTGAAATACGTGTGACATAAAACAGCACAACATAAGGTTCCAGGCTGTTCTTGTTACTTTCTGTTGTCAGCACAGTTGTTGGTTTTCAAATTTAAATGTTAATTTAGCATTAACGAAGAATTCTTGATTCTCTCCTCTAAAATGGCGGTGGATAAAGGTGATGTCTTTGACAGCTCGGCTCAGACTCTTCTTGATATGGCAAGATCTATAAATGCTTGACCCTATGCAGATCATCACAGTGATGCTGAAAAAGATGTGCATTGTTGGAGGGAAGTGTACCCATGGTTTTCCAGTGAAACCCCATTTTATTCTCCTATGTTGGGTACAAACCGGCAACTGTTTTAATTTTGCTTGGGGCTTGCTTCTGGTGGTGATATGTGATCCTTCTTGTGTTAATCCACCAATTCCCCCTTAACCACTACCATATCTTCTACTTTGAAACACTTTGCTTTCAGTGCCTGGTAGTAGCACCTCTGGTCCATGGTAGTAGTCATGGACCAGCCTTCCTCACCCCTTTCCCCAGAGATGTGGAATAAAAAGCGAGTAGGCTGGATCAAAGTGCTCCTTTGCTGGCAGGTTCATAAACACATAGTTGTTTAATGGCAAGAAATAGCACCAAAAAGCATGTCACAGTTCATTTAAGTTATCTGCTAAAAGGTATCCAGAGCTACAGAATAAAGGTTTCTACCCAGGATAATAGCCTTTCCAATGTCATATAAACTCTGGAGGACAACCCTCCCCACATTCCTCCTAGAAGTATACACTATTTAACAATCTTTAGCAAGTCTTGATTGTTTAGACCATCTAAAAAATTAAATTGTTGAAATCCCTGACTGTTATACTCACCTTGTTTTCTTTCTTCCATATTGTGTTGCATCTGCATTTTTAAAGTTTATTTTTCTGTACTGTATTTCTGTGATATCCTTGTGATATGTCAGAATGTTAAAAAAAAATGTTTTCAAATAGCCACTGTGAGACTAACACTATGCAGTACTTCAGCAGCAAATATCTAGTTGGGATATTTAACAGTAATTGGGATCTTCCTATTGGGCCTTAAGTGAACTCACAATAATAGTAAAATCTGACTGTTAACCCATTTGGCAAACTACTTTAAGCAGTAGCAGATTTCCTTCCAGTTTTGATCTCTGTATATAACTGAGATTTTCAGACTAAGACTATTTAAAACCCTCCATTCCCATATAGTGGGGAACTGAAAATGAAGACAGATGAATAACATTTAAGCAGCTTTGCAAGTGTGTCATGAAAATTTACCAGCTCCGTAACAAAATTTATGCACCTGCCTGCTTTCAAGGTTGTTATTGTAAGAGAAGGAGACCCAAAACTAATGATGATTTATGTTCTTAATAAAATGAGAGTAGATTTTTGCAAGGCTTTTGGAAGGCTGCTTTTTCCTGATAACTTCAGTGTTTTGATTGCTTCCGCAGGGTCCAGTCCTGCTCCTATGGAAGTTGATATAACTGTGGATGCTCTCATTTTCCATATATGTCTAACCTGTTTTTAAATCTTTTGAGTGTTTAGCCTTGATGTGTCTTGTGCCAGTAGTTCCATAACTAATGTTGCACTTAAAGGTGGGGTTTTTTTCCCTTCATGATTTTTGTTTTCCATCTTTCAGATTAATTGGAAGTGCTGGTGGTTTTGCATTCTGAGACTGAAGACTTTTATTTTTGCACTGGTTTTGCTCTCCAAAACACAGATAGAATCTTCTTTTGCTTATTTCTTGTCTAACTTACACTATCATTCTTTTCTGGAGCTCCATCACATTCATTATCAGTTTCTGAGTGCACTGCAAAAAAATTGCCATCCTAAAAAATTAAATACTAAAAAGTAGTTGTGTTTATTGTGCCTTGTGATAGTGCTAATTGGTGGTAGCCTAATAGTAACAGGCATTGTGCTAGTTTCTGGAAATGCGATCTTAAATGTGTTATCCCTCAGGTGCTAATCACAGAAGTTGTAGTAAATAGAGATTATGGAAGTGGCTATAACAAAGGACGGTATGATAAGAGCTACTTAGCATCTACATTTCTAGTGTACTCAAGGCGGCGTTATGTGTGCTCGGGGCTTCTCAGTTTGGTTCTGAAATAAAGTAGTGACGATTGAAAATATGAAAGAAATGGAAAAGGGTAGTAGATTATTCTGTGTTTGTTTAACTTGTTCTTTGTGAACAGTAAATTCATATATGCAGGGAAAGAAAGGAGAAATGAGATTCTTCAGAAGTCCTTTTTAACCTCAGAGAACCAGATTCCACCTTTAGTTATACATATGGAAATACATTCTTGTCCCAAATATGAGATCTCATTACTTAGGACTTGATCCTGAACGGTCTTTAGGATTCTGATTTGATTCAAGTCAAGGTTGCTAAATACTTCCAGGTACAAAAGGTTGTCTCAGTGGCATGGCTGAAATTATAGTAATTTTTACTATGCTTATGTAAAGTGGTGTAATCCTTTTGAGTGCTACACTAGCACTTCCCACACTACCAGGGATTTAGCCTTAGTTTTAGCTATGTGACTTGCATGTAGTCAAAAACAACTTTTAGGGTTTGCGGTGGGTTTTTTGGTTTGTTTTTTTGGTTTTTGGTTTTTTTTTCTCCTCTGCTTGGATCACTTGAGTGGCTGACCTTTCATATATACATATATATATTAAAAAAATACATCTATATAAATATGTGTGTGTGTTTATATATGCATGCATATATATATACACACACACATAGTTTCAGAACTAAAAAAAGCTCATTTGTAAAGTGACACCAAGCACAGACAATTACACAGAATAAATGTTTGGAAGCATGTGACTCAAAAGCACTTTGACTTTAACTTTTACCATCATGAAGGCTGTTATAATTTGCTGTGCTTATCACACATGTGTTAGACGATGCAAATACTTGTGCTTCCCAAATCAGTTTTATGAATAAAATGCACAAACAAGCTGAGCAGAGGCACATGTATCCTTGGGAAAGGGCTTTCATAGGCTGGGCAGAAATGGAATTTATTCATTGACTTTCTGTAATGTTAACCCACATCAATAAAATCCACAGGAACTGTGTCTAACGTTTTGCCCTTTTTAAATTTCCATTTTTAATAGCAAGAAGACACTCCAGGCAGTGCATTTCTGGGGGATTATTGCATTTCTCGGGTGGGTGAAGTCACTCACCCTTCAGCCTTGTGCCTCGCAACACACCCGAGGCGAGCAATAATCCCCAGCAAGGCACTGCCTGTCTTATCTTATTGCTTAATTATTATACCTATTTAATGCTGCTTAGAACATTGTCAGCTGTTGAGAAAAGGTAATTATCACTAGTCAAATGAAAAACACTTTTTTGGCTGCCTTACGGATACACATTTTACTGGTACCTTGATACATAATGAAGCCTGATAGCAAAACTTTTGCTTGTCTCTTCTTCAAGCCACAGCTGTTTCCCTGCTAAATTCATCCCATCTGTCTCCCCTTCCGTAAGGCTGTAGGCAGTATAGCATAAGTACAGAAGCAGTTCAGTGCTATTTTGGATAAACATAGCTGAAATTTGAATCTTTGCCATTTGCAATGCACACATTTTGTTTTACTGCTGTAAAGAGAGCTGTCAAAATAAAAACTACATGGATAATTTACTGAAATACAGTCAAATAAAGGGATGATCAAAGGGGAAAAATGAAGATACAATATAGGGTCACTCTTACTTTCATGGTGTATTCTGAACAATGTAATTGTTGACCTCTTGGCATTGCTGGGTTCAGAGAAATTGGTAGTGAATAAGAAAAGTAGAAACCACTAAATTGGAATATAGCATGAAGAATTCCAGACTTCATGCCAAAAAGGTTAACTGTAGCAGGCAGTTATTTGTGATAGTGCCCTGTTGAGATATCTGACCAAAGTATAGTTTTTTGCTTGTTTTATCAGGAGTATATAATTGTGTAAGGTAATACAGCTTGGAAACTAACACCAACATTTCTATATGTGACACTGTTTCTGAAAATGGAAGGACACCATAACGATCACCGTGGGGCAACGATCATCTACACCCTCCTTTACTCTTTGCAGTTTTAGTTGACCTGGAAAAATGTATATTAAAGCTGAATACAGTCGTCTTCATTGAGTTTGTTGTTCTAAATTGGATTGGTGGTTAGTAACCCAAGGCTTGCGTTTGAAATTCCAGACTTTCTGGAACAAAAGATCCAAATCCCAGTAAGGTCTGCTTGATAGTTCACCTTGGTGACTTGAATAAATTGAGTACTGTGCAATATACAATATTTGAGAGTCTTTCAGACAAAATCCTTTTTTTAAAAGTCCTCTATTCTGCTGAAGTGTTAGAAATCCTATGGCACCCCTAGTAGGAGAAGGGTTTTGACCACATCATCTTGGATGTATTTTCCTTTCACTGCGTTACTGTGTTCTATGTGGCCCATCTCAGAGAAGACTATATTTCATCAGCACTGTGTCTGTATGGCTGGTAAATGCTTATGAGTCTTTTGTAGGAGAACCTTGGAAGCTCTTTCTAGGTTAACCCTGATGTGTATTTGGGATAGTTCCATGTTCTGTGAAAGTTAATTCTTGAAGGCTAGTGCTTCAAAGTTCATGTTGTCTTAGGTAAAGGTGAACAAAGCCATGTTTGTCCTAACCTAGAAGATGCTGTCATTGACAAAGAAAGAAATAGATTAAGAAGTTAATGTTAGTGGACAATGAAATGATCTCGATATAAAATTAATCTAAATGTAACGAGCAGAAAGTTCCTTTGGGAAAAAGCACTTTGTGGAGTTCACTACTACTGAAATGCTGATGTCAGTGTTCTGTATTGAGGTAGAGAAGGGGAAAAAAGGATGTTAAGTCTTTAGCTTCTTCAGTATTTACAGGATTGTTTTCAAGCTGTATCAAAAGAAACAAAGCCTTTCGTAATATTACTAAGAAAGGAACTGCTACATGAAAAGCTTACACAGTGATTTTCATGTAAATATATGGAAAATCAATACTCTGGCAAGAACCAAGACTGCATTACTCCTTCACATTTACAGGAAGGTTAGAATTTCTCTCTCTTTATAGACACTAAATTGGAATATATTCAAAGGTTGTGAAATACTAGTTTTAGTTTTGTTCAGTAATATGAATATAAATAAGGATGTTATAATCTGGGAGACTGAATGTTGGTATTTAGTCCTCCTGTAACTAATCCAGGAGCTGGTAACACAGCTACTGCACTAGAACTAGTACTCTCATGTTTCAGTTTAAAGGAAGAAAGATTCCACCATTTTTAAAGGAAACCCACTTCTTCAAGGACTCTACCGTATATAAAGGAATCTCCCCCTCTGCCTCCCTTCGGGCTTGACTGAAAGAGTAGTTGTATAGACTTGTCTGAACACTTACTAGGTCACCGAAATATTGCAGTAAACATCCAGGTACTAGGACCATCCTGGAACAATTGCTTTTGTGATAAATATATTGTGATATTCTTCAAAGTCCTACTAAGGCCTGAGCTTACCTTTTAAAAATAGTGCCTATGGCTTGGTCATCTAGTTTTTTATACAGCTGTGTAAATCACTTGCAGTAAAAGGAGAATGTTTAACATCTGATGGAACATGTGCATGTACCAACTTAATGTTTCAAGAAACTTAATAAGCTTCCCCACCACCCCCCTCCAAAAGGAGAGATTTACTTTTGTGCTGCATTACATATTGGAAATGGTTAGCCTCTGTTAGGAATCATTTTGGTAGCTGCTGTAAGTTCACGTGGGAGACCTGTACCTTCATGCGTAACAAATTTGACAGATCCACTGCATTTTTTTCTAAATATGATTCCAAAGCTGCAAATATCTAAAGAAAACTCAATTTTTACAACGGGTTTTACCCTCTTACGGGGTTTGCACGAATGAGAATTAGGGATGGAGGAGTGTGCAAGATCAAGAGCAAAACAAGTTAAGTGGTTGTCTTTCCCATATGCGAAGTATTAAGAAAGCTGTCAATCATATGCTTTTCACACCTTTATTACACTTTATTTGTGCAGTCCGGAGTGTCTTACCGTAAGTACGCGCATTTGTTGATGATGTGATCAAAAATCCAAGATTATGTGAATTCCAGGTGATCCTTCACCTACAGTGTTGAGTATGCTTCTGTTGTTGGGACTGTTTGTGGTGATCTGGATCTAATAAGGAGACTTCCTTTTGTCAAATCTAGCACTTCAACTACTCGTTTGTTTTTGTCTGGCCGTTATTTTTTTACTTATGTCCAGGATTTTTTTTTTCTGCCTATGTGTTTTTAGATCAGACAGAAGGCCCTGTGTTTCCACCCTGTCCTTCTGCAGGTTAGTGTAAGGACAAAAGGAAAAGGAATGGGTCAGAGGGCATCACATACTACCAGACAAAAAATCCATTAAGTAATATGGAAGAAGAAAAACGCTTCTTTAAAGACAAAAGAAAAAGACTTCTTACAGTGCTGTTTTCTGTTCTTTCCCTTTTACCTTTTCATGCTTTTCTTAGTTTAAGGTAATTTTAGGTACTCCATCTCTACATGTGGAAGGAGTGTTTCCTGATAAAAATGTTCTAAAGATTTCTGGATCTTCTGAAAAAGAAAAAAATTTTTTTGAATATCCACAGTGAACAAAAACCTCTGCTTGTTCAAAATTTTTCATGCAACTTACTTGTTTGCTCAGTTGCCTTGTGAGTTATATGATCAAAACCAAAAGCCAATACAATCTTTACAGAATATTATTACTTTTCACTCTATCTTAGCTGTCTGCTCCCACTTTCAACTGCCTCTATTTTGGCAAATTTTAGATGTTGTTGTTGTTATTAATGCTTAGACATTCTGATTAGATATAACTTGCAAGCTCCACTGTTTGAAAGTAATGTGTTTTTAATAGCAACGTGACATAAACTGAATAATACATTCCACCTATATGGTACATAAATGTTTTTCTTCTCTTTGCCTAGGTTCTCCCAAACAGAGCAATTATAGCAACTATTATAAGTGCTTGCAGGTCATCTGTAAAACAAAATTTAAATGCCTTTCATTCAGCAATAGTCCAGGTTTGGGGTTTTTTTCTATTAACAGTGCATGTGCAAAACTTACCTTATATTGTTGTGTTCAAATGTTTCCCTCTGAACTGTTCTTCTCTGAATTGTCTCTGGACCCAGCACCGCTCTGTTCCGTTTGAGCCCCCGCTGATGTACAGAAGCTACCCCAAACAAAATTTTAAACGACAGGGACTATTTATGCAAAAGCAGAGGCAAAATTAATTTTGGTAAAAAGCAGAACTGATTAGAGTCCTGATAGTTAAATTCATTAGCAGCGCCCCCAGTTCCACTTTGGTTAAAGCAGTGTTGCAAGATAAATGAGTGCTCCTTCCCATGCTACTTTCTTTCCTTTTAGGAGTCAGTGGAAGTTTGGTTGCTAGAAACATCTGAATTCATTCAGTCTCTTAAACACAACAGGTAACTGTAGAGCAGAATTGAAAACGAGGGTTGCCTGAGATGTTAGTGTTATTTGTGTGAAAATATCATCTTAAAAATTCAGTTCCACTAAAACTTATTCTCTCCTATTAAGCTAATTTCTATTCATATTTTCAAATAGCACATTTGGGGATTCTTTCCTTTCTAATCTTTATGGGAAGGAATTTCTTCCTAATACTTCAGTGACTTTCTGCATCAGATTGGAGGGTAATGTTACAGTCAGTAATGTTTACATCAACAAATGTAAATTCAAATTAAATCTATTATTTAAATAGCATAATGGAAACACATGGTGCTTTGTAGTCATGTAATTAAAGAAGATCTGTGCCTCCAGGAGTTTATGATCTAAAGATCAAAACCAGTTCCACATGCAGCAGACCTCTTCTAAATATTGGTGCACAATTTGGGGATTTTGTCTTGCATTTACTTCAGCATAAATTTTACTCTTGAGCAGAGATTTCACCCAGGCCGGTGCAGTACTGTTTGAGACGTAATGCATAAGTATTGTACTTGACACTTTGTGCAGGGGCATTAGCACAGAAAAGTTTGGTGTTTTGATGTCAAGATTTATACCTCGCTTATTTAACAGTAACACTGTGAACTAAACTTTGTGGATGATACTAGTTTAGTTAGGGGGAAAAAATCAAATTCTTATCTTAACAAGGAGTCTGACTAGCCATGCTTCCCCCCCCCACCCCCAGTCGTGAAAGTAATTCTGTGCAAAATTGCATTTGAGTTAAATTATTCACTCATCCTGGGGCAATAGCCTGTATTCACTTTCCAGCTGAGCCAACTAAAAATATGGGAAACAGACCAGCCTAGTATTCCATTGTTGCCTTATATAATGTGGTGTTTTGGAAATGATGATGAAGGCAACCTGGATATTTCATGGATGAAATAGTAGATTCATAAACTGAAAACTTTGCTTGCGATTTGTAATGGTGTTTTCTCCCTTCCTTTCAAAACTCTGTGCTCACAAATCAGATGTTGCTTTTATTTAAAAAAGAAAAGAGGAGGACAAAGAAAAAGAAAAAAAAATCATGCCTCTTTATCCTTTGAAGAAATCTTTGCCTGAATTGCTGGCTGAGTTCCCTCAAAAGCTCTGGACTCCTTCAAAACTTGGAACCAAGTTCAGACCCCAACTAGGTAAGGTAGTGTACTTTGTTTAGCATACTTTAAGTCTTAGTTTTCTCCCCATATTATGCTACAAAAGAGTCTGGGTGTAAACACATAGGTTGTTATTGTCAAGTGTGATGGTTTGGGATTTCTTGCAATTATCATCCTAATTAGGACCCTGAATTAAAAAGTTTTTTATTTCTTTTGGGCGTGGGGAGCTAAATGAAGACCTGTCTGTGAACCCTGTGACTCATAGGTAGCTGCAAACCATTAAGCCCCTTTGTCGCTGTAATGACTTAGGTGCAAAATAATGTAGCGGCTCTAAGAGGCAACTCTTGCCTTCAACCTCCTTGCCTGAACATTTTCCCTAAGTTAAGGTAAGCTTGGACAGCACCTCGCATGTTCGCGTGTTTTGTTCCTTATTCCAGTGCTCTTTTTCTCAGTCGATGCTGTTGCTTAGGATTGCACAGCTCAGAGGTGCTATTGTGTTTGGTTTTCCTCAGTTTTTTAAATCCATAAAACATGAGTTCTGGTCATTTCTTGATCCTCTGAATGTTTTGAATTCTGGCAGCTATCAGAGACTTTTTTTTTTTTTTTTCCCCCTGAACTATGGCAGTTCTTCTCCAAGTGCTGTGTTTCAATTTTACCCGTAGTGTGGTACAGATCCTGGCATTGCTGGTTTAAGATCATCTGTGTGCTGTGTGGAAATAATGCTGTACTGATCTTTTCTAATATCTTCTAAGATAAAGTTGTGAAATGGTTGCGTGGTATGAGGTGTAGGCGTTAATGAATGCTGGCACTTTTCTTCCAGACCGCTGTGAGCAAAATTTTTGTGTTTCAGGTATGGCTATACACTGATCAGGGTAAAGTAATAGATTTTCCCACAATGATTGATAGTAGCAGTCCTACTTTCTGCATGTTCGCAACTGGATTTCCTTTCTACTGCACTTCTTTAACTAAACTGCAACTTTCTGAGTGACATGAGCCTTTGGGTCATATGGTATGTGGCTTCACACAAACTTTTACTACATGACAGGTTAATGTAGCAACCAAGATTTGTTTTCCACTGCTTCCTACTCATTGCTTTTGTCTTGTGCTGACATACTGGATTCTGTGCTGCACAAAAGGAAGCCCTAAATGACAGCTAGTGTAGCATTGTGCCTGGGACCTGGGTATTTGGATCTAGACTGAGATGAAGGACTTGTGCTCAAAAACATTCAGTCCTCGGCAATCCCAAATACCAAATTTCTTTTGTAACAGTTGAATCAGTGGTAATCTCATGGTTCTATTAGAACACTGGAAAAAAAAAAAAATCCTTTATTGGTTGGGGTGCCTTAATAATTTCAGGGTGCTTTGAGATAAGCAAGAAGAATAAGATTTCCCAAGAGAGTGTAGCATTGGTCATCTTAAACAAACAACCTGCCCCCAAAAAACCCAAAAGAACAACAACAAAACAAAAAACCCAACCTACAGAGGTCCTGTGAAAAGAGACAATAATTCTGACATCAGGCAGTTAAATAACAGACTCTGATGTGGAAAACTGTCCCAGATTCCAACATTCCTTTCAGCTGACATTAGAAAACAAGGTAGACTTAGCATGAGAAATAGTGTCTTTATATGAAGAGATTGCTCTTGTTAGGCCCATATGTGAACCATATATCCAGATTCTCTCTACATCCGCTCACATGTCTCCCTGTCAGTATCTGAACAGAGATCCCCAAATGTTCATATGTACCTTTCAGATCAGAGTTTAATTTTAGAAGACTATCTTGGCCTATTAATTTTGATTATAACAGTGCTGTGATGGAGGAGACATCAGATTGCAAGGAAAATATCAGAAGTCCAAATGCTACAAAGCTGTAGAAATAAATGCAAGTGCAGCTTGCAGTAATAGGTCACAATACTTGCATATGGTAAAATATGTAAATGTAAAATATATGTCATTGTTGAATAAGTTATAATTCATTAGGGAGTGTATTGTTCATGTGCACTTTGTATGTTACAAACTGCAACATGGAGGCTGAATACTTCCATGATCTGTGTGTGTTGGATGAGGAAGGCAAAGTTTAAAAGCCCAAATAATGGTTCCAGAGCTCACACTTGTAGAAATTTGGAACTTCAGTACTGCAGAACATCTTGGACATTTTCGCAAT
>NW_008794117.1:1541346-1558013 GCF_000699145.1 Aptenodytes forsteri | reverse complement strand
GATTGCGGTGAAAAAAAAAAAAAAAGGGGGGGGGCAAAAAGCTTACTACTTGGGATTGTTTAATGCACATAAGCAAAGTAAGCTCCTAGGCAATTCAGAAGAATCACCATGATTATTAAAATATGATCAAGTAATACCTAAGAATTAGAATAATAAAAACTGATTACATTAGAATACTTTGAATACGGTGAAATTTGTAGAAATGTTAATTGAAATCTTTCAGATACCTTATTGATTACTTAATTTCTCTGTAAGGTATATTTTCTTATTGTATCCTTAACGTTAAGTACATGAAGTCACCATCCAGAACTAGAAATGATACCAAAACAGGAGTTGCAAAATTAAAAATGCCAGTATGAAGTGTAGTCATTTTTCAATGTAGTGGTTCTATGCTTTCTGTTTTGATAATGGGTGTCTAAGGGCATTCATGTGGTTATAAAGGAAGAAATTAATGCCCTTGCTAATATCCCACTTCCCCATGTAGTCCTTTTCAAATTGAAGGGGTTTTGCTTTCAATTTGCCATTTCCCTTTGTCTCAAAAGAGGAAAAACATTCTGTTATTTCTACAAATTACTGTAGAAATTCTGTTGTTTCTACAAGTTACAAATGAAATGCCCAGTAAGACTCGGTAGATGATTATTATTATTTATTGGTATCAGACATTTCAGATATACCTAGAATATGAATACCACAAGCTTTAAACCTATTTTTATAATTTTGATTATTCCATATAATAAGAACTGTCTTTAAAAACTTTGAAAAAAAAACCTCACCCTACCCTGCCACCCCCCAAAAAAAAAACCCAAACAAACCCAAAAACCACTTGTTTAGCATTTGTAGCTATGACCAAGATGTGATAGTGGATTCTTCATCAGACCCAATCTTTTTCTTAAGTGGTCCAAACTGCAATCCAGTAAACTCATTGGCACTTTTGATCAGAAATCATTAAGGGTGAGCATGTGTAAGAAGCAGTGCAATTACACCCCTGTCAAGGGAGGAGCTCTTGACATACACTGCACCTTCATAATTTTCCATTGTTTGTCAAGAGAATAAAGTATATTATTTTTTCTTAGCCTGCAAGCAATAAGAAACCATGCAGCATTTACATTATTTCTACAGTAGTCAGTTTGCAGTGGGTCTTGGCCAAGACTTCACCCGTGGTTTCTTTTCATTCACCTGTTCAGGGACAAGAAGATATATCACATATACAAAGTTTTATTTTCTCTCTCTCATACCTAAATCTAGGACCATACTTTTTACCTAAACGGTAAATTTCAATTCTGAAATGCTTAATCCAATGCATGTTTCACATATGCAAAGGACCTCTGTTGGCCGGCCCCTCAGTTTCTGAAATTCTGTTTCTGATGTTTGTACGGGCTTTTATTGAAGAGGGCGGTACTGGAACTTGCTGGTGAGGGGCTGGGATGGGGCGAGAGAACCTGTGTGACAGCTCTCCAAGCACATCTTCTGGAACTTCAGTCACAGCTGATGTTCAGAGACATACCAAATGTGGTCATAGATGATTGGTTTTGACCTGATCAGTTCAGAAACATCTATGACCACATTTGGTATGTCTCTGATTGGTTTTGACCTGATCAGTTCAGAAGACATCCTGCTGGGCTGATTATTGCTTTGCTATCCAAGGCAACCCAATGGATAAAATAGGCATTTTTAGACCCATTAAGTGCTATTGAGTTTATTGAGAATATTTCAAGAAAATGTAAAGACCCGTCCGTCTAGGAAAATAAAGGAAGTTAACATGTACAATCAGATGATTGGAAAAAAATTTCTCTCTCATCTCCCAGAGTGCTCTAAGACGGCGGGGGCAGGTGGGCCAAGCCTGGGCATTAACACCCAAAATGAAAATTGATTAATGATCAGAAACGTGTGCAAAACACACAAGGTCTGAAAGAGATTCATCCAAGAGGTTGGGGAGATTTTTTTTACATAATTTCATAATTTGTAAGTTTTGAAGAGTATGCATACAACTAACTGAAATCTTAATCTGTAGTTATTTATAAACATTTCTTGTTACTAAACACCCCCTCTATACAGTTCTTTATTTATTATAGCTGGTAAATCAAGCCCTATCAAATTTAAACTGAGCTAAATTGCTACATCATTGAATATATTGCCACATTTTACATTTTGAAATTCAAGTGTGTTTTGAACTTCTGTCATCTTTTTCTTAAGTAAAAGAGGAAAAAAAAAGTGGAATTATGGGAGGATAATTACGGGAAGAGAAAATGGATGTTAATTTTATATAAAAACCAAATTAATCCAAAGCAATTTTGATGAAAATTAAAATAGCCTTGAGATTGGGGGGGGGGGAGGAAAGTACTAACCATAAATAAACAGCTTAGAAACTGAGTATTGTGTCCTCAGGAGTGCTGGTTTGAACCAAAGCCTCAACACTGATCTGCTCTTTCCGTGAGGGTAGGACACAGTCTCCCCATCATTCGTTTAGGAACTCTAACCCCTAAATAGCTGAGGGAAAAAACAATTTGTACATTATCTAGTCGAACACAAGCATTCCCATATTGTAAGGAAAGCTGTTTTTGTGAAGGCAGAGGAACGTTCTGTGCTCACTGCAATGGAGAGTTGATGTGGGGAGACTATTTGGAGTAAATACATGTCTAGTTTCTATTCTTCTTGAAAAATGCTAGAACATACACATGTGCTTCATGGTCCTTATGCTACATACTGCTTCTCTCTGCACAGATAATCACATGAACAATACATGTGAGCAGCATTTGAGGTAGAGCCTGTTATCTTTTATCTCTTTGATGTCTTACTTTACTGATGCATGAAAAGTTGAACGAGGAAATAGTGATTCTGAACAAAAGGTGCTGCAAATCCTCAGCAGACAGAATTGCAAAATTGTGCCGTCTGTCCTTACACATTTCCATTTCTGCCTGTCCTTCGTTAACTGAGACGGTTATTCATCACAGTAGTCGATGAGAGTTTTATAGGAGCATTTATGTATAATTTCTATGGTCTGGTCTTTTTTTTTTTTTTTTTAAATTTCAGGCTCCAAAGTGTATATTTTCTTTTCTGTTATAGTCAATTATGTCATAAATGGTCAAATGATAACTCATCACAAACAAAATTATTTTAGAATCCAGACGCTAGGAAGACAGACTGCAAAAGAGACAACCTGGATGCCTGCATGCCAGTGCAACCAGGATTTCAACAGTGTCAATAAGCTTTGCTCATCACACCAAAAAAAAAAATCAGTGTGTCAGTGTATTCCTGCAGAGTCATTAGCATACAGACTCACTCTGCTTGCTTAACAAAGCATGGTTTGGTATATTATAGTTTCCTAGTCTGCTTGTCTGATTCACCTCTGACAAAAGCAGAGAGAAAATTCAGTCCCTTCTTCAGTGGCACACTAATGTGGGAAATAAATCTTCGGGCATAAGGTCTGAAATGGCAGTCATTTAAATAATTCAAATGCAGCAATCATTTTGCCCATGTGCCTTTCATTTCTTTGTTTTGTTTCTCTGTATTTCTCAAATCCCTGAGACACAAACGATCTTCTGTGACAATCTATATTTTTAAAATATCTAGAGCTAAATAATCCCCGTCCTCTTTAAATGCAGTTTAACTGGTTACATGTTAAATAATTATTTGCTCTCTCTTTTGTGGTGTGGAGGGGGGAGTTGGAGGGGAGAAGTAACATGCAAGCAGATGTGCTGCTAGATCTACAGGCTTCTGCCAACCATATGGCATCTTAAAGAAAGATGGTTGGAGCGTCTGGATTAGCAAAGAGTCGGGATGGAAAGCCATGTGTCGTGTTGGTACAGGCAGTTGTTTTAGCTCTCTGTAAAAGGCTTCAGGAGATTGTGTAATGGAACAAATGGTACTGCAAGCCTAGTAACAGCCTTACCGCTGCTGGAGAGGCAATTGGCCCCCAGGCGGGTACTGCTTCATCCTTGCTTGTTGGCTTTTTGTGAAGGATTTTTAGATTGTTGTTCTGTGTTCTTCTTTGAACGTACAGGAAACTTGGGAGATCTAATTCTGAACTTTATACTTGAAGGAGAGCTATTGTGTGTTTAGGATTTTTTCACACCCTCATTTTTGATAATGAAAACATACAGTTTCCCTCTCTTTGAAATGAGAAGCTCGTGCCCTTCTGCAAATTTCCTGCATCCTTCGTGAACACTTTGAGACACCGATTCATTGAATTTGTAGCTAATGCCCAGATTTTGGGGGAAAACTGCTCTCTCTGGGATTTGCTTAGTTAAAAACAAGATTGGGGCTATTGTGCTTGTGGCTATAATGTACCAGCTTGGCATTCGTATTCTGTTTGACAAGTTGCTCTTTATGCAAACAAGGGGCCTGCTCCTATTAAAGGCAAAATTCCTTTTGTTTTTAGCAACACAGGATTGGGCTCTTGGTGGGTTTTTGTGTGCTTTACAGGAATCTCTGTACTTCACATTACAGCTCACGGGAGTTATTCTGGATCGGGATGAAAGCTTTTGTGTCCAGATCTGTAACAGAAATAGGTTTTAGTCGTTTTTCTACAGTCACACAATAGAACTCTAAACTCCTCTGTATATCTCAATGAAATCAGGCCTCTTAGTACACCTGTAAATGCAGTTTTATCTCCCCCATACTATTTGTTTCAAAGGAAATTAAAAATCTGATATTGCAGTAAAGGAGTTCAGTAAAATTAGGATTATTTTATTTGAAGAGACTTTAAGTACATTATGATCCCGTATCACAATTTTTATGTAAGGAGATAACATGAGGGACGCCCAAATATTCGTTCATAGGTAAATACTTGCTGAGCAGGTAACGTTATGGTTTCAGAAACATTAGAAACAAACCATTAACTACAGAAGCATCTTGCCTACTGAGGATCTTTGCTGAAAAATATACTATCTTAAACTGAGACAAATGCTGCTCTAATATATCCTAAATTCACAATAATTTAAAAGTAAAAGTACAATTACTGCTCTTTTTTCTCTTTCATTTTTTTCTTACTCTCCGGAAGAGAGAGCTCCTTATCTGGAGCTTAGGAAACAGCAGTCCTCAGCTTAATCTGCAGTTTAGTTACAGCAGCGCACGCTTTTTCCTGAGCTGCCTGCACGCCCCCCTGCTCAAGCCTGCATATGTTGCTCAACACTGATCAAAAGTATCCTCCCCTGGGAGGGAGACGGGTTCGTTTTGTCAGCCTGTTCGTTACCTCGCCTCAGCCGAGGCTGAGCCAGGTGTGAGGTGGACAGTTGTCCACCAAGAGCAATGCCAGGACCACCAGCATCTCTCTGGAAGGCTCTTGCGGTGGCTGTTGAGGAGGAGTGGAGTCAGAGCAGTGAGCCCCAGTGGGGACCTCGGGCTCTCTCAGGGCATTTGCTGAGCTTTCACAGTCTTTCAGAAACCGAGGCCGTTTTCTGTGCCGCATTAGCGTGTGAGTTCACCAGCATTGTGGTGCACGTTATCAAAAATGTGTGTTTCATTCAGAAATGTGCATTTCTCTATGTAGGTTTTCCAATAGTGAATTTTGAGTAATGGTATATTTGTGCTGCAGCAACAGTATCAGAGGTTACCAAGTCTAGAGAGACAAGTAAGTGATTGATAGTAGGTGGATCTCTTGCTGCTCATTTGGCATGTGTTTGTCTGTATCTCTACTTAAAAGAACAAAAACCATGGTTGCGTTTTTAAACAGAGAGACATGGCTTTGTTTTCTTAATTTACTATTAGTGATTTCAGGCACTTAGTTTTAATTGTCCACCTACTTATGTGAGTGAGAATGTTCAGCTCCCAAAAGCATATCAAGACTTCTGAGCTTTCTTGTTTAAACATTTTTTTCATAAAACTGTTACCGTTGCTTACCACTGAAAGACTAGAACATGGGGAGGTAATATGAGAAAAGCTTAATTTACCTAACAAAACTAAGCAAGGTCCTTTCAATGTAATCTAAGGGGGAAAGTACTCTTCTTATAGTTACATTGAAGATGTGTCAAGAAAATGAGTAACATTCCTTTGCTACAAGTTGAAATAAAAGACTGATAGTTTTGCTAGAGTTTTTGACAATAATTAAAATACGGTGGAAACAGAAGCGTCTGTGCTTGCACGTGCACAGTTGTGGACAGAATGAATTCTTCTGCTGGAAGGTGCCGATGGTCTTGCCGTGGTGGGATGCCTGTGCTGGGTCTGATGACTGCTGGCTGGTGTGCCGAGCCGTGACATGGGAGAGCTGGGCTGGAGCCCCCTTTGTGCTCATTTTGCATGGTACTCCCGACAGGCCTGTGCTGCTATCCCAGAGACACTAGAGCGGCTATTCTCATCCACAAGCTAAGCTGCTGCCACCAGAAAGGCATAATTGACCCTTCCCACTGGCTGTGATCTGGGTGTGTTGAATCTCATCTCCAAAGTGCCTGGTTGCAGTTGTATTCCTTATTGTGGAGGGGTTAATGGTCATTCTGAAGATAACTGTAATGACATTTGCCTCTAAAGCAGGAATAAAATTTCTCTATTTCATAGCAATGATTGAGTTCAGCCTTTAGGCTTGATGCAGTAAATTCAGAGCACAATTGGACTAATATAGATACATCATGAAATAGCCGCTCTCTTACAGAGAGTATAATACTGTCTATAATCTACTAATACATTTTTAAGATATATTTTCTGTGAAATGCTTCCCTGCTTTCCTTCAGTGCTTCTAAGCAATTGCAGTTTTCACTAACTTCACATGCAAATTCACTGTGTTTTTAATATAGTCGAAAACAAAACACCAAGTAGCCTCTGTATTCACAAGAGCTGAGCTCCGTCAAGGTGGGCTGACAATACTGCTCAGATCCTCCATTTTTTTTCATTTTCTGGAAAACCTCTGGTTTCTCAGGATGAAACTCTGTTCCTCTCAGCTGTTCTCAATACAAAAACCTTTCTTTGTAACCCTCACCACCTCCCCTGTGTTTGGTCTTCCGTGTTACATTCCCCCCAGCTGGTGTTTCCTTGATGCTGTGACTCTCCCTTCAGTCTCCGCAGAACCGGTTTATGGTGGACCGAGGGACCTGGGGAGATTTGGGCTGGTCCCAAGCAGACACAGCCCTGATCCAAAATGCTGTGTTGCACGACAGCAGCAGCTCCCTGTGAGGTGGGAGCACGCTTCTTTGGCCAACCAGCGCTGACGGAGAAATAGAGGCTGAAGCCTCCTCAGTCACTTGGGTATACCCACACATTTCTGAGCACAGCTCTTCGCTACATCTCATGCACATCCTAGGCTCCTCTGCCCACCTTGACCTGCTTCCCAGCCATTTCTCTAGATCCTCTCTCAATATGTCCCCCTATTCTCATTTTTGTTTCCTAGGCAGAGTAAGTGTGGAAAATAGACATGTGTGATAGAGCTGTGTTTGAAGGGGAGTAGGCCAGACTTGGTAAGTTCATAAATGGAAGCAATCTGGTCTGTGTGGAGAGAGCAATGGGGCCTTGTATGGAAAACATCTATCTGAATATGTTGCACAGAAAAATTGTCTCTGTCACCAATTTCAAGTCATATTCCTCTTGTATGTCACAAGCATAAAACTACACTCCATACAAATCTTACATCTATTATTACTTTCACTGTAATTTATGAAAACCACAATAACGCTGTGTGAACCCTGAAAATAAGCAAATGTGTATCGCCTGCCAGTGCTTATAGGCAAAATCACTTGTTTGAAATGAACTGGAAAGAGGGGCATATTTGTACCTCTGGTGTGGAAAATAAGGGTGATGGGGTTTAAGCAAAGGAACTAACAAGTGACGCCTACATAAATACTTAACACTTTGTGTTTGATATTTTTAGAGCTTATTTTTATAGTGGTCAAACTATATAGTATAGCAGCCTTGGTTTTTATGCTGAAGAACATATTTGAAGGACTATGATATATAGTTATTAAACTGGAAAGACTCCCTTGCAGAGAACCAAATCTGAAGGGCTGTACCTGGCACTATTGAGCTTCTGTTTGCAAGGTCACTAGTGAGAAACATTTTACCTTTCAAACACAGGTACTAATAGCTATAAACATAAACAGAAGCTTTGTGCTCTCTGTAATACAGAGCTTGCAGTCCTTGCTGGTAGCAGCTAGAGTCTGGGCTCAGTGAGGACAGCAGGACTGAACCCAAAGCTGTTCTGTTAGTCTGCAATTGCGACTGTCAGAAACAACTGAAGCAGTTGTAGCTCAGCTGCACTACCCTTTCTAGCAGTAGTATTTTTTTAATTAAGACAATGTCCGACAAAGTAAATTAACAGAAGCTGATGCTTTTAGCAGGTTTTTTGCTTCAAATGCCTGATGTCAGCTTTGGCCACATGTACATTCTGCACATGCCATGGGACAGAAAAAGTGAAACCTTCTTTTTCAGTTCGCTGGCTGCCCAAACACCACATGTACTGTCTGTTACGTGTCGCTTCTGATGAGGTTCATGCTGGGAATTTCTTTTTAAAGGCAAAGTCTTTCTGAAGGAAAGAGTTCAGATTGGGCAGATTGCATCAAAAAATTGTCAGCGTCTCCAACTCAAATATAGTGATTGTTTTGTGTGGACACCAACTAGCAGTCTGTAAAGGTTCATGTTTGTCTGGTAACAAAAGAAATAATGGGAATCAGAGTAAGCAGTGGGGAGAATGGAGCACACATTTATAAAAAGTAAACCAACGACAAAAATTGTTGTAACTAGTAAAACAAGTGCAGGAAAAAATATTTCAGTAATGCACATATGTACCTTGTGGAATGATCCTTATAAACATGAGGGGGCCACTTTTGAAACCTTAGTAGGATATGCATCTCTTAACATTATCAAGACTCTGTTTCCTGACTGAGAAACTGGGCAAAATCTGTTCCGTCAGGCACACAACAAAATCAGAGAGAGGTGAACATAAAAAAAAAAAAAAAAAAAAATAAAAATTATAGAGTGTGGCTATAATGTTATGGGATTATATTGATTAAATATCTGCTGCAAGCCCTGCCTCCTTTTTTTCCCCTAAGGTATTTTACAGCACTCTAAATTAATAGTCAGCCTAAATGGTTTGGAGAATTGTTTTATTAAACATTTTTCAGCAATAGGCAGAAAATAGTAATCAGAACTATTTTTCTCTAGAGCAAACCTGATCCAGAGTTCATACTCTTAGCATAGACTATATTATTTTGAATTCCTTTAAAGGAGGAAACACCTCTCTTCAGCCTAGGGATTCAAACACAAATAGGCATTAGTGAAGCTTTCACCTGTATCTTTTCCGGCCTGCCATCCGTTCTCTTTCATTGTTTCCTTCCTGTCAAAACCCAGGAGGGCTAAAAGTGGCCATTGTACCAGCTAAGCCCAGCTGCTACACCCCCCTACTAAAGAGCAGGCTGATAATGTTCTCTCTTCAGCACATTAGACACGAGCTATTAGAAGCTCAGGAATAGATCCAGGCTCAGGTTTCCTGTGTGATCTATTTGTTTAACCTGTTGGGCCAGCTGTGGAAGTGAAGATATATTCTAGTAGTCACTGATGACATCTGAAACAAAGGGGAGGCTAGTGTTCCTGTGTAAACTTTTAATTAAACCCTATTCATAATTGTTGTTGTGGCATGTGAAGATTGTTATCTTATTGGAGATGATGTACTATAGGCACTTCTTTAAAAGTATGTGGAAAAACTAAGAGTGCCTTTAGTAAAAAGGAATTTAGAGGTAACCCAATACACATTTAAAAAAAAAAAAAATTTAAGTGATAGAGAACCACCTGGGTCAAGGGTTTTGTGATGAAATGTGGACTTTTCTTCTTAGGTGTCCGATTCCAAACTGTGCAAGGGATATTAACCTCTAGTTACCATCTGTTAACATAAGGTGGATGAGTTTGTTCTGCCTGTAGTGTGGGCAAGTGCTTACCTGACTAAGCTAGAAGTGGTATAGATTGCATTCCTTCTCTGCCTGAACAAATGACAGTCTTGGCCTTTTATGTGGCAACAGAATTTTGATAGGGATTTCAGAGGCTGGGAAATGCCTCAGAAACTTGTTTCAATGTGCCCTAAACTGGCTCCCTGTGTCCTACTAGAAGTCAGGACTTCCAGTGTGACAGAGGTGAAGAGGCTTATTCACTGTCCTTAGTTCCTACCCACGGCTGCTTTTATTTTTTGTTTGTGTGGGTTTTTTTCCTCTTATGCTTTGTTTCTTTCATTAACATAAGAAAGGTGGATCATAGTGTTTTGCTTTTTAAGCTAGAAGGGAGAATGGAGTTCAGTTAAAGGATGGGTAGTATAGATGTTCTTCTTTAAATTTTGGGAGTGTATGGGGACTTCTCCGAGATGCTAATCACTCAAGGTTGTCTCAAGGTCCTGATTTATGGCTCAAGATCTTAAGTAAATAGCAATTTAGGACACTAGTGAAACTTTGGGAGATAATTTGCTATTTGTCTGCATTTCTAAATTTATAGACTCTTACTTAGTTACCTCAAAATTTCCTGTGTGAATTTGTCAATGTTGCAAACCATAACGGAGATGCAGGTTGCTCATAGGAGAACTAATTTTACTACTGGTTTAAACATCCTAGTTGTCTGCAGAGCTGATTCAAGATATGAAGAGGTGGTGAATATAAATTTTGTTGCCTTAATGAAAAAGGTGACATCACTTCTGCTATGAAAAGGGAAGGCAGAAAAGTAGCAGAGTTGAGGTGGAAAGCAGAGGGAACTTGTACTGCCGTCTCTGCAAGAGGGCTGAGGAGTGACGGCAGCTGGAGCAGTTGTGGCTGCAGAAACAAGCTCACCGTGAGCACCAGCTGTACACCTTAAGTCTTTGCATGGCAGCAAGTCTGGCTTTCCAAGAGCCTCACATAGGCAAAGCAAGCCTGATCATTGATTTATATATAGCAAGAGCTTATCTTGGGCAGCGCCTGCTCTATCTGTGTCAGGTACTAGCTGTGATCATCGGAGTTTGTATTTAAGGTTGTGTGATGCTTCTTGTTATAAGACACCGCTGAAGTTCTTTGTGATTTCATTAGGCTTGCCAAAAATCGTGGTTTAGGCTGAAACTGTTCAGCAGGGTCGTGGTGAGTAATTGCCTCGAGAAGACATCAGCGAGGCCGGCCAGGGGAACAGCAGCAGAGGTGGAAGCCAAGGCAGGAAGAAGTTGCACAGACAACCTTTGCTCTGGCATTTCTTAACTCTTGACTATTTGAATATACAAATCTAACATCCTTTAATGTGTTGTAGTACAACTATCTGTTAAGTACCACAACTTAAACACTTCCTATCGCTTTAGTACATGATAGCAAATTTGTAGGATGTCCTGAAAAAAATTATAATGGGTAGAAGTTTGCTGATGGAAAGTTTGCTGGGTTTTGCTTTCTTTTCTAATTGGCTTGCTCCTCCTTTTTGTAACAAGCTTGTTTTTAAACCTGTATTTGCTTTTAAAATTCATAGTGTGTTAAAAACATCTGAGACTCGCAAATGGTCGACTACCAAATCTGGCACTGCCTTCATGTTGGGGCAGAGTCCCCTTCAGTTGCATCTCCGCAGCATCGCGGGGGTCTGCGACTTTGCCCTAATTTTCCCCCTTGTAACCAGAAGCAGCCTCTGATCGCTGTGTCCACCTACAGGCAAATGAGCGACGCGAGAGTGACATTAGACACTAGTAGCTTGGCACTCGTATCTTATCCTGACAAGGGATATGTTTTTAAAGGCAGCTTGCTGCACAGTAACGTATTCTCATGACTTTGGGTTCTGGTAGTTTTGGGGGGCAGCAGGAGCCGTGCCCCGGCACCCCCTCGCCCACAGAGCCGCAGCCCTGGTGCTGGTGGCCTTTGTGGGTGGCTGGCACCCGAGGCCTTGCTGCAGGGTGCCTGGCGGCAGCGGCGCCCAGCCCGGCAGCCGCTGGCACTGCTCGGTGTGATGGGCTGCCCTCCGTTACCGTGGCAACCGGCAGATGGGGGGCTTCGGCGGGGTCAGCGGGGAGGCGGCCGCAGCAGCGTGCCGGACGAGCCGCTCAATAACAGCCCTTTCAGCTCTGACAGCTCTGCTCTGGCTGGCCAGAAGTAGTTATCAGATTACTTGTATTAAAACCTAATTAAGATGTGTGCCAGTAAATGCAGCATGGTTATTGGATTTGGTGATTTAGCTGCTGCAGGTTGCTGCAATCCAATCACGCCATTTCAGCAAATTCAGCTCCGTGGAGTAGAGTGAAAGCGTTTTACACCAGTAACGTGACTGTGCTGAAAGAGTAAATAACCTTTTAATGCCTCTGCTATGTCAAGGACTGCTCCCCACTGCAGGGTGAATGGACACTGCCCACAGATACTTGCATATTAATTTCTTTCAAATCAACTTTAAAACCCAGAGGAGGGCTGACAGATTGTATGAGCTCTTTCCCTTCGCTGCGGATTGCCTGCGGATTAATGGACCTGTGTAATCCCCCCAGTGCAGGGAGCTTGCAGCAAGCACCTTGTGGGTGCCCCCCGGTTTAGTAATGTGTCTTTATAGAAAAGAAGGAAGCTTTTGGTTTTGTCTGTAGGCTGCAGGCAAGGGCACAATCTAAATGTAACACGATGGGTGCTAGTCTAGCTTTGTGGTGTTGGATGCAATGGAAGTTTATTCTGCTGGGTGGAATTCACCTTGGTGCCAAAGCTCGGCTTTATGTTTGGTGTTTCACCTAGTTTCTGTAGGGTCTTGCAGTGGTTGTCTACCCATAGCTGTCGAAACGTAACAAAACCTATCTATCCCTTTCCATTTCATTTCTGGATAGGCTAGGGTATAGCCTAGTCTCAGATCCAAATTTTACTGCTGTACGGAGTGAGAGATGTAGTCTTCTGCAGGTTGTAGCTGCACAAAGTAGCAAGGTAGCTTGGAGCCGTTCTAACATAAAGCTGCATATGAGCTCCAAGTATTGAGAATCAGAGCAAAACGTTTACCTTGAAGCATTCATTACAGCTTGTGATGCCTCAGTTTTGTTCTCCCTCTGTGGAACCACGTGTATCACGAAGCTGCCTCTTTCCTGCCTCCATATAGAAACAGAAATTTTGATTTAGAGTGGTTAATGGAAAATTATTTGAAGGGTGTTATTATTACTACTAAATAGGAGCTTACTCCTTAGTGCCAGGCTGTCCTGTAAGTAGTTCAAATGTAACGCGGGTTCAAGAGCTCCATGTCTTCACCTTGTGCCTTGAAGTAACATGACAGAGTGTGGAGTCAGTTCCTGCCCTTCAGCACTCCCAGGCCAAGGAGGAGCAGCCGCCCGACATCCCAATTGGACAGCTCTTGCCACTTTGGCGGAAAAATGATCTCATTTGGAATGGAGGGCGAGGCTACGGTGGTCACTCAGATGCTCAGGACGCAGTACACGTTTGCTTGGTAGGTGGTGTTGCCAAAGTGAACGTGGCGACCGTGCAACCTCACTCACTCATATTAGCAAAATGTGCAGAAGGTTCTGTCACCCAGTTGTAAAAATGATGGCAGGCATCGCTGTGCAGTTGTAACATATGGGAAGTACAGTGAATGTGGGTGGAGCTGTTCATTTCTCATCTTGAATCATTTACGAGATCAGCAGGCAGGCCAGATACAATGCATATGGGAATGTGTGGCTGTGCTGCACATGTCACACGTAATAGCAGATACTGTGAGAGGGCCCAGAGCCTGTCCTCGGGGGCTAAATGCACCGGAGCAGGCTGGTAATCCCAGTGTGCGGACCAAGGGCCAGCTTGGCAGCAGTTTTGGGAGAGCAGACTGGTAGACAGAATTTGGGAATTCACAGACCGAGATCTGCACTGACTAGAACTACTCCCTCTTTATCCATCGTGACCCAGAATTGTAGAAAGGAACTTTATTAACCCTGTATTCAAGCACTGGAGATAGATACAGATGATAAAAAGTGAAGTTGTGGCCTGCTAGTCAAGCCCAGCTCAATGCCTGTGTTATCTTCCTCCCTCTGCCCAAGGGGACAGTCTAAATGTAACATGGTGAGTGGTGAAGTTACAAAACAGAAAAGCATAATTGAGTAGTATTGCCATAATTAAAGACTTTTCTATTTACAGTAGTTTATTGGGATCACCCTTTGCATGATCTGAAAGAATATACAATAGAGCAGGCTAAGGCTTGTATCCAGTAGAATCATAGAATTATAGAATAGTTTGGGTTGGAAGGGACCTTTAAAGGTCATCTAGTCCAACCCCCCTGTCGTGGGCAGGGACATCTTCAACTAGATCAGCTTGCTCAGAGCCCCGTCCAACCTCACCTTGAATGTTTTCAGGGATGGGGCATCCACCACCTCTCTGGGCAACCTGTGCCAGTGTTTCACCACCCTCAGCATAAAAAATTTCTTCCTTATATCTAGTCTTGTATCTATCCCCCTTGAGTTTAAAGCCGTTCCCCCTTGTCCCGTCACAACAGGCCCTGCTAAAAAGTTTGACGCCATCTTTTTTTATATGCCCTCTTTAAGTACTGAAAGGCTGCAATAAGGTCTCCCCGAAGCCTTCTCTTCTCTAGGCTGAACAACCCCCACTCTCTCAGCCTTTCTTCACAGGAGAGGTGTTCCATCCCCCTGATCATTTTCGTGGCCCTCCTCTGGACCTGCTCCAACAGGTCCGTGTCTTTCTGATGCTGAGGGCTCCAGAGCTGGAGGCAGTACTCCAGGTGGGGTCTCGCCAGAGCAGAGTAGAGGGGTGGAATGACCTCCCTCGACCTGCTGGCCACGCTTCTTTTGATGCAGCCCAGGATATGGTTGGCCTTCTGGGCTGCGAGCGCACATTGCTGGCTCATGTCCAGCTTTTCATCCACCAAAATGTTTTTGGTGGATGACATTCTTCATCCACCAGTAATGTTTTTGAAATTTGCATGGGCTGCCTGTGAGTATCTAGTAGAAAGTGTTGTTTTGATGTAAAATTCACATGAGCTGGAAATGACTCCTCTCTGGGTGCCAGAACTGGAGGAAGTTCCTTGCACTGAAGTGGTGGCTCTTCAGCTGGAGCCCTCTCCCCACGAGAAGAGAGGCACACCGGGGAAGGGCCTCTCCTCGGGGCTGCGTCAGCGGCATTTGCTCTTGCAGCCAGAATGGGGCCTATCACCCCATTGGGCAAGGCTCATCGTGTTGCTGCAGAGATGCGGGTCGAGGGGTTTATGTACTTACCCATGTCTTTAGCTGACAGTAATAATAATTTTTTTGCAAGAGGGTCTCTCGAAGACCGTGATTGTTCTTAAAACAGACTGAAACACTAGCAGAATGGGTAAATTATTAACTGAACATAGAAGTCATCAGAAACTTAAATTCTAAGGGCCTGAATCCAAGCTGTAGTTGGTAGTTGTTGAGTCGGGCTCTCATGCATGAGGAGGATTTTATAGCCTCAATGCTTTAAATAGGTAGGGCAGCACTGGAGTTCTTCCCTTGGCTGTCTGAAGACAGCACTTTCCAGTTACACCTCCCCACCAGTACTGCTATAAAGTAATAAGTACTCTGGAAATAAAGGACTGGAAGGTGTCTTTATTACAAATCAAGAAGTGCAGTAAGGTCACATATCCTCCTCAAGTTAAAGGAAATCAATGGCAAAGTAGCGAGCAGAACTCAGCTCTCCAGTCTGAAACTGTGACGTTGCCTCCAGCAAACACCACCGTTGTTCTCGCACTCCCTGGGAGCAAGATGCTTGTGGAAAAGCTACTGTCTTTAAAAACAAAACAAAGAACAGTACAAGGGTGGGTTTTTGTTTGTGCGTAGGAGTCTTGCTTTGTTTTTTGAAGGTCCACACCCCTGAAATCACCTTTAGTAAAGAAATGAAGCATAAACAGCTCCTGTACCAACATGGTATGGTTTGGAAGGTATAGGGAGTGTGAAATTAGACACACAGTGTGTGTGTTTAGTAGAATATCCTGTGCTATCAAAGTGGTGGTTTTGTTTGCTTCGTTGGATGTTTACAACCAGCTGTTGCTGTTTGCAGCTAGCTGCATTTGGTTTTGTTCGCATCTCCAGGAGATGGTCCTGCAGCTCCTCAAATTCCTTTTGCAAGGAAACGTTAGCAGAGTCACAGGACACTATGAAATAAGGGCATTCACAGTGTTTGCTGTTTGCTACATGATTCTTGCAGTTTGATTTCAAGGAAGTTGGCTGGCAGATACAGATCAGTAAATACTGGTTTTGACATAGATTTGGCAATTTTGTTTCAGCTAGATTTTCCTAGCTTTTTATCAAGAAATTTGGGCGTGTTTACTAATGCAGTTATTTGAACAATCCTGATTAAGAATGTGAATATTCAGAGTGATTAGCTTAGCTGAGTTATGACAGCTGTACAAGTCAAAACTACCACATGGAGCTGAAAGTAGAAAGATTCAGAAAATCACACGCCTTATTGTAAGCGTAGAACTAATTCCATTGAAAACACAGCCTGTATGAGAGAGGCAACCTAAAAACCTTGTTCAGCTGAAGCTGTATTTCAATATGTTGAGCAAGAAATAGTTTACAAAAGCAAGTGCAAAGTTTAGATCCAGAACTAACCTTGACAAAAACAGAGTCGGTTCCTGCTCCCTAAGTGCATAGTGTTTAGATGTGTAGGTTTTTCTCTAGGGTACTGTTATTTAAAGACAAGAAGCTTCTAAGATATCCGAAAGGACTTCTAATTAAAGACATTTCCATTTAAAGAGTGAAATGCATTTAATGTAAAAACACAATTTCCAGTTTATTTGTGTTTACGTCCCTTGCTGCAGGTCCCAAGCAGACTTTTTAAATTTTTCAT
>NW_008794117.1:1487419-1541266 GCF_000699145.1 Aptenodytes forsteri | reverse complement strand
AGTAATAAACAGTCACTGGGGACATAACAAGCCATACCAGGTTTTGTGATTAAAGAAGTAAAGGTGCGGTTGCCCCGTCTACAGCAGTGTTGTCCCAACTCGGGCACTTGTTTTTCAAGCGTAAGCAAAAAGCCTCTGCGTGTTCCTTCCGATACCCGCCAGCTTGTTCCCTCTGTCTTGCAGCCCCTGATGAGGGGGACCTTTGGAGTGACGGGCTCTTTACATCCTTCCCCAGGAATCCCTGTTACACTATTAAAGGATCTACGCTGACCTGCTTAATTAACACTAAGCTTACTTGAAATAAATGTTGCGTTCTGTAATGAGTTTTGGGCGTTGACCAGGTTGCAAAGAGCAGCGGACAGAAAACAAAAGTTTTTGTCACTTTAGGCCCAGTTTGTCAGGGAGTTGGGATATTTGGATTTGTAGTCTGGGCTAGCGTGTGTGTTTCAGGAAGACGGTTATTGAAGCGGCTACAGATACCGGGATGCAGTCCTGTGGTCTTTACTGATGTCACTTAATGGCAAAGCAAATTCACTGTCACGTCATAAGGCTTCTAAATTAGAAGTGCAAACCTTTAGAAGTCCTCATTTAAAGTGTGAAGATAAAATGTATTGAATGCCCATCCTAGGAGTGATACTTTAGTCTCAGCCCAACCACCAGTCTGAGCTCGTCATCTGGGAGCTGTACCTGCAAACATCAAAGCTTCTACCATGAACTCTAACTTCAGATGCTCCGCAACCGTGTTATCTATTTTTTCCAGGTTACAGCAGCTTGACAAGCACTGCCAGGCCACTGCCCAGCAGTTAGTGGAGTTGCTCAACAAACAGAATCAGCTCTTCAAAGAGAAGCAGCTGCTTACAGAAGAGGTGCGGTTTCTGCGAATACAGGTACTGTGCCAAAAGAAAAGAAAGTCTGAGGGGAATATTCTGCAGCTTTAGCAGAGAAATGCGCCAGCAGTCTCATTTCAGCTCTTGGGTTTTGTTGCTGTTCTTGTTTTAAATAAGGCATTGCCTTGGCGGGGGCGGGGGGGAATCCATGCCATTGGAAAGAGACTGGTAGCTGGACCTGAGTCCCACTTAAACCTAAACCAAATGAAGAAAGTGTTTTGAGGTGACAGTAAGACAGAAGTTATTCTTGGTGACAGTTCCTAGCTTTCTTATCAGAAGGTTTTGTGTTCCTTTTTCAGAGAAGAGGGAAATCTGTTCTTTAACAGCATTAACATTTAAACAGTAGCTTGATGCTGATAGTTTGAGGGGTTTTGCTGGCATTTGTCAGACTTAAGTCCCCCTCCCACCTTGTGATTTCCCCCGCCCCTTATTGTTAAAAGTAATTTATCTTTCCTGATGCTCCATGACCACTCACCCAAGTGTGAGATGGAGAACGTGGTATCAGCCTGCCTGAGCACTAATCACTGCACCCCATCTCTAGCAGGACTGACTCCTGCTTCCAGTGGTCTCTAGGAAGCTCTGGCTTCTCATGGGCTATTGTTGCTCTTTTTTTGGCCACTGTTCTTCAGTCAGTCAGTGCTTTGGAAATCAGGGAGAGGACTGCGTGGTTTGGTGTTTTTCTTTGTCTTTCACTTACTTGTTTCGGAAAAAGAAGAACTAACAGGCACAGAATGAGGTTTTCAGTAAAACTGTCAAATAATCAAACGCCTGTTTTGTGACTAAGTAAATGAACTATTTCAACCATAGCGTGATGTTTTCTAACTTGCAAACTAGTGAGTTTGCCCAGGGTAACTGGAGTTCTGCTAACAAGGTAACAAAAGACATTCAGTGTAGGAAATGGAGTCCCGTAGCACACCTAGCAGTAAAGAGGACATGAATCGTCTTAAAACTTAAAATATTTAAATCACACTATTTTTCATAGGCTTTTTAGCTGTAGAATTTAATAAAAGTTTAACCCAGGAGAATAAAATCCATACTTTGTTATGCCTTTAATCATGTCAGTGTGTTTGGTTTTACAGGATTTCCTGTTGTAGTAGACAAACTTGGTAGCTCAAGATGGCGTAAGGTTATGAGCATGTAGTAACTACTGGCAAATTTCAGGGCAACCGAAGTGCTCTCTCTATAAGATAGTTTAAGAAGGTGGTTGTTCAGAAAAGAAAATTAAAATTTCTGCTTTAAGGGAAGCACTCTTGGTAATGTGAACAGACTTTACATGGTCCGTGGATTTTGTTATTGATAATCTATTTTATCTGGAAGTGAGCATGGTTTTATGAAGTTGGGCAGAAGTACAAAAATCATACAAAAGAGGAAAAAATCATTCAGATATTATACTGCTCTCAAGACTTGACTGGCAAAAGCTTCCTTCTTTGTGTTCATTACAAGTTAATTGTGCTCCAGAGGATACTTTTTAACTTGAGAACACTCAGAAGAGAAGAATGATATAAAAAAATTATTATAAAATGAGTCCTAAAAATCTATTTGCAGCTATTTAAAGCAACGGTGGTTCTCTGGGAATTGGAATTCAGCCCAAAAGAGCTGCCTGGAATATCAGACAATTGTTTGAAGAAAACTAAAGAACAGTTCACCATAAATGGGAGATTTTAACTACAGAAAGATGTATGTAGTTAGTGTAGAAATATATATAAAAAAACCTCAATTGCAGAATCGGTGTTGATTGAAGTTGAAAGTGACATCATATTCCACATTTTACTGTACTGTTCAGCAGTTCTCCTTTATAATCAATTTTTTTTTTTTTTTTTTTTTGGCGGGTGGGAAGGGGGAGAAACCAACGATACCCAACCTTTTAAAAGTGCTGTGAGATACACTAACCTAAACGTGCTATTGTATCTTGGAACCTAAGCCACTAGTAACTGCAGTTGCATATTTCAGGAAAAAAATGGGATGCAGATCTCAAACAGGACACAGATGGAATCAAGTAAACACCTGGATGGATGAAGAGAAATGAGCAGAAGTAGGTATTTTTTCTATATCCTATATATAGAGAGAGGGGAGGGAGAGGAAAGGAGGACTAAAACTATTTGCAGATGTGGGTTGAATCTGGCAAACACTTCAAGACAAAAGGGAGAAGGAAGTGTTTGAAACATTTTTGGGTTTGAAATTGTTGGAGCTTTTTGTGTTTGGTTTTTTTAGCACCTAAAAATATAGGACAAGCACTCCCCAGCAAAGACACAGAATTTAAAAAAAAAAACAAAAAAAACCTTAAAGATTTAAATTGGAGGGAAAGGTGGGAACTTCTAGAAGAACTCGGGTTTTACCATAGGTGCTTTTTGCTCTGGATAATCACTGGGTGTTTGTCTTTTGATTTGGAATTGGTTAGTTTTGTCGCCTCCAGTAGTAGTTGCCTTCTGAGGAAGCAGAATCCTCTCTCTTTCTTCAGAAAGGCTACAATTTGTTTTGTAATAAATCATAAAACTTAGTGTCATGTTGAAAGAAACATTATATAAACAAAAAACATTATATAAATAAATGTATTTGGAGCAGTGCTTTTGGACTTACAGTACTGCTACATAATTATCGCTGTTCCTATTGCCTTATAAGAGTTACTTAACTGTAATTTAAAAGTCCCAGTTTTCAAAATTGCGTCATTTATTTTAATTTAGCTGACCTAGAGGAAAAAACCCCACTGACAAACCTGTAACCTTCATAGAATTTGTTTTCAAAACTCGGGTTACTTCCACTGCGATTTTTATTTCTAGTGTTAGTGTTTGCTGTATGGGGGGGAAGGAAAAAAGAAAGAAGGGCGGGGGAAGATGTCTTTAAATCCAGCTACATTCTGGTGTGTTGAGAGTCTGTTTTTCATAGAAAACTCATTTGACACTGTAAGGAAAATTCTGGGTTTTAAAGTGAATGAAAAAAAGTCATCATAAAAGAAATATTTGATCCTGCTACCTGCTGAATTCCCTTACAGGCAACATGAGTTAAAAGGCTTTTAGCAGCCTTGTTGAAGGAGCAACCAAGACAAGTACCACAGTTTTCGAAAACATCTTTCTCATTCTCAGCAGTGAATTACACGCTTTTAAAATAATAATGTTAAATCTCCTATTACTAAAAGAAGCTCAGTATTAATTCAGAATAACTGCCTGCCTACAACATGATGAAGATGCTCACACCGTAATTTTCATTCGCATAGAGCTAAAAAGGACCAGTATGATAATGTGGCCTGACCTTACAGCGTGGGCTGTGTATCAGGCCATTACACTAATATTTAATGGATGGCACTAATATTTAATAAAGGTATACAGCATAACATATTCAGGTCCCCATAAAGGTAGTCAAAAGTTTAATTATGGTATTTACACCTCTCGTTTCGAAAGTTTTTGGAAGATTCAAGTTTTGAGTTTCTACCTTTGAAAGTCTCTCTTACATTGCAACTTGCTCCAAGGCAGGAGAAGATATTTAGCTCCCCTTCTATATAGGTACTAAATACAAATGTGCATAGTACAGCAACCAACCATCTAAACTGAGATTACTAGAAACCTCAGTGCTGCCCACCCAGTATGAGCGTGTTTCTGAAAGCCGGAATGCTCCTCGCTTGCAGGATCTGCCTTGGTGTCCATCAGTTTGACAGAAGTAAGTATTTGTCCCGGTTGATAATCCCCTCACAGACCCTGGCTGCCGGAAGGGGTTGCTGGCCAGCTGAGCCAGCGAGAGTGCAGACTGACAGGATTCGGACCTTGGGGATTACCTCCAGCTAGGGCTGTCATCGTACGCTGCCGCTCTGCCTTCCCCCCTGAAGATCTCCTCCTGCAAGCCAGCCCCTCCCTGGCAGGAACCCGCGCTCTCCCTGTGCTCTCCGTATGGCCGAGCCACTAAAACTCTCCTCCCTCATTACAGATGTCTTTTTCACAGTGAGCATGTCTGTGAACAGACTGCCTTTCTTCTAAACAGAAGTTAAAATATACTTACCCGTGACTATAGTCCCGTCCTCGCCCCTCTAGTCTCTCAGTGGGAGGTACTGTCAGAATTACAGCTGTTCTGAGCGGTGGTTTTCTTTGTTTTGTTACATCAGCATGAATTTTCAGTGAGGTCCCAGCAGCGAATTCAGTGCTTGATGTGCTCCCAAGTGCCCCGTTAGCTTTTTTTTTTTCATTCTGTGTTACAGAAGGGGAGCTTTATGCCAGAAAACAAGTAGCTTGTCCATCTCCGATGTCAGAAGTGATTCAGGCTCGATCCTTACATGGCCCTCAACTGTTCTTCAGGAGACCTGAAGACTGCTTAGGTTACTGGGGGGGAGAGCTTTTTTCCTAGTGTAGTCTAAATCCACAAAAATAAGTGCCCCTGCCAAGTGTTTGGAACAGGCAGTGACATCCCACAGCCAGGGGTTGGTGGTTGGTTTTTTGTTTGGTGTGTTTGGTTTTTTTAAGCAGGTGAGAGGAAAGTCTTCATTACTCCTTGGATGGAGTGTAGTCTGAGACGATGAGAGTTATACTATGACAGGAGTGGACAGAGGTAGACCTCTGCTTGATGTCTGACTGCCCTGACATGACACTTCAAGGGCTGCATCACCTAGTATTTAGCTCTTCAGATTTTGTGAATCTGCAGCTGTAGGAGGCCCGTACCTCCTGTGCAGTGTCTGGCCAATGGGCAAAGCTGGGGAGCAGCTCAGGAGCTAAGCTCGGCCCTCCTGAGAGTTCCACCTTGGGTTTTGCAGCTGTGTAAATGAGGATTGAGGCACTTAAGCCACCCGAGTGCTTTCTAACTGGACAAGAAGCTAGTGGCTCCTCTCCCCTCCATTCTGAGTACAGTTAACAGCAATTAAACCATTCAGATGTCCGTGGTTCTGCTCCTACAAAAACTTACAACCTGTACACCTAAGAATACCCAACCATGCAGTTAAAACAGATGCCACTGAGGGGAGGGAGTGTTGGGAGGAACCTGAGCAGTTTGTGCTGCAGAGGTCTGCTCACTGACTATCAAAGTACTGTTGGGAGGAGGAGACGCTTTAAGACTGGGAAGGCCCCTGCCCTTGACTGTCCAGTGACCAACTCATTTGCCAATTACCTGGACATTAGGAGTGACAGGTTTGTGACCATTTAGTCAGAGAACTGCGCGTCTCAAATGACTGCTTTAGCATCCAGGCTGTTCTGTAGTGGGGTACACTGAGACTCTGCAGGTATTTGCGCTTTATTTTTAAAGCAGTTGAGGCCTGGGCGTAGTCAGGTGGAGAAAGGCCTACTTCCCCAGTCAAGCTGAGGTTCAGCATCTCGCAAAGCATTAACACTGGGTAACTGTGGTGACGAAAGACACGTAGGCTCCCCGAGGCTTTGGGGTGGAAGTATTGGTACCTGGCTGGTTTACGTGCACACAGGCAGGGCTAATGAAATGCTTTTTGTGGCTGTAGGTGACAAGAAGATGAAAAATGACAGCTTTTGAGTTAGAGGCATATATGACAGTATGAAGTTTCCAGGGTAGAAATGTTTTGGAGTTTAGTGGTACAAAATGCTACTGTCTGAAAAGGGGTGCCTAAAATAGAGGACTACCTCGGGGTACAGCTGGGCATGTTCACTTCAGTAGTCGGGGGGGAGAGCAGTGGGCAAAGGTGCCAGGCTATCAACTGGGCCACCAAGGGCAGCTGTGTGGCAGAGGAGTGGGCTGGTTGGGGATGTTGTAAGCCACCCATGACAGCAACAATTGCCAAGAGGGTTCTCCAGGAGCTGAGTGTTGCGGGGGTGGGGGTGGGAGGTTGCCTTTTTAATCTCTGCCTGCACTCCGATGCTGGCCATACGCAGAGGGTTACTGCAGCACGGAGTAGGTTTCCCCTAACCAGTCAGACACAGAATTCAAGCTCCAAGGCTTTCTGTGGCTGTAGTTCATTCTTCCTTGCACTAGTTGCAGACACAACTGTAGCAGTTGGTGTTGGTGCATGTATTTTGAGGAAAAAAGTACCATGTTGTTAATTCTTTAACGAACTGCAGCTTCATAAATTCTCCTTTTTTAACTCAGCCCTAATTGCCTTGTCAACTAAGGGAAAAAAAAAAAGCAAAACCCTTTTAGTCCTCTAATGCAAAACCAGCCAAAGTAGAAACTTTATTTTTATTTCTGAGGTCAGTTACATTTCTTGAATTCCAATTTTAGAACTCCAGTGGCTTAATTCTAGGTAGCTCCCCCAGCTCCAATAGAGTTTGATGTCTCGCTCTTAATTCAGTCCTGAAGTGCTACTGCGGAGGCACAAACAACAGCTACCCAAGAGCTTCAAAACTGCGAATTAGCCTTCCCCCCAGAGGTTCCCACCGGCCCCCAGGCAGCAGCTTCCTGTTTTGCTGCAGCTGCCCACCCCGTACGCACGCTGTACAATTCACAGCAAACGCGCTCTGGCACAAACCTGCCGCCTCCTTCCTGGAAAGGAGAAGGGGCAGGATCTTAGACGTGCCACAAAACAAGAGCTCAGTTATTTACTGCTAAACGTGAACGATGTCTGAAGCTCATGGAGATCCTGTTTTTCAGAAATCAAATAGCTCTTGTTCTCGCTACCTGTAAGACTTCTGATCTTAGAAAGAGGCGAGGACAGCAGGCCGGCAGGAAGCGCAGGCTTTGAAATAGCGCTTGTTTATGTTGCATTACCACAGTCTCAACCATTTCCGTATTTCTCTTCTAAGAACTCGCCCGCAGGCTGAAGTGACACAAATGAGAAACACAAGCAATGCGATACAGACTACTTACTTACACGCCCGTCTCTTTCTTTTATCTTTCAGGTCTGCTCTGCACCTGGCTCAAACTTGGGCTTGTCTGAGGCTCACCCGAGACACCTCTGCAGAAAACAGGCACGCTTGCTGGCTAATTTCAACTGGTTTCCACTTGTTTTTAACTACAGAATCATAAATATTTTGAAGCATTACCAGCCTACCAAACTTCCTAGGAAGACAGCTGAGACACTACTGAAAAGGCTAGGCTTGCAACCCAGTTTTAACAGCTATTACATAGTGTGGACTTAATTCATAATTTGTACAATTTTTTTATAAAATTTTTTATCTATTTTTATAATTGGACATAGATGTCTTATTTACAGACTGAAATACCAATAAACATAACTGGGTTCTTATTTTCCTCGTTCTGTCCTTCTGCGTTCAAGGAAAGCGTGTGCACAGGGAGGAGGGAGACGGGGACTGTTTGTAAGTCAGTCAGTCCTGCACAAGCACGCTGCGCTCCTGTTCATAAACTCATTGCCAGAATCTACCTGGGAACTTTATTTTTACAAGGTACTTATCACTTTTTATACAGAAGTGAGAGTCCCAACAACTACTTATCCATCAGGAAAGCGTAAGAATGATTGAGAAATATTCCATGTAATGCGGAAGAATTTCCATGGGGCAGGTTTCCCTTCAAAACTTTCACTGGATAAAGCCTTTAAGAGAAAGGAACCCTTAGTACAGATTAGCCTTTACGCAAGGTGCCCGGCTCTCACCGGTGAAGTGGTGATTAGTTAGACTTTTCCACCAGCAAATATTTAGCAGTCTCAGGGATGGGCACCAGCTGAACTTGGCTTCACATTATTGAACTCAAAACGTTTGGAGGATAGAGTTCGTTGGAGGGCTTTTTTCTGGTTAACTGCACACTTGTGGTTTTAAAAGTTACTTTCCAAATACCAGACTGTTTCAGAAAGAATTTATCTGAATCTTTTGCTAACTAGTGCAGGATAAACTAGAGTACATAAGGAAAAAGTTTCTACATCTATTATCTTCAGTGCAGTTGTAGAATTGCACTAGTAAAGGGGGGGGGGGGAAGCACAAAGAACAGGAGCCCATTAATAAAGCTACCTCAGCCAGCATGAACCCAGAGAATGTAACAAAACAACACATGCAGTAAGTTACCATTTGCTGAGGGACACAGGCTTTCCTTCCCTTGTATTTCAGCAGTTAGTAGTGGTACAGCCCTAACATCGGAGTGGGGTTTTTTGCCTCCCTATGTCAATTTCCTGCCATATTAAACTGCCAAACGCATCTGATCGCCTCCCTGAACTGCTTCACCAGTATGACAATAAACGTGCTTAAAATGGCTTCGGGTCTTTAGGGACAAGCAAGCCTGATGAAGGGAAGTCCTCGCTAGTCGAACTCTGGGTTTTCCACGGTAATCAGGCTGACAATTTTTTAAGTAAGTGTCCCTACTTTATAGATGGTTACACAGGTAAGAATATACATTTATAAATGTAGGAATATGCAAACTTTTTTTTTTTAATTTATTTTTTATTATTCCACAGCGTAAATCCGTGTTTAAATAGGAGAAAGTGCCTATAGGCTACGCGTGCAAAGGAACCGGGGCACCTAGTCCCAACACTTAGGCTTCACTGAGATCCTGGAGCTGCCGTGCCCTGGCCCGAGGCACTGCTGGACTCTCAACCTTTCTGGACCTGCCTCACCTACCAGGTGGCTTCTGGTGGCTGCGTGCAGAGCACCGCTGCCAGCCACCCACGTGCACGTACGCGTTTGATTTCAACAAAGCGTCCTGGGCTGCGAGTATATGCAGCTGGAAGGAGGTTTTCATACTCGTCCCAGGCGTAGGCTCAATTCATTATGTTGCTGGGAGTCTAGAAGGAATCAATTTCCCTGCAGCAGCTACTGTACTTTGTAGCAATTAATTAGTCATTAAGCACAGAGAGCACCAGGTCTACCTGTCTCGTGTTTCCCTCCCCCCCAGCCCCGCTTCTACTTAGGCACAAAATGCTTAGTTTTACAAAGTTCACAAGCATCAGACCAGGCGATCGAAGCCAGGAAATCCCAGGTCCACAGCCAGAGCGTGATCCCGGGACGCGGGATGCAGCCTGACCAGGCAGTGCTGCTGCTGCGGCAGCCGAGTCCCGCTCGCTGATCTCCTGGTATCACCGAACTAATGGCTGGCTGGCCGTCTCATGCTCTTTCCTATTACAAGGTGGGGGAGAAAAAAACAGAAGGAAAGAGAAGGGAAAAAAACCGAGACCTGGATGAAGCACCTCTACCGCAGGGAAGCGTTCGTGTCCGAGAACTGAGCTAAAACCCAGATGACCGACTGACCGCTTCAGGGACACTCCGCCCTCCTGACCGGCCGGTTCAAATGGCCCTGGACCAGCCTGTGGGCTTCAAAGAGTCCCACTCTGAGGTGCCCTGCAAATCCCACCTTCCCTTTTTCTCCTCTCCTTACCCTAACACGTTACCTAGCTATGGGATGTGAGGCTATGAATTTCATCAGATGACAAATCACTTAAATGGTGGGTGTTCTGACGGGAACGTAGCCCTGTGTGATCATTACTTGAAAAGCGTAACCCAAATTGACTTTCACAAGTGACGTACACCTCGCAGAGTTAACATGAACCGCCTGTATGGAGATAGCCTTGGTCCAAAGCACAGATACATCTTGCTTAGTCACAAAAACTTTTTTTTTTGACAATACTGTAACTTAATAATTTACAAGCTGAAACTGATCACCCAGTATTTGAAATACGTCACAGCGAGTTACAGTTATCACTAGGACTTCACAGCAAATAAAACTTGTAACTAAACATGCACAGATCATTATATATACAGTGATAAAAAAATAACGATGTACATTTTCTTGTAAGAAGAAATTAAGTAAATTCTTTGTGCATTTCAGGATTGAAACATCTAACCTATATAAAATTACTTTAAAATATGAAGTAAATATTTAACCCAAAACTTGAGAAATCTTTTGTAATCTGCAATATAGCCTTCTCATTTCAGTCTTTCTTTCTCTGACACAGAACGACTTAGGAATTTTATCCTCTAAGATATTTAATAGTAATGTGCAGATATAAAAAAATACGTCCTTTGTGGCAAGCTTGAACATATATATATATATATATATTTACAAACCTCCAGAACAAATTAGCATTAAAAAACACAGAAGTAGCAGATTGACATAGTGCTTTATTTAAGCTGTCTGTACGAAGGAAAATAATGTGCATCCCTATCATATACGTGTAAAAATACTAAGGATGTACAGTGTACAAAAACAGTTTCTTGTAGTTATTTCACATCCTTGTGGGTCATATACTTAAGGAAATAAACAGTTTAAGTATGACCAACAGTAATACGGTTCCTTGGGTTCATAGTCGTGTCTGCTTAATATCCTTAACCATATGACTAGATCTTGCATGGATCTAATGAAAGAACTAGCAAGGTCAAGAAATGTCACAAACTCTAAAGCTACAGGGAGGTAATTCAATTACCAATTTAGAGGTTTTTATTTAAATAAATACTTTACATTTCATGCTTGCCTGTAATGCACTACCAGGAGCAAGATAAGGAAATTCTACTGTAGACAGTACAAACAGTAGCAGCAAAGTGTGTACATTGAGGTGTAATATATAGACCCTGCAGTTAGTAAGGAAAGACCTTACTTTTGTACTCTAGGAGAAGCACATGGCCCCTGCAAGAACAGTCAGCTTTAAGAAGCCGCAAGTAAAGATGGAAAAAAAGGTAAAACAATACTGGAATAAAACGTTCTTTAAGCAACAGGAATGTACTGGAAGATGGATTAGTGTGGAAAGCGAAGCTGTGTGCAAAACTGCCAAAATCCAAACAGAAATGACCTATTTCCTCCGAGATGGCTGCAGTACAAGAGGGCATACTGGATGTCATGGAAGTCAGTACAAGCTGGAGTCAAAGTCTGAAATGTACTGTGCTCGAGAGGCTCGCCCAGGTAACCAGCCACCACCTCCTGTCCAAATCCAACCACGACTGCGAACAGCAAGGGAAGAGCTTCAAAAGCTCCTCTCGGCACCGCTCGCCCATTTGTCTTTCATCTGTTTCTAACACTGGTAAGAGAGAGAATCCCCCAGCCCCGGGCAGCAGGAAGTGGCCGCTGACTCTCTCTGTAGCATAAACTTGATCAATGACGTTTTGGAAGGCAGGCAATACAATGCAAAGTGAAGTCTTAAAAGGTTTTCAAATAATTCACTGACAGATACTTACTGCAAACCGCATTCTAACTAGCTACGCGACGGTGAGCTAACCACAGGGTTTCTTCTGCACGCGAGGAACGGCTGGCCGGAGGCACAGCGCCAGTCGGTCATGAGCTAGAGGTGCCCTGTGTCAAGAAACTTATTGCTATTACAAGCCGAAAACATAGGGGAAAAAACACAGGCGTGTAACACAGATTTTGAATCACCATAGTTTTAGTCTGTACGTACGAGGCCTTTGCAGAGATCTAATGAATGCCCGTCTATTAAGTACTGGGTTTTTTCAGTCACTCGCTCACCGTGTCAGTGTAGACACCTCTGCACTACCGGTGCGGAACAGACCTGCAGCGCATTTGCTGTGCTCCTCTCTCTCCGTAGAGGGATCATCTCTACACGTGTTTAGTGTTACAAGGTGACAGAATGAGATCCTACGTAGTTAGAATATACATCATGATACATTTCTGACTGATTATCCATCCATTACTAAAGATAAAACACGACACACGAAAAATTGTCTAAATTAGTCTGCGTCTTTAGCTGCCTTGCTAAAATGCCCGTCTACCCCTTGACCGTCCCAGCACGTGCACTGCCAGCAGTGGGCTTCATGCTAGGGCACTCAACTTTCCACATCAAGAGGCTAAGGCATCTGCGTAGGAACATCTCTCCTTTCAGACTCATCTACTCATTCACACAGCGCAACCAGTAATACTCTGCGATATCACAGTCTTCGTGGGAGCTAACAAGATCCGAACGCAGAGATACTTCGAATGATAATCCCATGGAGTCAGGGTTTGCAGATGTCGTTACCAAGGGCACGTGCACGCTATCACTGCACTGCGCAATGTCCCGACTCCTAGCACCAAAGGGTTTATTATTAAGATTATCATTGCTGAAGATCAAAGCTAAAGTTCATGCACACGTTCTGTTAGATACAGATCTTCGGAAATGGAAAGACATTTTCCTATCAGTGGAGCGTTTCTCGTGATGTTTTAAATTCAGTCAATCGGGTACCACGGTTACATGTAACGTGCTGGGTTTCAGGACTCTTTTGGTTGAGGGCAAACCTTCCTTGAGAACGGCTGATCCCAGAAATTTACTACTTTAATTATTAAAATAAAGTGCTTTTCTTGTAATCACTGTGGTCTCGTCGTTCAAATTCAATTCCTTCATATAGAACAGAAATCTTCTATCGTGCTGTCAGGCTCTTACATTACGTTTATCCTCAATGGAGCACAAGATGTAGCTATTTTTGTCTGTTTGTTTTTAACCCTTTGGCACATGAAGTTGGAATTCCTCACCTCCATTGCCAAACAATTAAAAGACACTATTTCATTCACAAAAATCTGATTCTAAGCAGTATGTACAATTTCAGAGCCTTGTTAAAATTTCCACGTGGGAGAAAAGTGCATTATTCCCTTCAGCTTGTACAGTCCTTCCATATATTACAAAATTAACTGCTATAAGCCTGTTCTATCTAAGACGTAGCAGCATTTGCAAACATGTCACATACAATCCTTATCTCTAAAAATAAATACTACTGCAGTATAACAACAAAAAAAAAAACCAAAAACCAAAAGAAAAAGAATATTCAGAGTTAAACACCTGGAGAAAAAGCTAATTCACAAACTCAAAATAAAAACGAGTAAGGCAAACACCTGTTTACCTTGGTGCACACATTTTGGTGAAAAGCAATACCATTATGCCTGTCTACATTCTTCAGCCATCACAGGTGATGTATATCATGAAAGAAAAAGAAAAGCATGAGAAAGATGTTATCTGGTGCAAATTATAAGACCCCTTAAACAACTTCAACTGCTGCTTTTATGCCTTCATTTCTTGCATGTATAATGTTCGATTCTCCATGATTGCACATGAACCTGGAAGTTCTAAGTGGCAGGCTGGGTGAGCCCAGCCCTTCTGCTTCTTCTGTAGTATCCAACAGTAATTAAAAAATAATATATATATATATTTATATATATCAACAGATTAAGTCCTTCTCTCAAACGTTTCCCAAGCAAATTCCAGCCAGATGTTAGTGACAGAGACCTGCTTCAAGTAATGATATGCCTAACAAAAACCTTGCATATGTACATCACCACCCCTACATTTCCTTGTTCTAACCAGCACAAACAGATGCAAGAAAATGTTACAGACTAGTCTTTTTAGACTAATTACAATTTTGATTCATCTTCTGGAAGAAGATAAGCTGGACCAACACGTTTTTTGTTTAGCCTCCACTGTGAGGAAAAATAGATGACTACTTGTGCACAAAGTGTACAATGCTGAAGTCAAGTCATCTACCTTCAAAGAAACTGTTAGTAACTTCTTGACGTTGCTATTATACTGAGACTGTGGGCAGCAGCAACAGCAGGAGAGCGTAGTAGAGAAAATCTCCTATTTCATGCAAAACCAAAATGGATTTCAGGTAGGTTTGGGAAAGAAACTTGTTCAATTTGGAATGGTCTCTGAAAGTGCCCCTGCTATCTTAAATAGTATCTAGTACTGGTGGTGATGTTCAGGAATCATTTTCAGTGATAAACCTAGGATGACAGTGAAGCAGCAGAACAAAAAAGTTATTCTCGTCCACTTGCAGAGTAGGAAAACTGGGGGAAATGCGGCCGCCTCTCATTGTCCATGCAGTCCATACCATCCTCGTCATCTGTATTAAGGGAGAAGTTCAAAATGTCACTGTATTTGCAACAAAATTTTTTTATTCACCCGATATGCAGAACACCTTTCAGGGTTCAATGCTGAAGTTAAAGGCTCAAGTTAAAGTAAGACTTGATTCACGTAAGCTTATCCTCATACGGCAGAACGATGCTCACTGAAAGGATATCCTTTCAGTAAGTCACCATTTATTTCAGGGTGGGCTGGTTTGTTCGTTCGGTTTTTTATAACTACCACCTGAGAACTTCAGTGATTACTACCCCTTCCCGGCTAATCAAAACATGCCAGCACATCTAGCTTCTGGTAGCACAGAGGCCGATTGCCGATGGAAGCAGCCAGTTTCCCTTGTTTCTTAAGCTGAGTTCAGGAAATTATCATCTTACTGTAGAGATATTGAAATTATTTCTCCATTGCGAAGGGGGTTAAAAGGAAAAAGCTACAAAATGAACAATTCATGCAGGTTCTATGTGTTTCAATTCTTACATATTATTTTTTAGTGAACTATTTATTTTTACGCTATTTACTGGGATCAGAGGAAACACAGACTAAGCCAAATTCATAAATATTTTTATTTACATAATTCCTGTAGTGCCAATGGAAACCAGGCACCAGATGTTGCCTAACTCTGAGAATTTGGATCTACGTTCTCACATGGATTTTTTAACAGTGCTTATCCTTAAAGACTGCTATTGAAACTGTTATTCTAACAATGTATTTATACGCAACCTTTCAGAATTATGTATCTTTTTTATCTCCATATATTCTACATATAAAAACTAGATTTATTTTGAGCAATTGCTATGATTAGGCTGCTTGACTTCACCAGTGCCTCTCAGTTCCTGTAACTTCAAATACAATCTCCCTTTTACACTGTCGATTTAAATTAGGTTAATGCACAGAGCTTGTCTGGTTTGCTCTCAGTTTGATTACTGTAGATACAAGACATAGTTTCAATATTCACTTAGCATGATTTGTAAAACTTTGATATCTAAATAACCTGGCCTAAGTGTTATGAAAATTATTTCTGTAACTGTAAAAGATCTTTAGTTCAGCAATAACTTTCGGATACACGGTTACCAACTCCCCATCCCCAAAACACGTTTTAATCCCCTTTTGCATGTCACATCAGGCAGAGGTGATACCGTACCGTAGATAATACAATTACTTGTAGATTTTAAAAGAAAAATAATTAAAAATCATTTCCTGTTGCAATACCCAGAAAAGGGAAAGCCCCATGTGGCCCTTGAACCACCGCAGTTCGCTAAAAATGGCAGCGGTTTTCCAGACCTACCTGGCCCAAGAGAAAATTCACCTTTGTGCTGCTGGCGATGCTACTTACCGCAGCCGCAGGGGAGGCAGCCCTGCCAGCTCTCTGGGAGGGCTTCCCACGCCGGCAACGCCGCAGCTGATCTCTGCACTGCTGCTGGTCATCACCCCCCCATTTTATTATTCTTATGATTGGGGTGGGGCTGCAGCCTGTGCTAAGTTTCATGCTGCAGCAGCCGCACCATTACCAGAGGCCAAGATAGGTACTTCAGGTAGGTCGGTCGTTTCCCTGCGTTGGTACCGATCACCTGCTCTGAAGTCAATAAATTTAAAGCTGAAGCCTTGGCAGCATCCACATATTTTGTATTGCTTCAACCTTCGATGGATAAATAGCCATTCGCATCGCATATGTGGAGTTTCAAGAGGTCATGACTTTATAATATTGAATCAACAGACTCCGAGTTAATCCAAATTTTAGCAAAGTTTGTTCAAATTACAAATATGAACAAATTCTTCTCAAGATAGGTGGGAGAAGAAAGGGTTATTTTTTTCACAGCAGGAAGACTTGAAATCACTTAAATGACTCTGTTCACACACTACAAATGCAAAATCCAGAAAATACTCCAGATCTGTATACCAACAGAAAACTGCAGCTAAACCTGGGAATCCTAAAACACCAAAAAATGAGCTAGCTCTATGAACGGGTAATCAACCTTAACGATAGCCTTTATTGTCTACCTTTATGATCCTCTTTCCCCATCCCCCAATATAATAATAAGCTCACTTAGAAAGGAAATTCATTCAAGAGCTCAGCAGCAAGATTTGAACTGCTCTGGCTTGGTAAGTAACTCTGTTAAGCCCCAGCTTGGCCGATCAGATCATGATTCTTGTGTGTGTAGCAGAAGATGACAAAAATACAAACTGTGGTAAAATTACATTCACTCCAACAAAGAAAGTCTGTGCAAGGCCCAATGCAGCGGTTATATCTATATTAATAACTTCTTCAAGAGCTCTGCCGAAGCACAGGACTTGATAGGAAATTTCACTCTCAAGTAATTGGTATCTACGCAAGAGACATCCACTTGTCTCTGGCAGGGTTGTTTTTTTTTTTTTCTTTTGGTCTTCGAAGTATTTTAAAATACGCCTAATTCACTAAACCTAGACAACCCACTGAAGCCGCTAGCAGCGTCCACATGCTTAAAGCAGGGTCCATGTTCCAAGTACTTTGCTGAATTGGGACCTTACCTGCCAACCAGAAAACATTTGAAGCTGCTGTTTTCCCTTATTTAAAAAGAAAAGAAAAACCCAAAAACGCAACCCAGAGTGATCTAGCATTCTAGGCTTTGTAATTACTCCTTCTTTAAAAGAACGCTGTCATTGAGAGTTACTCGTACACACTTCCATATGAAGATTTTTACTAGTAACAGTGAGAATAGCTTTTCCATGCAGAAAAAACCTTACACGGTGCTTTATTATAAACTGATTATTTTTCAGTTATGCTTATGCATAATTTCTGACTTACATTTTTCAGGCGGCGTTATTGTAATAGTCTGAGCTGTAAATTCTTCATCGAAATACCTGGTGTCTGTCTCAGATGTCACTTGAGGTTTAAAAGGAGGTACAAGCTGAAAGGGACCAAGAAACAAAATGAAATTACTCTACCTGAAGCCAGCCAAATTACTACCAGGAAAACAATTAAGTTGTTCTTCTTCCCTACACCCCAGATCAAAGAAGTAGGTCTGTGGAGAGGCAGCTGAGTCTCTAACTTCTAGTAAGAGATAGAAGCCATTAGAGTCAATCCCAAAAATACTAGTTCAGAATCTAGCTAATAGCACAACACGGCTGAATTCCAAGTATCACTCTCACATGATTTGCAGATAAATTCAGCTGCATAAAGATAATTACCTAGAAACTCTTCAGGCCATTCTAATTACCTGCACAGATGTCGGGTGAAGGCAACTCTAGGTACTTCACCACAACTGGGTGGTATAAACAGCTAAGGCAAAAAGGACTACACAGAGAGCATGGTAAGCGCGATGCTTTTTTTTTTTTTTGCGCAGGGTTAAGGCCTACGTCCGAACTTACCTTTAGAAGAAATTACGTGAATGTGAAAATAAATTTTATCTTTGAAAAAAAGCCAGTTCATGCTTAAGTGAGTTGCTGGATCTAATCCTGCCTACCGCTTTCACAGTACAGCGCGGTATTTCCCGACAGCAAATCACTGGTGTTTGCTCACAGCTCACAGGCAGGACTTCCTTGCCCCTCTTTTGAACCAGCCTTGCTATCCACCTTCTCCTCCAGAACAACAGCCTACAGGCCAAAGATTTTAACTGGAAGGCGTATTCAGCATGGAATATCACACTGCATGGTGCCAGTCCAAAACAATATAGCAGTTTAGTATGTATGATATTGCAAATGGAGGGAGGGGATGCCAATGTTTTGGTTTGTACCTTGGAGCCCTTTGGTGTTATCTCCTCATACGCAATTTAAAATACACACCCTGAAGATAGTGTATCAATTTCCCTTTCTATATAAGAGGTTACATTATGGCTGACCGGTATTATCAGAGCTTGCATGTAGCTTTCACTAGTTTCGTGTTATTTCTCTCCTCAACCCCAGAACACCAACACCAAACAATTAATTTGTTAATCTGCCCCACAGCAAAGGAAGCCCAACTGCTGTTAAACCCCCTCCCCTCAGCAAGTTCCGTGCACTAAACACAATTTACGATACACGATGTACATTGCAGAAACTCTTTTTTTTATGATAATTTTTTACAATAGTAAGAGTCTTTGTTATTTTACTATGTTCGATGCACAAGACTTTTTTTTTTTTTTTTTTACAGCTTGGAGAGATCTGCATGAACTGGTCAGTGTTAGAAGCAGCTCTGGATCTCAGTGCTAACCAAAGGAGACTACACAATCCACAAATAGAGCCATCCAAAACCCGAAAAAGCTAGCCTGCCCTATGAGGACTAGACTATGTAAGTATGTAGTGCTGCACAACCAGCCAAAGAAAGAAGGCTTTCAACAAGATGCTTTTCACAGTAGATCTCTTTCCAGAAAATTATTAATTCCTAATACTTTACAGTTTGGGATGAGGCATAAAAGATTAAAATGTGGTAAAGTGCATAAATGGGGCACTTAAACAGCAAGACAACAGCAAAAAAAAAAAAAATCTAAACAAAAGCATATGTGGGTGCATACACTCACACAAAACCTCTCTCCATTTTTTAATCACCATTACAAATGCACACACAAATTCCCATTGTTTCCAAATCCAGGTTGAAAACTGCCACCCAGTTCTTTTCATGTTTTCCTTCTCACAAAGGATATATTACACTAACAGCTGGTAACATGAAAGCTGTGTTAGCTGGAAAAAGATACCTTCACTGTACCTTGCCATATGAGAACCACACCAGAACACTGGGTGTTCTTTGGACACAGGACCAGATTCTGCCGCCATCCCTCCCAGGATACAGTCCCTTCATTCAACAAATTGACTCTTTTCTCCCTGCAACAGTTTATTTGTCCTTTTGAATATATACCAAGAGCTCTATTTTATCTGATCCAAACCTTCAGTAACAGTCCAAGCAATTATTAAGCAAAAATAAATCTATCACTTGCATATACTTAAAACGGTACAATAAATCTGATTTATACTTTTACAAAACTAAATTAAGTTTTCCCTTACATTTTCCTGAATGGAAAACAAAACAGCAGAGGGGTATTAGAAGTAAAGGTTTTGGGCATTGTTAGGATAAATGCTTAAGGACCTAACATACATAAACTCAACATCAGAAGAATCTTCCAGGTATATATCCAGTTACATCCAGTGCTTAAAAACGAAGTATTCTGTTTTATTGTACAAATTCCTGCACTTTTATGAAAATTATTTTCGTATGCGTCCTGGCCATCCCAATCAATTCTGCACGATTAAAACAGATTTCCAAAGTTGTAAGTCCCCCCCAGCAAAGCAGCCACACAATTCCTAAGCACAGAGTTACTGCAGTGGAACATTCCAGACTGCCATTTTTCTCATTTTTCTGTCTCAGAGAAGAACACTCAAGTAAAAAAAAGAAAAAAAAGATTACATGCCAAGTAACGTACTCTACTCAAGGCCACCACTGCACATCCTTTTAAAAGACACTTTCACAGTTCTCAGCAACTGAAGTAGACATTAGATAAATTCAGTATGAAAAAATCTATTAGATAACACGTTGTTATTATAACAATTTTACTACTTCCCCGATTGGGATCATTTTTCCAGATCAAAAACAGAAAATGCCATTTCACAAGAATTAAAACTTTTCATATGAAAATACAAGCTTAAGAAAAATTTTCTTGTTTCTCAAGTCAAGGACAAGTAACACTGTCTTTCCAATGGCGCAATACACATCTCCAGTAGAACAAAACACTCTTGCTATGAGGTAAACCAGAGACCTTTCGTGCTACAACTACTATGTGAAGAGAAGGGGGAAAAAATGCCATTTCACAAGAATTAAAACTTTTCATATGAAAATACAAGCTTAAGAAAAATTTTCTTGTTTCTCAAGTCAAGGACAAGTAACACTGTCTTTCCAATGGCGCAATACACATCTCCAGTAGAACAAAACACTCTTGCTATGAGGTAAACCAGAGACCTTTCGTGCTACAACTACTATGTGAAGAGAAGGAGGAAACACTCACTCTGCAGTCTTTAACAACTGTGATTTAGGTCAAAGTAGTTAATAAAAAGCAAAAGGAAGGGCAGGGTAAGATCATAATATATAGCAGTGTACGGATCTGCAACTGGAGAGGAAAAAGATAATGCATTAGCTGACAAGTTTCTTCCTCAAAAACTTACTGGCTCATTACTGGTTTACTCAGGGGTTTTTTCCTTTTTTTTTTTGTCCACTGAAATAAACAGGCCTTACTACGACTTTAGATCACCCCCTTGTTCTCTCCATCTTCTGAAATAGTAATGGTTATGAAAATACTTCGAAAACTTCATTTTAGGAAGAGAAGCACAGTACTAACTGACTCTTAAGGAACAAATAATTACAATAACAATTTCAATCAGGTATGAAAATCACCATTAAAACAAAATTCATCAGTCATGGGTGATGGGAGGAAGTTGGTGCTCCAATTCGATGCTCAGTAGCTAGGCTTAATAGAAAACTGTTTATCAATAACATCCAGGAAGTCAGCTGATGAAACTTCCAGTTACGCCAGAAGTTTAGCTGTCTGGGGAGGTCAAACAAGTAAACCACACCTATCTCCAGGCTGTAACCAGAAGGGAGGAACCCGATGCAAATTTATGTCACTGGTGTTTTGAGATTCATCCGTCTTACAGCAGTACTTGACATATCCTGGACATGAAAAGCAGTCGGAAACTTCAGTGACTGCAAAAACAAACCGTGCAGCCATGTGGCTCTCCACAACAGCTTACACTGGTATTTATACAAGTTATACCCTGACAGACACCAACCATCCCCTACGGCCTATGGGAAAGAGGAAATGGCAGCTGAGATTAAGATGCACAGACACAACTCAACGGAGAGCAGCAGGAAGGTTTCTTAATTCTTTCCATAAACTTCGCCTCCTTCCCTCACAGCATCTTTTCCACCAGCACAGCTGTGAGGACAGCCAGAACTGGGGATCACTCCTTTCGACCTGCTCCACCCCACCTGTGGCAAACCAACTGCGGCTAAAGTCTTGTGGACACCCCACTCCAGACTCCTGATCTGCCACCAAAGGCACACCTCCCCCAAGTAAATTCTTTCTCTCACCTTCCTATAATTGTTGGGATACTTGCAAGACATGCTCCCAATTCTAATGGGAGAACCTCTAAAATAATTCACTGGTTCCTGCAGAATTCTTGTCAAGAAATGAGGAACTGGCACACGGAGCTCAGGCATCACCTCCAGAAGAAAATGAGAGAAATGCCGTAAGAAATCCTTTCCTAACAACCTTTCAGACAAAGCAGAAGCACAGAGGATAGTATAACTGATGTGTGCAAGTATACGCAGAGGGACACGGTACTTCAACATCACATTCAGGAGACTGGAGACAGAGCCATTCGAGACAGATTTTGTAAGCCATGTCACCAGCACGCCAGGCCATGCTACAGAAACTTGGCAATCATCTTTCTGGAGGGGTGCCACCTTTGTTCATTAATTGTCAGATTTTATTTAAAAACAGAAAGCAAAATCTCCGCAAATTTCAGCTGTAATGAAACCATCAGAAAGACAAATAAGGTGCAACTGCTGCAGAGATAGCCACTTAGATTGACACAGAGCCTGAATAAGAACTCGGAAGCTTCTCCATACATCCCAAGGGAGACTGAAGCTGAGGCTCAATGACAAAGAACAAAACACCCAACATTAACTACAGCTCTGATGACCACAACATGAAGATGCCTCTCTACACCCAGCGGCATTTCATGTTTGGTGCCACAAGGAAATGGTATCCAGCTGCTATCGCCACAGCTTTTCCCCACTTCTGACCTGAGAAGTCAGAAAGTCCAAGAGTAATGTGAGCACCGCAAGGCACACCCAGTAACCTGCGTCTAAAAGGAGTAAGATGAGCTGTTGTTAAGCACAGGCCTTGTCAGTCTGTGTGAAAATCACGCTGCTCAGTCCCGGCTGCCAAGCTTTAGTACGGCATGATTTTCCTCCTCTAGCAGACTGTGCAAATTCAGGCAGAACACACTCGAACCAGACAGGAGACTGCACCTTCAGCACCCAGCAATTTACTCTAAGGACCAGAAATACAGATTTTCTGTGTTCATGCATTACACATACACACACATACACGTGTGTGTGCGCGCGTGTACAAAGAAAGAAATAAAAGTCTAAACTCAGTGTGAGTTCACTGACTGTAAGAGTTGATGTCCAAGACAAAAATCCAATTTCACACCCATCTGTCAAGCTGAATCTGCCCCAGCCATTTCCAAGGCTTGGTGTTAGAAATGACAGCAGAAGCAGTATCAAATTCTTAGTGTATTTATTATCTCCAGTGAATGGCATTTCCATTTGGCATCCATCGAGAGCACTGTGTGAGAAACACCACTGGTTTTCCACCGTTCCAGACCTGGGAAACTTGCAGCCCATCTCTTGGGGGAAGAAAACGGGCCCGTACAGTACCTGACTGTTACGGTCACACAGAGATGAACAGACAGGCTCTATCCTACACCTTGAGCTTTCTCACGCTTACGGAACAACTACATAAATACTTCAGTATGAGAGAAAATATGTAACGTTATTTGCTCAAAGATAATCTGACAGGAATCATTTGTCTTGGTGTTGTATAGGAAGTGGCTGAAGCTACTTCAAAGTAACTGTGATGCACTCGATCTGCCAAATGAAAATATGATGCTTACGAACATCAATCTGATCTTCCTTCTTCTTTTAATTTAAAACGCGTTTTCCTTCCAATGAACTCAAAATTAACACTACCGTAAGAATCTCATCCACCAACAGAATGCAGCTGAGATAAAGTGTGAAAGGAATAAGAGGAGCAGCTATACACCGCCCCCATGGAATTATTCATTTAAATAAACTAGATAACTAGATTATAATCTCAAAACTCCCAAACACACTAATTCTTTACGTATCATGTAAATACTAAAGAGTGAGCACTGTTGTTCAATTTCAGGTTTTATTCATAAGGAACAACTATTCGAATCTCACTTATGGTTCAACTTCAGTATGACATTCCAAGTTGTCCAACTAAAAAAAATCACTGCCGCATCCCAACACGTATGTCTCTTCTTTATTAATAAATTACAACGTATGAGATGAATTCTGCTTTTCTTACAGCTCATGTATTTTGAAAACTTATTATAAAAATAACTACAAACCAAGTATTTCAATAATGTGTTGTACTGTCATCATATGCTGTATTTCAACAATTTCCATCTAATTTATTATTCAAGTCTGACATATGTCAAAAACTGTCAAATGTCACGGTTCTTTCCGACTATGAAAGTTAAGTAAGTATAGGTAATTAAGTGTTCATAATTTGATGTCCAGAAATCAAACTTCCATCTACCTTAAACTTTCCTGGAGAACCAAAACTGCAAAGTTGTTATTTTCAAGAATCAAACAGAAGAGACAGATTAGCCAAATCAGAATGGTGGAAAAAATAAATTACACTGTGAGAAAAGAATAGGGTCACATCACTGAAATACACCTTTGTATTTCATCACAAGCATGCTCAGCTGGAAGTGCTGAAAACACGTCGCAATTCACAGACTTCTCAACTTAAAAAAAGAAAAAAGTATTTGCATTAACAAACTAGCTAAAATACTAAATGACATTCCAAGTAAACAGTCTATTTTCACATAAACTGAAATTCATTAACTTACAAAATACCACAATAAAACATCTGAAAAGGACACTAGCAAAGCTTGTCTCAAAATTTTATACTTTTCTGATGCGTATCTGTTAATACACGTTCCCTCATTTATACATCTTTTAAGCTCCCGCCAAAGCAAATGCTTGGTGACCCTGAAAATCATGCAGAGATACTAACAACACAAAACCTTAGTTCAGTCTTTCAACATTAGATCCTCAACAACAGTATTTTAATTAAAGATACGCAAGTCCTTTAAAATACTGATTTTCCTTTCCTAACAATAATTTTTTGTCCTTTTTCTGATATTAGCTCAGCTACCAAAGGGAACAGGAGCTGATGAGATTACGCACTCTGTCAGTCTGTACATCCTTCCCTAACAAATTCCCAATGGCTGGGCAAATGCACCATGATGGAGAAAAGACTAGGCACATATACACTTCCCACAGAATTTCTGAATCTAATGTACTGAATAGAAGACAGACATCCCTGTCCATCCCCCCCAAACTAGAGTTTCCACTGAAGGGAATACAAGTAATTTGAGTTTAGCTTCAAGCCAGTCAGTAAGCATTCATGTAGGGACTGGTTCATCCCTATACCCGGCCCAGAAGGAGGCAGCCTGCTGCCCAGCCAGGAGTCGCAGCATGCCCAGGAGCTGGAAATACCCCGTGGACCCTGGTAGGACACTGCGTGTGGTGGTCCTAGGCAGGGGGAGGAGGAAGAGCTGGGATTTCAGTGGTGGAAGGACACACAACACAAATCCACAGGAAGGCAGGCTTCAGCAGGGGGTTTTGCCCGTGGACAAACTCTGTTTTCCAAGCAATACAATGCTGATGCAACGGACGGAGAGAAACCACGACCCCCAGGACTACAGCAACAAGTTTAAGAATCAGACAGACACCCTTATGTTTATTTTCCTCCCTGTAAATTCAAGCAGCTGGGGAAGGGGTGGTAATCAACCGCTAGGTCTGCCCATATAGTTTAAAGTATCACTGGAAACATAATGAAAAGATCAGACTGGTTAGCAGTTTTCTGATCTTTTTACTACTTCGCATGGCAACAACACAAAAGCAAGTAACGAGGGTCATTTCTACAGGCTTTGTTGCACTGCAGATAAGTGTACAAAAATAGCATGACTCAAATAGCAACGGCCTAAAACCAGATGTTGGTATTTTCCTATTTCCCTCCTGCCCTTTCCCTAAAATCTGATACACGAAAGTACTTAAATGTGCATTTAAGATTATAGTTATATTGCAGATTTTGCCAGGCCTGAACCCAGGGCTTCAATCATGGGATTTCATCATCTGCTGCTGTTGTGTCTTAAGTAAAGCAAAGGTAGTTACAGTAAGGAACAGCTTCTTGCAGCCGTCAGACTTCATGCTGAATGTCGCTGCCTCCACAATGAGGTAAGTGCCTTCGCAAGTGCTGCGCCTGCAGCAAAGTCAGACACCCCAGCTTTCACCATTACTGCCACTTGCCCCTGCTCCCTTCCCAGTACTAACAAATAAATTTGTTAGCACTCCCTAATTTGCTTCAGGAACAATTGGAGGTATTAGCAGAAATCAGAAGGAGATATATGTACCTCAGCCCAAATTCCCGTATGGTTTCTTTCTTCTTCTTTCATCCGTATTACATGCAGGAGGAAACCCAGGCTTCTGGATCTCCTTTGACATGAGGCTACCTGAGTGCTTCAAGCTGCAAGCCTGAAGGCATACCCAAATTCCTACCTTTAAATTAATGCCCATGTGGTTTTTGTTCGGTGAAAGACCCTAGACAGAACATCCAACAACTTAAGAATATTTCTGCAACCCAAATAAAAATATGCTAAAACAATTCTTAAATGAGTAACAGAGACATTTCAAAAAGCTTCCTGATTCTAGCTAAAAATAAAACAAATATTTTATTTAGAAGTAGACGGGCTTTTGAAGTCTTCAGAGTTTGCCAAACTATTCAATTTCTCATACTCAGGCACAGAGATAAAAACTCATCAGGGCTGAGATGATCACAGGAAGAACCTGGCACAGACTGCTCTCTTTCATATGCCCTCATGGTTTTTCTGCCAAAAATAAATACATCTGATCACAAATGCTAACTACTATACATTTTTCATTTAAAGGCAACGACCTTCTCTGCTCCAGTGTGCCATACAACATTTTATTATCATTGTGTAGTACCAAATTAGTTTAATTAGTTAGCAGTATCAGAGAGCTAATAATTCCATTTGACCATTTGGATCCATTTGACCTGACAGAGCTACTGCTGTTGCATGAAATACTCTAAGTTTACAGATATATAATTCTGTCTCTAATCACACCAGTAAAGTGATAACCTAGTAAGTACAGCGATGTACTTAATCTCTAATAAAAATGATAAAATTAGTGGCACAGGAGCATAGTGTGCACATGTACAAAACCATCCCCCAGCAACTACTTGGAATACACGATTTTTTGGTTTCCATTACTCTGAATGTGAACTTCAGTTCTTTCATTGCTAACAGAAACACACTCCTGAAACATAGCCAGAAAATTACAGTTTCATGGTGCACAAACCTGAGGCAAGAATACTGTGAAATATTTTTACTATGCAAATAATTATATCAACTACCAATTTCATCAAGTGACCCTACTGCTGATGACTATACTACTAACAATAAACAGCAACAGAAGCAAGCCCAGAATAAATCTATTTGAAAATCAAACTTGTTTGATGCACGTTCCTCCTGAGTTATTTTAGAACACCAAAACCTAAAAAATATTCATATAAGCATTCTAATAAACATACTTAGTAAAAGTTCATTAACCTTATTATTATGTTTGAAGTTTATATTTCAGAGCACAGCCTTACTCTGCATACTTCAGAACTGGTAAGACTGTGTCTGCAGAAGGAACAACTGGATATTTTAACCAACCGGACAAATGGCTTTGTAATAGTAACAGAACTATTTTTTAATTAAACAGAAAAACATACTGTCAGAAGTCATTTTTATGAGTTATTTTTCCATAAAGAAGACGTCGTGCCAATACTGCACAAAAGCAATTCCTATGATCCTTGAAGTTAGCTGTTCAACTGAGGAACTTCAGTTGATTTTTTTACTGGCAAATTTAGTTTCTCAAAGCAACAGTGGTCAGAGTTAACAATGAATGACTACAATTTCTCCAGTTATAATACTCCAATAAGCCATATCTACCTCCATGACCATAAAAGCAAAATACCTGCATTTGTATTTATATATATATTTATACATACATATAAAAAATATTTTTTTTTTTTAATACCTGCAAAATACCTCCTTCTATTTTAATAGCTCAAAATAAGATCTTGACTGTAAGACATTTGCCGTGTTGATTTGGAAAGACTCAAAGCGGATGCTTAAAAATTAAGAGTATCTACATTTTCTTAGCTAAATATGAAGTTGAACACAGCATAGAATTGAGAGCTCTATTTCTAATGCAAAATAATTAAGAAATCTTTTTCAACAGAGCGAGGGCAATGTAACAGCTTTTTCTTTCTCACCCACTCCTAGCACACTGCAATCCAATCGATTTTAGTGGGGGGTTTTAAACTCCAGAAAGGTCCTCAACTTGTATTTTACATTTTATCCTCAAAGTGCTTCTCTACGACGTCCTTACATAACCAACCAGTGGTTGAGCTCATAAAGTAACCTGATTAATATACTTGCTCTGATTATTTATTTTAGAGTTTCTTGAAACCTCATGATACTGCCAGGGAAAAATCACACTTGTATCAAGTAACTTCAGAGTACCATATTTTGTACCATCATATACAGGCTCTTATTTCAATTCCGGTATTTGTCAGAGAAGTACCACACCAACAACCACACATTTTTAAAATTCCAGTTCAACAACAACTGAAAAAACAGTTTGTATCATTGACATTGTAGCATAAACATATTCTGCTCATTCGTATGTCTTCCATTTTCCTTTTATTTGAACAAAGCAAAAAAAGGAGAAAAATCTATCTTTTAAAATTACACAGCTCAACTGGCAGATTAACAATGTAAAACAGTTGGGGGGGAAAAAAAGACTTTATCAAAATAGAAGGGGTTTATAGCAACAAGTAAATTCTTACACAAGTACTGAGATAAAATCAGCTTCTGTATATAAAACAACTTAAGTCAAATTGAGTTTCACTACTGAGTAAGATAAACTCATTTTCTAAAATCATCCCCAAAGTGTTGATCATTACAGGAACAGGAAAGGGTTTAGAGAAAACTGTTCCAATTGAATTCCCAGTACTCGCTTTCTCCACAAGCTCTTTTGGCTCAGTGTTTTAATGCTATTTTGATTTTCTTAGATCTCTCTTTAAAAATAATTTTGAAAAAGATTTCTACTTAAACACAAACAATCAGAAAGTAGATTTTTGCTATGACTCCCTTCCAATCACTTCATTTTGCTATTTCGATAAAACAACTTTTCAATAAAAGGCAGAAATAAAGACAATTCAGGATAAACTTCCATTACATTTTCTCACGTTATCTTGAGTCACACACCCACCTTTCTCTTGAAGGCCCAGGAAGAAAAAAGGAAAGGAAAAGATTTGGACATTTACATAATAAAAGAAAAATCTTTGCTGAGTTTAGGTTGGTTTGCAAAATTTATTTTTGGTCCACTGACAAATTATTACTGAAAAACAAAAGATTAAGTACACCTAGTTCAGAATAATTATTCATTTGTATTAACACAAAAAGTTGCAAAGAAAAACATGACTAACTTCAGAGAGCAGCAGTCCTATGACTATCAGTTGAAACCACTTTGCAGAAGCCAGATTATTCAATGTCATATGAAGACATACCTTTTTATCATATACATCTTGCCAGTTTACTCCAGCAAAGAAACTATGACGCATGATTTCTTTTGCATCGTCTGGGCCTCCACCAAGTCTAAAAGAGAGTGGAAAAAAATCATATTAAACAAGCGTTACTCTTAAAGGGAGATTAAGTTATTGTAGTGGTTGGAAAAGTGACCATTTGTTTTTGACTATCTGGGAACAATTCTCACCCATTTAATATGTAATTCTCACCTGTTTAATATGAATTCAAGTGATCTTGAGAGAAAATGTGATAGTGGAAGTATCCATGCCATGGTCTATTCTAGTTGATTAATCCAACTACAGTGTTCATTACTGTCTATGATGAGCTTTTTTAATAATTCGTTCATTTTAGAAACACATTTAAGTTTACTTTTCTTGCAAGACCAACCAACGTTCTGGCACTATTAAAAACCCAAACCAACCCAACAATGCTGACATAAAATTTTGCCAAGGAGGTGCCAGGCACTGAATCAGTAATGACTCACACATCATTTTTATACAGTGTTCACTGCTGTTGCATCTGGGTGCTGTAACAATTAACCAATTACCATAAAATAGTCTCAATCTGAGTCAATTAGTATAAATTAATAAATTGTAGGCCTGCTGAGAAGGTTGTTTAAAGGCCATTGTAAATAACCACACTATTCACTGTGGCCCATAGCTTGCCAAAGCCAGATTCTGGCAAATCATCTTAGGGAGTGAATTCCACCTACTTTGGGTGAACTTGGCCAAGGTGATTTGAGCTCATGGAAGTGGTCACTGCTGCCAAAAGAGGAGGGTCCCACCCCTGCCCATACCTCTCCCCTCTCACTTGCATCTATAGCATCATTCCCACTGACGACTGTGAGCTGAGTCAGCTAACTAACCTCGTAATGAGAAAACGAGAAAGAACTTGCTGGTTTTTGTTGCATTAGCAAGTCAAACTTGACTCAACAAGTTTAGTGAGCTCCCTTGAGCTACTGCTGTTGGTGGAGAAAGAAGCACACATCCAGTGAAGGGAACCTCTGCCCCTTTCAACAGCACGTGGACTTTCAGAACGGCTCAGCTCTCATCTAACTTCTTCCTGAGACTGGCTATCCTACTGGGCTAACAGAAAGAAGTTGCAAAAGGAAAAAAGCTAATCTTAACTGAACAAGCAGCCCATACACGTTAAATATGGACAAGAAGAGTGACACAAGTAGTGTGTGTTTCATTAAAAGGAACTGCTAAAGATATAAAAACAAATTTTAAAAGCAACCTTTTAAGTAAGATAAATTCCTCTCTAAAGCATTTATTGCAAGGAACAATAATTCCCACAACCAAGAAAAAAAATCTGTATTGGTATTACCCTGCTGCCAAATTACAAAAATCTTCTGGACTACTACCTCAGTCTTGCAGTAACTGGGTATAAAGTTATTCTCATTTCCAAGCTGTATTCCTCTTTGTTTCTCAACTATTCATTGTAAAATTCTCTACATCTCTGCTAAGCATCCCAGTTAGCCTGCAGTCTCCAGACTTCTCTCAGTATCTTCCCATCCAGCTGCTCAGAGAAAAGCTGAGTTGCTGTTAACCTCTGTGCTCCCACCCTATTTAGCATTAGCTAGCACCAGAACTTGAATATGAATAAGCTTGTAAATGTAAGTCTGTAATAAACACTACTGTCTGCAAAGATTAACTAGAAGGAAGTATCTTTTCAATTCTAAAGGTTAATAGATTCGATGGGTCAGATTGTTTGGAAGTTAAAATGCATTAGGAGTTGCTACAGGAACAAATTTTTACTTTACTCTGTATTTGGTTGGTTGGTCACAGTTTGCTTGTACTGCATACAGTAAATTCAGTTAAACAGGCATTGCTGGGCAGCAGCAGAAAGGCTGACCGCTTGCGCCGTCCTGGCTGCTGCACTTGGCTGCTTGCAGACAAATCCCTTAGAGAGACACGGCAACCAGTCCTGCCCTGAGTGCCAGCGAGCAATGCCCACTACTCAAAACTTCTTGAGAACAAACTGAGGATGAAGGAGGACTAGAGAAGTGAGACAGACAGACGGAAGAATGCCTGCAGCCTTAAAACATGCCAAGAGACTCGCAAGAACAACAGAGAGATTGGGGAAAAGAGGGGACCTACAGACGAATCTCACTGATTTACAAAGACAGAGATTTGTTTTAGAGCCAGGGGGGACCGGACGCTGCTAGTCTGGTGCAGGAGCCACTGGAAAATGGCTCTCCTAGGCAACAATCCCAGAGGGAAAAGCCCACCACAAAAGGGCACAGGCAGCAGCTGGGTGATATTTGCTTTCAAATCACTGTATTTAAATTTCACTCAGAAGATGTATTCTTTAACAAGTTTCTAGTTTACATGGTCTAATATATGATCTATTTACATGCCCTAATAAAATTTATCTGTGGCTGTCTATACATGTCTTCTGGCATCATCACTTCCAAGAAAAAGTGGTGTAGTCCCCATGAGACACTACAGCCAACTCAGGGTTAAGTCATACTCTGAAAAACAATTTAGAGCTTTCCCTTTGTTCCAGTACACAATCTAAACCTGAAAAGATCCCTATGTTTACTGTGAATGATTAAAAAAGTGTTCTCTTCCACATGCTTTTTCCCCTTTTGCTTGTTAAACTCACTTTGTATATCGTTGCTGAATTGAAAAAGTGAAAATCTGAGACAGTAGGGCTGCATATATGGCCCTTTCCTGTGACTGACAGGTCCTTCAGCCAGGAAGACCAGGCACCACTGGCCTATTTTTACATTACCCAGTACAATTAGAGTATTTATTACACCTGTATACCCAAGTAATTTCACTTACCGCTTATTTGGATCCTTTATCAGTAGGCCTGATAGTAACGATTTTGCATCTGCAGACAGAGTTCGAGGAAATTTTATGTCCTCCATTAGTATGAGTTCAAATAGTTTCTCATGATCTTGGTTGTAGAATGGTAATCTTCCACACATCATTTCATACATGACAACTCCTAATCCCCACCAGTCCACTGCACGACCATAGTCATTATCTTCCAACACCTAAGACAGAAACCAAAACCAGCTGTAAGACATGCACTATTTCAGACACAATCATTTCAGTCTATTTGAGGCACCTTTATATGAAGGTGTTTCCAAGACTTTATTTTCACAGTGCACCACAAGGACTCCCAGAACCCGGCTCAATACATGCAACTGCAGTACTGACCCACACACCTGAGCCCACTGAAATTCCAGGCATACTGGGGACCGTACTGCTAAAAGCAAAATATAAAATTGAGAACGACCTGCTCAAAATGATCATGACTGCATTTTCCCCTTTCCTATGTCCTCTACCATCCCATTTATAGTGTACACAGTTTTAGGAAGAGACACTTCATCTACAGGCACTACTGCCTCGGTTAGCATTCTTCTGGGAGAAGAAGTGAAGCATCTCCTTGCTCAGCCACTTCCTCTCTCCTTACCCCACCTGTAAGAATAAAGCCTCAAATTTAGAAACACCTTAATCTTACTAAGATAAGCTTCGATTCTTTATGATCTTTGTTTATATTAAAAGTCCTCAATGCGTTTCTACCAACAGTTTCATTAGTAGTCCAAACAACTGAACTGTGCTAATACAAAGAAATATGACAATGTTTATATGATACTGTTTACTATGTTTATATGATACTGTTTAAACACTATGTTTATATGAAATTATATGAGCACAGAAATATGGTAACATTTAAATAATTTAACATAATGCCTCCAATGTTGTGTGCCTAAAAACAACCTAGTCCACAGCCCTTCTCCCAGCAGCCCCAGAGAATTGGAATAAGGAATCTAAGCAGTGTGCCTTGACCTTAATACACCTTCATATTAAACTGTAGAAATGGAGACAACAGCAGCATACACACATAATGGAACCATAAGCAATATGGAAACTGAACGCTACAGAATATATACATATATAATTCCAATTTCTGTGAATTTCTAGAATATCATACCCTTTCACTCAAAAAAGATATAACAGTTAGAAGTTAATGAATAGTAATACAGAAGGCACTACAACTGTATGTGCCAAATTGCCAATATTTGCTGCAGAAAGACCTATGAGAGAGGCAAAAACCTTAAAATAAGACATTAGACTTAAATAATAAAGTTAGAAAGATCAAAGAAATGCAGCTAATACAGTTAGACTGTATTTATAAAGAATTAAATAATTCTTTATAAAGAATTGTTTCTGTATCATTAAAAGGCAGATTCTGAAAGGCAGCACATATGACTGATTTAAAAAAAAAACCGCAAACAACACTAATCCACAGAAAACAAAATACTTTTTACAACACACAGACACATGCAATCACCACCACCAAGAGCTCACCCAGATTCAAACTCTAAGTAGACACACAGGAACAGTCATTTAGATATATAGTAACGAAAATCTGGTGATGTGTAGTAAAGCCTTCAGGCTTTAATGAATAAGGCAACCTCTAACAGATCAGAAATAACCTTTTTCCATGAGTACGTTATCTTGTGATTGTCTGAACAGTGTAAGATGACTTCCAATAATTTCCTCTGAAGCAAGGGGACACAGTCCTCGCCCATCTGGGGACACTAAGTGGCCATGACCACATCACAGGACACAGGCACTACCCTAGCTAGTCCTAACGAGGGGTGTCGAGCTCGTTTATCTGCCTCTCCTTTTTTCTCCCCCAGTAAATCCAGCCCTGCTCTGAAGTATCTGGTACATGCTATTAGCAGAAAGAAAATGCAATCTGATCCAGCATGGCAATTTTGACAATCCCACAGTAATAAATGCATTCGTATTCCTAGTTTTCACTGTCCTTAAGGATTAGTAGTAGAAACATGATGAAGTCTATTACAAATTCCTCTTGTGTATATAAGATTAAAAAATCATAAATATTAACACATTAACACACAGTATTCACAACTGTGCCAAAACACATAGACTCGTTACATCATTGATATTTCCAAATAGAGGGTGAAATTTTGGAAAGTGTAAAATACAACAAATTATCTGAATAAGTACATATGACAAAACTCACTCCTGCATTTTAAAATTAATTAAATGTTTTATGAGTTTGAGCATATTGCAAGCTATTTGCTGAAAAACTGTATATAAAGTCTGTGACGCTTGTCTTCAAATCACCGTTTCTTCTGCCACAGAATAAAAGCATTATCTATTTTTCTACTGTATCTATTAGCACCATTACCACTTCTCCTATTTGTACAGTTAGCTACTCTTTTCTTTTGAAGCTAGCAAAATATATACAATTGCAAGGCAGTGGGAGATTCTTTTTACAAGTAAGTTGAGGTGTGGTTTGCATGTGTGATTTATAAAAGAAGGCAACAGGAAGATAAAATGGATCATTCTCTGAACAAGGCAAATCACATGGCCAATAGCTAAAGCTAACTGTATCTGGGGCTTTACCTAATTTATGCAGGACTTTACCTAATAATAATAAAAAGTATGAGCAACCTTTTGCTGCATTCCCACAACAGCAACAAAACAGTGGTACAAAGAAAGAGCCAAATGTGATTTTTAACCTCTTTTTACATAAAATCATAAAAAAACATAAAAGCTGGATTAACTGCCTCCTGAACCCGCATATCACCAGCCGGGTTCTCATCCCCAGCTGGCAAAACTGGCAACTCTTTATTTTTGTTTAAATACCTGGTTTACAGCCAGCCAGGCAAGCAAGAGCATCAAAAGGGTTTCATTTAGGCAAAAGGAAAACAGCCTGAAAATAGCGTAAATAAAGCAAAATGCATCTCAACTTATTTTAATATAAATGTAATAAAATTGTGCATAATGCATTCACAGTAAATACACATAATTATTTTCTTTAAGTCATTTCTACTCCTCATGGTGTTAAGAAACTCCAGGATTTGTAGACTGTGACAAATCAATGGAAGTGCTGGAGCCCAGCAGCTCCTACGACCAAATCCATACAATTAGGGCAAGCAGCAGAACACTGCCCCAGCATTACAGAATCCTTTCCAAACAATTCTTGGATTTGAGGGATTTGTTTTTAATTACACTGAACATAGGTCAAGAAAGCTTCAACTCAGTGCTAAAATGAACATGATACACAGCTGCAGGCTTTGTACCTATGAATAATTCAATCTTTTGCCTACCATGAGGTGGATACCTGCTTTTAGAAACGCCTGGACTGATATTGCTGTACCTCCAGTATTTGTGGGGTATCCTTGGATACATGCGGTACCAGCCTAAGCACCTGACCAGGCACAGACACAGTGGAAAGTCTGATCTCTTGGGCTTTGTACGCTGCCCTTAAAAGCTGCCTCCATCACCTCCAGCCAATTCTTGTCCCCCCCAGTAAGGACCCACAAACCTGTCTTTAAGCAAATACTGTCCTAACAACCCAGTCCCTTCAAGGTCACAGCAGGAAATGCAGCAGGCCCACCAAAACCATCGTAAAGGGCACAAGCTCAACCACTCTGGTATCTGTTGTAAAGTAATACATTAGTATTTTCTTGGGCTATCACACAGAAGGATCCATGGAACTCATAAGCTACAGAAAGAGCAGCTACACTGAGTACGTACTCCAGCCAGGTGCATTTTCATGAAGTAAAGATGAAGTTATGTGCTTTCTTCCACAAAATTTGGTTAAATAGTCAGATCATTCAGATATATGACTTCCCTTCCTTCATCTGCTTCACACACGTGCAGTGCCAAAATCCCGAGCCACCTCGTCAAGATCTAGGTGAGGTTTTAGGAGATGAGCGCTCCAGCACGGTGTGACTTCAGTGCGTGGATAACATTTATAGTCACTCATGCCTATTTTACACCTCACACCATCACTGTACCCAAGTGACTTCCCAGTGTTGAGTAAAGCAGGAGGAGGGCTGACTGCGATTCAGTCTGGATGATACCATAGACTATGGGAAATAAAACTCAAAAAATGACCATCGTTTTTATTACTTGAGGGAATCTTACTCCATTTGTTCTTAGGGCTCTCGTTCAACAACTGGTTCTTTCAGAGGCAGTGCCAGCCTAACTCACGCTCTTGTTTCTGCTCCCTCACCACAACTCCCCTTACCTTGCCAAAACTATGCAACACACTACATCAGAGAGTAGACCAGTACTAAGAAAAAAAGGGGAAAAAAGTTTCACCCTGGGTTATTTTTCACCCGAATCACCTTTTCTGACCTAAGCCACTCAATTGCCACGTGAACAGTTGTAGTGGCACAAGTGAGACCACCAGGGCAGGCACCATCGGATGCAGCATTGCTGCAGAAAAGAAATGCTTGTCAAACTCTGCCCCAAAGTTACACCACAGAAGTTACACTGGCTCTGCCAGTTATTTCTGCATGCACAGACAGCTGCAACAGCCGTGCCCACTTAATGGGAAGATTAAGGGCCTGATTTTCTTCCCAACCTGTATTTCTCTAAAGCACTCCAGCAGTATAACAGGGTTCCAAAGTGGGCATAAACTCATTGCTGCACTGAAACCACTGCAGTTTTTACAGGCGTTGATGCTCCTCTAAAATTTACACCTACACCTGCAGTATGAGGACATGGCCTGGGTTTATACGGATGCTTTTAAAAAAGCTGCAGAGGTGCTACTGAAGTTTGTATTTTTCCGGTCTTAGATAAATATGCAAGAGGTTAAGTAACATACACATTTTCTAACAAGCAAGAAACATTAGCCAGGCATCTGCTTCCAGGCATATGCAGGTACTTCAGTGCTTTTATGGATGTTTTAGAGGCACTGGACAATATTATAGTTTCAGCTAAGGGAAAGCTATTTATTTAACTTAAAACTTTCATTTGTATTGTGGTCAAAAGGCAACTCAGCTCTTTTTTAAATTTACTGAGATAGCAGGAATGGCCAACTGTAACAAGGGAAAACTAAGTATTCTCCAGTGACTCCACTGTCTCCGCACTCTTTGAGGTTTCTGGAGAGTATTATCGTCAATGACCAAGTATACGATGGGATAGTGCTTCACACACAGAGCAAAGACCATCAAGCGCTACATAAAAAATAAAAAATTCAGTTCACAGCCTGAACTTTGCCTTTGTGATGACTAAAACAACACAAAGACACTTCAGGGCTGCTAAGATCGCTGTAATTCAATTGTGTTTGCCCCTCACACAAAACAATTCATTTTGCTGACAAGTAACTACAGATCAGAAAAGAAAAATATTCTTGTATTTGCATTTATTGACAAAAAAAGCAATCTTCTAATACTATTCCCCACTGCTGAAAAATCCAGTGTCTTGGACTCAAAAATATTAATAAAAATCATTAGTACCACTGGAAGTTTTCTCTTTCCCAGAAAACAAAATCCATTAAAAAGACTTCCTCCTTTACTTCACCAATGGTTGTAGATTTTAATCTTTACATTTATCAGTCAATACATCTCCAGGTGTCCTTTGCTTTAGGTACGTCACTTCTTTACGTTTATCAGTCAATACATCTCCAGGTGTCCTTTGCTTTAGGTACGTCACCACTCCTTTAAGAGCCTAACATACAGTCCACAGAATTTGATGTCCATTTAATTTTTGTGGTGAAAACCAGTGAAAAGATATCTTTTATTATCACTTTATTTCTTCAGTAGCTAGAGCTGAAAAGTTTTTTGGGAGGCAGCAGCTTGAGACACATCTGCAAACTCTTATTTACAAGGGCTTGGGGCAGAGACTTAGGAAGCAGGCAATTAAATGAGTCAGCCAAGGAGAAGTCAATAGAAACACATGCAATGCTTTTACAAGATTCTGTGAAAATAAATTTTGTTAGGTTAGCCGGCAGTATAACAGGTGAAGTCTGTGACCATCTTAAGTCAATCGCGTATTTCCCCTCACCTTCAGTGAAACTAGGATTCTCTGATACTTCACTAATCACAGAATACTGGACAAGGTGTGACTACCTCAGGCACAAACTAAGCTGAATGTAGAAAATCCCTTAATTCTGTTTTTACTACATTTTCTTGAAACAAAACATCCCTGATGAGCAGCCTCTGGAAGATTTTTGGTTACACAGCAGAAATTCACACTTCCCACAGACCTCTAAATGGCAGTTAGTTGCTGTAACTTCTGAACTCTGCAAACACAGACAAATCCAGCAATAACCTTGAGCATGAAAGGCTTCATGCAATTCATTGTCAATCTTCTACAAAGGGTTGTCAGCATTGGGTTTTATCTTTAAAAGAACAATATCAAAATACTGGTTTTGTACTTTGTGCCAGATAACAAAGGCAACTTATCGGAAAAGCAATCACATTTTTGACCTAGTTATGGTTTCTCTTAATACATTAGATACAGACTTCCTGATAGGACATTACAAATAGCTTGTTGCTCAATCAATAATTTCGACAGAACAGATGGGAAAATATTTAAACATCTAAACAAACTGTCTGCACACCTATGTTGTGAAAGAAAACTGAGAACTTGGATACACCAATGTACTGTTAATTTAAGGGGAAAAAACTGTTTTCAATTAACCTTACAGTTCAGGTGGAGTGTATGTTCCTTAAGCATTGCTGGTAACCCTTCACACATTTTTATTGCTACAGTTGTTGGTCTGCTAACAAATATTCACCCACATATTAGTCAACAAAAGTTAAAGTATATTTGCTAGAACTTTCTATCAATTGTGGTAACAACTACAACAATGAGAAAGTTTATAATCTAACACTAATGAACAAAGGTAATACACATTTCTTTATAGAAACAGACCTCTATCCAAATGTATGAAAATCCTTCCTGCAGAAAGGTATGTTTGTCAAGTATTATACAAATTTAGTTACTGTAACTGTATGTTGGTATGAACAGTGAAAGTATTGCTGCATCAGTACTAAAAAACCACTTGAATGAATACTCATTGCTTTTATTATACAGAGCTGAAAAGACAAAACGTCAAGGTTATAGATACCCTGGGAAATGGATACTTGAGAATTAAGTCAAGGAAGAAAGTTTTCTATTACTGCTCTAATTTTCTACTGCTCTAATTTTTGCAGGTAGTTTTTCTCCATTTTGTATCTGGCTTGCACTGCTCTTTTACTTCAGGTCCTAATGCAGACTTTCTTCCTAATACATTTTTGTACTAGAGAATTCCTCCATCTTACCTAGCTTTTTGTTACGTAACCTTAAAAAAAATAGCAAACTAAATTTTTTTTAATTTGCTGGCACACATTGTGCTGCATCAGAAATGGTACATTCTGGTATAAATGTGAATTAAGCAAAGCCTCCTAGAGTACAGAGCATGCAATAATAATTAATGCGTTTAACCTACAAGGGACTCTAACTTCAGTAGAATTTAAAATCTTAAAAAGAAAAAAGTTAAGCTATTGAAAAAGTTAAGCTATTTTACATGAAAAAAGTATTCTTAAAAAGGACTCTAAGAAGTCAATGGCAACCCTGGTAATAAAAATAAAAATAAAAAAATAAATAAAAAAAAAAACAAAACGCCAAACCCAAACCAAAAGAAACCACCCAAAACAAAAACCCACCAAAAAACCAAACCAAACAAAAAAAAAAAATCAAAACAACCACACATCACATTAAAAAGACCCCTCAAAAGTAAAACCTATTTAATGGACAAAAAAAAAAAAAAAAAACAGAAAGCTAAAATAACTCTGTTCTACAATTAACAGACACCTTTCATAGAAGGCGGTGAGTAAAAGCAAAAGATTATTTCAGTCTACAGAAAGATGGCACTTGTCTCTCATAACTCTACCAACTCTACCGTTGGAAGAAAAACTGCAGCCCTGTTCATATCTGTATTAATTATGACTGCACTAGCAGTATTTTCCATAACATACACTGCCATAAGATGCAAGATGTGTAAGAAGTGATAAATAATGATAATATTGTGAAATTTCTTCCTGGTTGCTCATTCTTCCTGAAATGATGTTGAATTTTTACCAATGTTAAACAGCATTTGTTCAGCTTTTGTTCATGCTTCATTACTCTTGGAAAAACTAAAGGCTTTTGCTGAGATAGAAATAACGTTTGCATTGATTAAATGAAAATTAATGAAAAAAGCTTCAAGAGCATTGATTAAATGAAAATTAATGAAAAAAAGCTTCAAGCATGTTATTGAGACAGTCTTTGTAAGAATTGTCATACTTATTTGTTTTACAAAAAATGTGGGGTTTATTAGGAAATTGTTCTCTGCTTTAAAGTTCTGGTTTGAATACAACAGTTTATTTATGGGCAGCGTGCACTAATCTGTTTTCTAGTCTTCTGTTTGTTTTATTATTTTTGCATATTTGTTACATCTTTCCCCTTGAGAAGTCTGATACTGCATGTGGACAATTAGTTTTTGTGTCTGGTGAGATTAACGAGATTGCATGAAACGTCAAATTCTTGTTACATCATTGGTTATCTAGCTTCAGGAGAAAGTCTTCACGCTTGTGCTAATTTATCTATTGTTGCAGCAACTCTTCTGTATGTGTGACTGAGCAATGCTTTCATACCCCCATCTAAATGGTCCCCATCTTTCGATCTTGATACCGGTTATTGCCAATAAATGATGTTCTACTCTGGATACCCTGCCTTGTCCACATTCCATCATGTTCATCTCAGGGCCCCACTGGCAATGCCAAGCTGACAAAAATGCCCAAATTCAAATCACTAGCATTTTTGATGACTTAGAGCACAAGATGACACAGTATGGTCCACTAAAATATAATAAGTAATAACAAAACAGAAAAAAGACCACATCTGAATTTTCATGAGGTGCTAGCATTTCAAGATAAAACAACTTTTTGCATTTCCATTTCCTTTCAACGTAAAAAAAATAATTTGGTACTTGGAATTCTAGTTAAAAGAGAAAATTCCATATTATGCATCTCCCATAAATCAGAACGGAAAATATTTTCAGGCATAGATGCTACTCCTCCTCACACCCCCCACTGGTCCTCACCCAGAAATAAAATGTAGCCAAATATACAACAGACAGCTGTTCAAGAGCTCACGCCAACACTAAACCACATTTCCACAGGTAAAATAAATTCTATTGTGCCTCTGCTAAGAATCAGATTATGCATGAAGCATCTAGGTAAACAGAGAGTAAATAAACTTGAACTATCCTTTTGAAGCCAAAAGAAAATTAGTTAAGCAAAGCACAACAACATAACTACAGTGTTTGGGTACTGAGCAAACTAACCATACTTTCAGGAAAATGACTACAAGTTATCAGAAGTTGAGGCTTTTTGGTTTTAAGCAAAAGCCAACAACCAAAAGCAAAGCATTCTGCCTCACCAGGAAGCAGTAATGTCTCATACTATAGGTTAAGACAAACACCTACTCAAATACAAAAAGAAAAAATAGTTATGGCATCACTGTTGGTAGAAGACTCAGCAACTACATATTCATCAGATTAGATACTTTTTATTTTATGGAATAAAATACATCTCATCATTGAAATTTCTTAAAAAGGAATCTTTTTTTCTTTATATAACTCAATAGATATGAATGTTAAGACTCCATTAAACTAATGCAAATGAATAAGCAAATCTTCAATCCTCATAGTACAGGAGGTCCTTGGATGTGGTGGTCCACACACAAAAGATGGTATTTTTTGTTGATTATACCTTCTCTACTTACTTAGCTTTACATTTGCCTATATGACAAAGAGGTAATGCTGCCTGTTACAGATTAGCTGTAGTCATACGGGTACCCCCATTACACACATAATTTATTTACAGTTGTAATAAGAAGGTAAAAATCCTTGTGAGATCAGAAGAAAAATATTATCACAACCTGCAACACTGCCAATATGGGACATTAAAGAATGACCCTTTTGACAGCATTCTTTGAGCTTGGAACACAATTGATTTGAATACATCATTTTAAAAGGAAGAAAGAACACAACTACCACCTTTCCAAGTCTCTGGCTGATAAAAGCTAATGTTCTATCCTTGGACAAAACAATACTATATAACATACTTTCCTAAATATACATTGAGCACTCGTAGGTTCCATTTCTTTTTATCAGTAAAGGTTTTTTGGGTGGGTTTTGTGTTGGGGTTTTTTTTTTGGGGGGGCACTTTATTTTGTTCATTCTAACTTGGCGATCAAAGAATTTTTATTTTTACACTATTACAGAAGTGCATTTTTCTAGGTTTCCAAAACCACCTTATTCAACCTTCCCCATCTGTCACCATCTGCTTCTTTTTAGCATGTACTTTTTGTGTGATCACATAAGCATGTGAAAAATAACTAACATTCAGATGATTGTCTGCTGGTACATTTGAGGACTGGGCATAATAAAAGTGAACTGCCAAAACGTACTTAACACTTCTAATTTTGTTGGGTCTTGCATGTAAGCTACATTTGATTTTCAAACTGTTTTACAGTTGGAAAGTTGATCAGGTACTCTAACTCAACAGTAAAACTGAGACTACATAATTAGCTCAGCACTAAAAAGATTATATTCAAAGAGAGGAACAAAACCCAGAAATACATCCACACGAGTTCACACATCCATCTTGACTGAGTCTGTCTGCACAATGTTGCCTGAGGCACAGGACAAGATGCTACAAGCAGCCTACTTCTGGACAGTCATAGCCTGTGTCTTCTCTCCAAGCTACCACAGGACAAGGAATAAAGGACTCTCATAATTACAAGGGTGTATGAAATCTCATGGAAATGCTGGAGAAGCAAAGACACTAAGCCAAGGGTAGAAATGCATAGAAATGCAATGCAATCCCTCAACAATGCAGCAGATACTGCTTCTAGGTGCAACGTAACTGGAAATTGCCATCAAGGCCCAAAAGCTGAATGGTGGGGGTATCTGTTTCCAGAACTCTGTCATGCTTCAGCACGGCATTTCTGATTGTAAATGCACTTCTCAATGCAGTTTTAATGTGAAAAGAACAAAACACATCTAAAGCTAGAGAAACAAACTTACCTCCCACCCTCCAAAAATACATTAACCTCACTCTAAGAGAATTTCATATAAGAAATTCTTTCTGTCTTATTAGAGCACCACTACAGGCCTCTCAGGTCTTTAGCAAAACCACTATCAATCAGAATACCAATATATTTATATTAACACAGATGATTTGGTGGAGTGTCTCATTTATCCTTTCTCAAAAAAAAGAATTAACAGAAATGAAGGAAAGAAAAAGAAGCCCAATAACAACAGGAACTACCCCTTCCCCTAGATAAACCCAAAAAGCCACCGAGAATCAATCTTCATGAATGCTTACCAGAGGTAACCACGTATGAGTGAGAACTTCCTCTCTAGAGGACGATGGAAGACGGAGCCTAACATAAAGTTTCTTTTTCACTGTCTCTCTTTACAGTATTGTTCCAACTCTTAGAAGTTCATACTGGTCTTAAAGCCTTGTGAATGCAGATGCCATCTAGCAACATCTTAACAGCTGCTTTCCCTTAATTTGTGCCATTTTCCACAAATTCCCTTTTCCACTATTTACCTTTTCTATCCAGTAGTTCTAGAGGTGGAAAATAATGGCACATACCTATTATTTATATAAAAGTTGCATAGAATTTCAAAAAGCACATTACTTCGATGCCTCAATTATCTTTAAATTCAAATGAAATTTAAAAGGAGATAAAAAGGAAACTGCATAAGCCATGACAAAAATTATTCAGTCCTTCAGTTCATTTATATTCTTAACCAAACAACTCTCCAGAGAGCTCCTCTTCATTTTCAGTTGCTCATCAATTTCTCCTGCCTTTTGTGTTTCTCTGCAAAACATTCTATTAGTTTCTATTAAGAGAAAATTAACAAAATAACATAATTGTCTTTAGTCCAAACTCTCTTTCCTGCGCACAAGCACATTTTTCCCCATAAGAAAAACCTCATCTCTAAGCTGTGTTTTCTGGCCTATCAATCTACCTGTGAGATCATTAGATTCATTTCATGAATTCCTTTTACCTCCTGTTAACCTCCCTTGCTATCCTCCTTATTTTACTCAAATTCTTTTGTCCCCCCCATTTTAAAAAAAAAAAAAAAAAAGCGCTATCCTCCTTATTTTACTCAAATTCTTTTCTCTCCCCCATTTTAAAAAAAAAAAAAAAAAAAAAAGGGGGGGGGGGGGAGGGGGGGAAATCTGTCTCCAGAAAAAGAGGAGAGGGAGAGGGAGAGGGAGAGGGAGAGGGGAGAGAAAAAAGGCCTTGGCTGTATTACCCATGCAACTTCATCTTCTCTGTAGTATAACATGCTGGTCTTTCTACATCCTCACCTTAGCTAATCTCTCTCAATTGGCCTGCCTCAGTTTATCCATGATGTTGGCTACTTTCATCAAGTTCTCTGCAAAAAAGCATCTTCATGCTTTTCCTCCTGAAGGAGCTCTTCTGTAACGTTCACATTGCAACTTCTATCTGCATTAAAATCCCTGTTTAAAACACTGCTTTGCTATGATGTCTGCAAAAACTGAAAACATCCATTTCCATGCTAGCCTGTCTCAGTGCATTTCAGTGGTTCCCTCTCTGCCTATATATCACTTAGTTTCAACTCATATCAGACGAGCTATGTGGCAGATCATACTCTCAGTCCAAAAATTTACCAGACTGCCTTTGGCAAATATCCCGATCCAATACAAGCAAGCTTTAAAAGAATGAACTAAATGTATAGCTGCACCAGTGACAAAATGCTTTTTCTGCCTCTACTGCAACATTTTATAACCTGCATATACCAGAACGTTCTTAGAAAATTCAACTTCAATTCCTGTAAACATGGTAAAAGTGTTCTTTCTTGCTATAACCATGCCTGCAGTACAGGGTACCATGCTTCCCCTTGCTGAAATTCAGCCACTGAACTTTGATGGCCAAGTTCTAGATTTTGGGTCACCCCTACATCAAAGTCATATCCTTTCCAAAAAGAAAAGCCGTAAGTAAAAAATTAAGTGAGAAGTGAGGAAAGACAGCAGTTGCTCCTTGATAAAAGAGTTTTACGTTTCATTTCTCTGAGATAAAACTCAGTGAAATAATTGATTACACATGATGTCTCTCACTCCCATTTCTAAAAGAAAGATCACAAAAAAATACCGGTCAAACAAGCATTGGGTAACTGATCTTGGTATTTCCTTCATCTCCACTGGTCTCATTTTAAAATAAGTTATAAGACATGCAGATCTTCTCATGCCTATGGACAAAGGCTATGAATCTACTCTGGTCTTCTTTATTGTCACATACCTTTAAGTGATAGTAACTGCATAAACTATATTGAAATGGTCTTGCTGTATTTTTTTTTAAATAAAAGACTACTGTTCTTATAGGAATACATTCATCCATCTAGCCTGTACTTTTATGCTAATAAAACTTAACAAGGTCCTACCATTTTCCCTGTTATTAGAATACACCTAAATATCATTGATCATCTACATCTATGAAGAGTCATTTGAATGATCGTCCATGAAGTCCCTTACAGACTTGTTCATAGCCAAAACATCTTCTCTACTGTTATTAAAAGATTAAAAGCTTCAAAATGAATTTTTGGTATTTAAACTTCTATCTCCCGTGACACCAAAACTCAGTACCACAGTGACTGCCCTACTATAACTAAGACTGTGCACTTAGTCCGAAGAACTTGAACTGAAATGCAAAGAGCCAGAAACTGCAATCTCATATAAGAAATTACCCTTATAGATGATCAGAGCTGCAAGAACTTTTATTTCTCTGCCCAAGTAGCTTCATTTCCTGAATGTTCTATTAAAGAAAGTCTGTGGAGGTCTGTATCTTTATTAGCAGGTCTTTGATCCCTGACGATCAACTGAAAACTATCAAAATCCAAACTGCTTTTAAATGTGTCACAGGTATTTACAAGTACTTTCTCAGTTTTATTCCTTCTTTATTAAGCAAGTGATTCTGTCTGGAAAAGAAATATTGTCCTGTCCTGCCTTTGCCACTGCAAAACTGCAAAAGAAACATTTTGTGGTGTTTTTCTGAAAAAAAATCAAGAACATATCTGTGTTTCCTAAATGGGATGACAATTCACCTTTTTCTCATTGGATCTATGTTTATCCTCTGACACCACAATGACCTCTAATGTGACAGCTTACGTTGAAGGATAACAATGGAAACACACTCCTAAGAAACAGTCTCCTCTTCCTGAAAAACTACTAAGGAATGAGAAATTATAAAGTATTTTATACCTTTCAAATGGGGAATACCGCAGATTCTTAGAGCAGAGGGAACTATTAAGTATTACCACTACACTTACACAAAAAAAAAAAGAGGCCTGCATTAGTTCTACTGCAGATGATAAAGGAATTTCACTATTTATCAGATAACCAAATTATTCTCAAAAAACTATATAATTTCATAAATAAAAAGCTACTTACTCATTCTTCAATAATTGTGACCAAAATGTACATCTGTATTGTAAACATATATAAGCCCTGCTATTTGACAGTGGCAATTATTTTCTTCCTAGAGGAGTATTCATATCCTACCATCTTTTACGCTTGGCACATACCTATGTAAGACAAGCACAGTCAATGCTATTTTAGTTTTCTTTACACTGTAGAATACTGGTGTTGGATAACAGGGAAGGACTAGGAGAGGACAACAGAAGGGAATGTACCTGTAGACCACCTAGCTGGAAACCCTGCACACCCCTATAATAGCACAGTGCTTGGTGCTTGGTGAAGGTACGCATAAATTCCCAGCACCCTAGCTGGAAACCCTGCACACCCCTATAACAGCACAGTGCTTGGTGAAGGTACGCATAAACTCCCAGCATGAACGATAAATCAGTGATGGTTCAGAAAAGTAATTCTAGCTCCAAAGATGAAAACTGGCTTCAACCTGGCAATCTCATTACTCATTTTGTTCCTGTGGTCCACCATCCATTTGATCTTCGCAGGGACAGGGGCATTTTCTGGACCTGCCACATATCAGCACAGTCAGTTTCAGGTCCTATATGAAAGGTCGGGCCCTATCAATGTGAGATGAAAGAGCCTTTTCAACAGAGGGTGGGAAGGACTACTGTGATCTCAGAAACATAAGGTTTACGGGGAAAACGCAGCAACAGGTATGCTTATTTTCTGATTAAGAGTAATTCTGAAATCAGCTTGGGAAATAATTCTGTATGGATCCACAAGGACACCTTCACCTGAGAGAATGTCATGCTACAAGGAAATCCACCTTACTCTGGCTTAGCTACGTCCCTGTTTTCCTGTTGGAAGCAACTGCAATCTAGTTTTTGCAAAAAGACGGAATAGCGAGCAGGACTCTATGCCTCAAACAATGGTCCAAAAAGCATTTGGAGAACCAAGCTTAGGTTCTTGTTTGGAACTGAATCTGCAACACTGAATTAATACAAATGAAAATATTAAGTCAGTTCTCAGGCTAGGTATAGATTCCTGCCAGTGCAAGGTTCCTGGGTCAACTGCTTCCTGGCTGGTAGACAGCAACCTCAGGCTACCCTTGCGTGTTACACAGCACACTGTCCTAGTGTCCTCTACCACCAGCCAACAAGTACATGGGAAACTGAACCAGAAGGCCTGCAGAAGGGATGCACCCATCACAACTGACCTAGATGAAAGAGGATGATGCAAGGGTACTATTAAAAGGACTGATGCTGAATGGATTTCTCCACATAACTGGAGAATATCTTGCTTCTAAAGAAAGGCTAAAAGGTATCTGCCTCTACGCTTACCACGACCAGGCAAAACATAAGAATATACTGCCATTTGTCTTGGGATAAACAAGCAGGAATTCACCTGGTAACAGGATTAAAGTCCAGCTGTAACATTAGGTTCTCATAATCTGCAATTTGTCAAAAGGTAGTAAGTCTTTGGCATCTGGTAATCATTTTTGTGGCCTGAACTGCAACGAGAAGTGATTTTTGCGCATTCATTCTCTGCCACATGCACATGAATAGACTGGAGAACCCAGTCTCTTGATGGTCCCTTTATCAGTCAGCTGTCCCAGGTATAAAAAGAGATACGATTGTCTCAGGTGAGCAACTATCCAGCCAATGCACTGGTCAACACTATTGCAGCAGCGGAGAGTACGAACAGAAAGTTTACTTTTTGCAATGGTGTCCATATACTGCTAACTTCACCCTTTTAAATAAGAACGTGTGGATAAAGGTGTTGAGTCTTCTTACACCATATAAGTAACCTGTCTAGGTCGCTTGCTCTAAACCCTTTATCTGTGAGGTAAAAGGGAATGAGTTCTGTGGTTCCCGGGGTTAATGAAGAGTCAATTTCCTTCAAGACAGATTTGTACAGGGTGGGTCTCCAAAAATACTCATAATGGGAGGTGGAAGAAAGGAGTGGGACTGCTAGAGAATAGAAAGGCAAACTGGATCAAGTAACTTGTGGTAAGTGTCTAAAATCCAGAATAATCCCTTGCCAAGTTCGATGGAAGAGAGCTAACATGTTTCCAAAAGTGAGAGATGGAGAAGCAGATGAAAGCAACCGAACAGGATATTTGCACTCTTTGATAATGTTTTTAAGACTGCTGACAAGAAGACAATGAGGGGGTAAGAGCTGGCAATGACACCTGTAGTCTATGCCAGTGATGACAGTATCATCCCTTGTGTTCTTCTTGTTGCTGGAACAGATTCTGGGTGTGGAACACAAGAAAAGTGGCCACTGTACCAAGCCGAACAGGTGGATCTGCAACTTCTTCTAAGTAGCCATAAAAGATTCAAAGCAGGCTAAGAATAGTTCTGGAATCCTTAAATGTAGATAACTGCTGAGTGTCCCTGCACTAAACACAAAGGAGATGTCAGAAATTGCCAAACAGGATAGCAACAGTCTGCATCCAAGTCTTCCTTGGAATCTATGGGGTGGAATTCTGCAAAGGAGACCAGGTATCAGTGAGCTGGACTTCATGGCTAGAGGAGCTGGTGACTCACCAAACAGCTGAAATGAACACACTTAACCAAACAAAATTATTTAGGTACTTCAAACCTGCAGTGTGAGAGCATGACTGCTCAGATTTCTCTTCACTGCTGAAAGAATCAAGGAAGATGGAACCAGAGGGATGAAGAGAAAGTTCGTGGCTCCTAAGAATACTGATGTTTCCTTTATAGTTTGAGAAAAAGAATGTATCAAAAGATCTTGCTATCATCCAAAATGGTTTCATTAACTCTACATACCATATTAACTTATAAACAACTATTAGCAGTTTCAATTTCCTCCCTGAGTACAAATTGGAGGAGACTTCAAATTTGCTTTAAGAGATTTAGAAAGACTCTCAAATGCGCAAACCTGACCATCCTAAAATCTTCATTTCCAGCCAGCAGTATCCAGAAGGTGATGTGTACCAGTTTCCTTGACATCCCTTAATTGTAAGGTTCAGAATAAAAAATGAAAGGCAATCTAAACTTGCTTGTTGAAATAGGTTCCAGGGCTTCTTGCTGCTACTCAGGATTCAATACTCCTGAAAATAAGTGGGTAAAGAGCTATGCTGAATCAGTACCTCCTCCCTTCAAACTAAGGCACATTCTTCTTCAAAGACGATACCTAATAGAGACTTTCTGGTGGTGATGAGTTGCTCCAAGAGGTGGGCAATCCCTTGAAGAATCCTTCTTAAAACAAATGGTAGGACTGAAGGGCCTTGTAAAGCCCCTTAGGTTGACTAGAAAGTTGTCTCAGTATCAGGTGTGCACTATGTTAATTAGCAATCTTGAAGGCTGACAAGAATGGAAATAAAGGCTAATTCAGCATCCACAGAATCCTTGGCGTTAAGTAAAAAAATAATGCTGGCTTTCATGTCAATACTGGAGCTGCTTTTGGCAACCCCAGGGGAGAGGCAGAACGACATTTCCGAGCACCACAACCAGTACCGTTGACTGAAGCCAGACGGGACAAATACACAATTTTGAGAGTGCTTCCTTTGCTTTTTTTTCAGTAGGCATCAGTTGCAGAGCTGTCAGCACTCGTACTGGAACAGATCATTTGGGTGACTTGAGCTTCCACAACAGATTCCCAAGTGGCCAAACGAGAGCTGCGAAGGGAACCAAAACAACGTCCTTGTGTCCATCTTTTTATCAATTCTCGAGAAGTCTGATGTTTGGCACTCTGAGCGCTAGCTAATTGTAAAGATCCCATACTCTGGGATGCCACTTCTGCTTACATACTAGGAAATAGCTAAGTTTTGGTGCCCACCTCAACCAGTTCCAAGGTTGATACATTCAACTGTTTTTAGCAGAAATACCTAAAATTTCAACTCCCTCTCCCTGCAACTGGAGAGTTCAGATAAAACCCAGCAAACTCAGTACCTTCCTATTCCCCCTCGCCTCCACTGACGCTATATAAACTCTAGTTATACAGCTCAGTTAAGCAGTATCATATGTTCCAAGTGACAGACAGATGGAAGATTATTTTTGAAGAAATCATCGTAAGATAAAAACTTTAACAGAGGAAGGCAAACATGAGAAGGAAGATGCACGTTAGAGGCCTTTTTAAACACTAAGAAGCACAGCATCAATATACATACAGTCACCACAAAGAATAGTAGCACGCACAATTCTGAATAACAACTGCATAGTATTAATCAGGCAGACTGTCAGTTCTTTACTACAATGAACAGTTTTCAGCATACAAACATCACAGTCTAAAATTAAATGAAAAATAAACATTTTATACTGTATTACAAGAATATAGTCTAAATCATACCTCGGGTGCCAGGTATTCTGGAGTACCACAGAATGTTTTCATAGTTGCTGCGTCTGTGATTCCTTCTTTGCAAAGTCCAAAATCTGTAATTTTTATGTGTCCATCTTTATCCAACATTAGATTTTCTAACTGTGTGTTGGGGAAAAAAAATGTTCCCTTAGTACTTCATAGCAGGACAGGCTGATGCAGTACATCAATTTTGTAAAAAGATACAGAGTTATTGCTTGCAATAGAATGTAATTTGTTTACAATTTAATTGTACAATTTAAATAATTATTTAATACTTTAATACAGTTTACAATAGTAAATCCCAGGTCAATCAAAGCGTAACCTTTCATTCTGAAGCTTTACAAGTTTGGTGCATCTTCCATAGAACGAAAGCAAAATAATTTTCTAAATATTTTCAACATATAATCACGTAACCCAAGGTTACAATCATGGCTGTCATTTGGTAAGACTTCATACGTTTCCTTTGCCGTAACATGGCCTTCATTCATCAAGATGCATTTTACTTACTATACTGTCATGAAACGGTTAGTCGATATCCATAAATCCTTAAAATATCTGCATCTTCCACAACCTTTTCAGTAACAGACAAAAGTGGGAGTAGAGAGGCTACCAATAAAAACAAAATCCTGAGGCAAATTCCTCCTTGTATACTTGCAAAGGACACTGTTCTTGAATTGTGTATGTGTACCTCTGCATACTTTGCATTGCTTTTTAAATACATGATTCTTGCTTTGAAATGTGAGAACAGAATATAGCCTGTTAAGAAGTATTTAAAGAACAGGAATAAATACTACTGCAATATTTACTGTGGAGTATCTCAAAAGCACAGCTAACATCACTTTCCCAAAAGCTTTTTATTAGCAATACTTTAAATCCAGACAGAACTAAAAACAAGTAAAACATACTTCTGAACAACTTTTATCAACAGAAAAAGGGTTTTTTTTCATAATTATAACGTGTGTAGTGAAAATACCAACAAAGAACAATCATAGCCCTGTCTTCCTAAGTCTGCATAAAGCCTGAAATACAATTAAAAGGTATATATTTCCTGTTGAGTCTAACAGTGTCATAGAAAGAAGATGCAAAGTAGATGACACCAGCAACAGAAGATTAATGACGTCAAATTCCTCTTTGCTTATTATTTAGAATTTAGATCAAAAATCATGACCTATCATTCCTTGACCAGACAATTCCATATTTTTCCAAGATGTCACAGCATTTCATGTTATTACAACAGGTTCTGCTACAAACGGGTAACCCACTATTTTGTTTTCTGTCTGCCTCCCTGAGCAGAACTTGCCTATCATTGCCTCCTCCTCCTCAGTTCCTGTACAAAGGAGTCCATGAATGAACACCACTAGTGCGCATGTATAATGGGTAAGCACAATTTCCAGCACAAGAAATTAAAGGCCTGTCACAGAAATAAAATAGTCTTGTCGTAGAATTTAGAGGTTCCTCCCATGTAAGTTAGAAAATGTTCCTGTTGAAAGCAGAAGTTATTTTCCATAGAACATGGTCATACTGTGTCACAGAGTACCTGGAACTTCAGGCAACAGAGGATACACAACTGTATACGCAGGCAAATCTAAGACAAACTACATTCCAGTATTATGAATCTTTCCCAAGATACAAAAGACAAAATAATTTTTAAATTAAGGCTAAAATTCTTTTCCTATTGAAGTATTCTGAATTGTTTAAATCATACGAGAACATAACTCTTTGGTGAGATAAACAGAACGCAGTCACACTGTCCCAATTCCCCATTTCTCTTGTTTGGGGACATTGAGAATTATGTTTGAGATTTGTGTTGAAATCTAAGTTAAGTTATAAGTAATGGGGGAAAAAAAAGGGTCAGAAGTTTAATTCTCCTTCAAGTGCTATTACTAAGGTACGCTGTTTCTTTTTTTAATCAAGTTAAAGTCAAGTAATGTACCCATCTATACATTACGGTATCAAACGGCTTCCTTCCAAACTTCATTGATGTCTTGTTTAACATAAGTTCAGTTTAGATTACAAATTACTTTTTTTTTTTTTTTTCCTTTTTTTACCTTGAGATCACGGTACACAATCTTCCCAGAATGCAGATAGTCCAGGGCAGAGACAATTTCTGCACCATAGAAGCGTGTGCGGTCCTCTGAGAACACCCGCTCTCTCGACAAATGGAAAAACAGCTGCAGGGTAAACAGCAGGGACAGGATTGTAATAATTACTGATTTAGTGGGGGAAATTAACACAAACATAAAACACCTCTCATCACCATATTGTGATGATAGATAGTGTACTCTCAGTGGACACTCAGCACTCTTAGACAGCAGCTGGCTTATCTTTTCCAGGTTTCCAAAGGGAGAAAGCGAGCTGTTAAATCAGCGTTTTAATCAATATACCAATCTTGTTTAAGGCATTCTGCTTGCTACTCATTTAACCTTCAGTTACCAGAGGAAAAAAAAAAAAAAATATGCAGCAGCATCATTCTGTACTTCTCCCTCCACCACCTCCTCGGATTTTTATTTTAAGCCACTGAGAAATATCACTAAAATACCCAAATTCTGGTTCCGCCTTAAGTTTTTCAGTAATTTAGTAACCTTCCTTTGAACTGAAAAAAGCCTAGTTCTTCAGTAGACTTCGACTGAGCAGGTGAACTGGCATTTTACAAAAGCAGCACACTCATACTACTAGCAATATCACAGTCACTAGAAAAAGCACACCAACAACTGCTTAGGGCTTATAGAAACAAATCTATGTATTTAGTGTACTTCTTTGCTACAATGTAAACACTTCTTTGGGAGTTTTGTCTCCTCTTTAATAATTTATAAGTAACAGCACTTTGCAGACACTTTTTCAGCTGAAGTCTTTCAGTGAAAAATACTAGTCATTATGTATTGCCAGTAACCTCAGCTGCAACGAAAGAGAGTAAGGTGAAGTTCTGTAAGGTTGTCAGCATCTTACTGGATAAAACATCACCCTCAGAACCTGCAAAAACACCTAAAAAAGCAGAATTTGGCTATTTAATTCAAACGAACTCTAAATGGCCAGTTTTATTTACAGTGTTAAGGAAGCTTAGGAAAGTCCTCAAGCAGAGATTATGGAGTATGTTTCTGTATTCTGCTTAAGATCGAACGGGCTGCCTGCCTTACTCCTTCAAGTTAGAACGTTTTTGGTTTTACCACAAGAGCTAACAATCAACAAAACAGAAAAACAGAAAATGTGAACATTTATAAATTAATTATAGACAAGGAAATCCATAACAACTTTTTTTTTTTATTTTCACTGCTAAAAATATCAATTAGATGAGAATTCCAAAATGGCAGGGTAGGTACAAAATAAAACCCCAAAACAACCAATCA
>NW_008794117.1:1455597-1487400 GCF_000699145.1 Aptenodytes forsteri | reverse complement strand
TAACAGGCTTAATCTGTCATTACCGCATCCTACTTTACACCCGTAGGAAATCTACACTGCTCACACAGCACAGAACAGCGTAAGAATTACTGCAGCTATTTTCAGTGTGTGGACTTTTCAAAATGTAATTAAGAAGTCAATCCTACAAACAACTAGAAGTCAACTTCTTTCCTGAGAGCTGTGCTTCAAAAAATGTTTATTACTTTCTTCTGAACCTAAACAAACTTCCCACTAAACCGAGCCTTTTGGCAGCATATATTTGTATAAGCAGAGACTTCACAGAAGACAGAAACTGCAGTACGATTTAAAGCGATTATTTCATTTTTGTTCATTGCATCTGCATTCCCCTTTCAATCTCTTTTTGAATTCTCAAGACACCCTGTATAAAAATGGAATACCTGCATGACAAGGAGGATCATTATTTTGTAGGTATTTCAATTGCTCCTGCTGCTCGTTTCCCTGTTTAAGCACCAATCCCTGGTGGTGACATCAGCCCTCCCTGTAGTAACCTGCTTTCTGTACTGGCGACTGCTTAATTGCCAACGCAAACACAAGACCCATACAGACTAAGCAACTAAGTCTGCCTTCATGAAGTGCCTCACATATTATACAATTGGGAAAAGAATAAATAAGTTTCTCAATTTGTGGGGTCTTTTCCACACATTTTTGCAAGATTTAAATGGGAAACAAACACCGCTACGTAGATCTTCATCCAAATAAAGCAAAATACAAAATTTAGGTAATTTATGCATTTATGTCTGTTTTGTGGTCTCTTTCATAAACAATGAGGTAATGTCACTCATTTTTAGTTTTACTGTTTTGATGGACTCAAAGTAATTCAAAATAAAGACCAACTTTCAGATCACTTTTTAATGTGTACAAAATAAACAATTTGTACAAAATATACAATTTGTTTACAACAAACACATTCCAAAAATTTATAATATAACCTCCAGTTAGCCCTACATTCGTATCTATGCAAAAGGCCTATTGCAATTTTCTGTATGAAAGAGACTAATCCAGTAGCTGAGCAGCAAAGTCTTAGAAAATTGTAAAACCTCAGGATACTTCTCAGCAACAGATGTATTTTTTTCAATAAAAAAAAAGTATCCCAATTTGAATCTGAGAGTTGATAACCTGACAAGTTAACATAACAAAAATTTATTTTCTTTAGTGTTTATTTCCAACAAAATATCCTTTATATTAATTCAATATACTAACTTCAAATTAAAATGACCAGCTAGAAATAACTAGCAACAGTTTTGTGTTTGCCAGAGACTGAGTTCCTAAGTCAGTTTATTTTAACATTATATATGACACTACAGTCACTCTTCATAAGCATTCTTCATGTTATTATAGCATCTAACAGAGCTGTCATCAAACCATACATGCTAGTTTTGAATGAAAAATGTACATTTAGATATAAAAATGCATGTTAAAAGTGAATTCACACATTCACATTCAGATATATGCTAAATATACTAAAGCAAATTTTAAAATTATAATAGAAAAATCTAATTCAGTGAGATCACAGCATTATTTTAAGTTAATTATTTAGTTGGTTCACTATTTTGGAATAATTATGACACCAGGCTCTATTCACAACTGTCAGAACATGAAGATTTGATTTATTAAGTCAGAGAAGGAAAAGAAGAAATCTGATGGAAGGTAATGAAAAAAGCTTCCAACATTTGCACTATTTATTGATTTACAGTTATTAAATACGTGCTATAAAATCATTGGAATTGCAATAGAAATAGCTTTGGCACAAAGAAAGCCATTTTGCACATAACATTTTTTTATGGCATACATGAGGGTGCTATAGTTACAGTCAGGATCAGAGCTATAAATTTCCTGGTATGTCTTTATTTAAAAAATTTAAAAACCAAAAGACAATGTTTCCATGGGGTTTTTTCCTAATAAAAAATTTTAATGGAAAAATTTTAACAAATAAAAACAAATATCAAACATAAAAGTATATTCAACTGCAGAGCCAAGCATGCCAAAAGACACAACCTTATATCAATCAATATGTTAAACTTCTACACATGCTAGTCACCTATTTAGCATGTTGAAAGTTGTATGACTGGCTCTTGCTGTTGTATATTGGGTTTGCTCAGCTCTGCAGTTAAACACATTTTATATTGTTGATTTGGCTCTTTTGCAAAGCATTTGCAGTAGCAGCCTTGAAATTTTGAATTATTTGTTTATTGTTTCAGACTTTATACTGCTTCTAGGCACATTCTATACCCAAAGACATACAGCACCCTTATCTTGGAATATCTTAATTTTAGGCTAAGGAAGATTCTCTCATTTACTTAGAGTTTAAGAAAACAAAACAGGACACAACCAAGATAAAAATGACAAAGCTTACAACAATATTCAGTTATTTTTCATTAGGTAGGCTGTAAATCCTCTTTTTTTCTAGACAGTAATAGCACTTGTTCAATTACTTAGTTCTCTCTTGCCTAATGAATTGAAGTAAGCGCTGTGGAAAAAAAACTGCCAAGCAGAACAGAGATTCAGAATTCTGGTGTGGAGAAACCATCTGAACAAATTTAGAGTCTAATTTTATTATACAGATAATTGCCAATTAAGTTTGTTACAAAGTAAGGAATTTGGAATTATCCTGAAAGTGCAAAGCAAGGAAGTTAATCAACTTATTAGTCAGCTGAATCAGTGTACTCTGCAGAGTAATGTATGTAATAGATTTCATTCCTAAGGCTTTTCAATCTTTAAAGCAAAATACTGGAAATAAGAAATGGGAAACACACACTCCAAAAGTATTCCCCAACAATAAAGAGCCATTCTTAGAATATCATTTTTATACCACAGTTTATACCGTTCTGTGTGGCCTGGAAGTTGGGGGAACACTGTAATGTACTACTAACGTACTGCAATCACATAGTACTCAAAATTATATGGGTTACAAAAGGAAGAGTAGGCAAATCAATACTAGCAGGAAAACCATCAATACAGCCTTACACATTTTTTTCAAAATGTGGATAGGACAAGGGCAGCAAAAATAGTACAAAAACGAAGGGGTTTTCTTTTCTTTAAAGTAGGCCTGTGTTTGTCTGTAAGTACTGATAGTTTTACTTATTTAAAAATACTTACATGCATATTCTATATTTTGAACCAAAATAAAGAACACAGTTTATCATGCAATACTGCATGTCCTTTTTTTACCACACACTCATAAAATATGCCATTTCAAAGTCTTGATAATGGAATTTGGTCATCGCAACTAAGCCAGATGGATATTTTTTTTCTAAAATAAAATTTCAATGTCTTAATGCTACTTTAATGTAATTCCTTCAGTATAACAAAGGCATTGAGAAGTAATCACAACGTTAGAAGTATCCTTCTAGCTCTATACTGCAACATAGTGTATAATCAATAGACACTGCTAAACTTTTCATCCACAGAGTCCAACAGCAACACTAAAAAAAGAAAAAGTTAAGCTTTCAGCTCACAACAAAGATTTCAAGATTGGGCCCTTAAGCAGCAGAAAATTAACTGCAAAAGCTGTCAGTATAAGGAAAACGTATTCAATATTTCCATCTGAATAATTTGCTTGAAAAAATCCTCTAATGTTTTGCTTTAATATATTTAGCTACAGAACATGGTTTTTGTTTTTTTTTTTTTAAAGGAAGTCAAAAGGGAATTCAATACGGTAATACTTTGTACATTGTAAAAAAGCACACACATAGACCAGTAAAACTGATGCAGTTACACTTTTGTTATAATGTGTTCCCTTATCAACTGAGCCTAACTAATTTGAAGTTACATAGGCAAGGTAAGGCAAAGATAAATTGCTACTATTCTGGCGGGACATCAAATTCAACATGGATCTAGATTTTTAACAGGTATAGAAGATTCTTGTTTAGAATCATTTTAACACAATTTCTTCTCCTCCAGAATGACATTCAGTGACCCCTTCCTTGACTGTTTTCCTTCCTAATCATAGGAAGAGGAACTGAAGACTCCTAGTACCGACTACACTTTTTATTACTGTAGCAGGGCAGAAGCCTAATTGTGGCACTTTCTTGCTTTCACCTGGGTGAGAGTCAAGAATAGAGATACAAATTTCAAGAACTCCTTCATTCGGAGGACTGTTTGGGTAATGTGCTCCTGCAAGACACAATCCATGAAAATTCCCACGCAATTGACTCAGGCACAACTGTTTAACTAGAAAGAAACCTAAAGGAATTTTAAACAGAAACACACTGAAGGTAGTACAGCTCTGGAGACAATCAAAAGCAACACGGTGCTGCTACAGTCAATTTCCCACTGGAAGGATCTAATTAAAAGGTGAGTTTTCAACACCTTCAACAGTGAGAAACCATTGTAAGGAAATGAAACTTCCTTGGAACACAGGGAGAACAGTAGAGGGAAGCAGCAAAAGAAAAAAGTCTTCTGTGTACCATATAGGAGATATGCTTACAAATGGCTAAAATGCTGGCTAAACTTCGTGCAACTTACTTTCAGTAGTTCTGAGTTAACAACAAGGCTATTTTTACAAATGTGAAGTCCTTTGTATTTCTTAGCAGACAGTGACTAAAGTCTGAAATTCACAGGAAAATTTGGTAAGATTACGGATGTTCGTATTAAAAAGGACAGTTTGTCCAACTTACTATTCCAGATCCCTAGTTGAAGAGAAGCACATAAGCAAATCAAGAGAGTTTCTTCAAAGAAAACTGCCTACTCTGAAAGGCCATTATTTCCCACTGTGGCAAAAAATTACCATTAGCTTCACTGAATTAGGGAACCATCAGCAAAGAACATGAGCAACACTGCCAAACAAGAGCATCATACCTGGAAAAAAGCAACCCACTCTCAGCAAAGTAAATTGTAATCATTCAAATCCTAATAAGCAAATGCAGGCTGCCACCAAGAAATCCATGACACCAGATGTTTGCAGCAGTTGCCACAAAGGTGCACCACCCAATGCAGAGGAATGCAAGATACAAGCCTGATCAAAACATAGTGTCAGAGTATCCTCAATCGCAAAAAAGAAGTCGAAAACATTCTCTATGGGCTCTGCTCTGCATTCAAATAGGACAGAAAGGCATCTTTCAAAAAGACTGGTATCTAAATGATAGGCTGATGTAAAAAACATACTTTCAAAGTGCAATAAGGTCTTACACAAAGAAAACCAAGAAGAATTAGCTACTTTATAAGGCATCACTTTTAAAATTCATTGTAGATAGCACTGAATTAATATTGGTGACATAAGTTCAATGGCAAATGACAGCTGAGTGTCAAACGACAGCCAGCTGAGTGTCCAAGAGAAGGCTGTTATCCCATTACTGCTGAAGGAGATTTTTGTGTCTAGTTCAACTAGCCAAAACGGTTCAACACCTGTGATGTCCAGAAGCGGGGTTATACATATTGAGTTAAACAAGCCATCCTCCCGTATGAGAAACCTACAGCACCATGTTTAGCCACAGCTAGTAGAGGACAGCCATGGACAAGTTAGGATGTAAATGGGCCTCAGACGGGGCCCAGAAATCGCCAGAGCAATGAATGCAAGACAGGCACTCTGGGGGTGCTCAGGCATTAGGACTATAGCTGAAGACAGTTTTATTGTAGGAGAACACAGCACAAGGATAGTGCAAAACATGATACCATGCTGCAACAATACCTGAATGAAGAAACAGTTTCCTCATAAAAAAAGCTAGTGGAAACACTTAGTCCTTTAAGGTTCTTACGCAGCATATAGTACACAAAATTAGGAAAACCCCTCAGTTCATGTTGTAATGAGATACAGTCTGAATAGCAATCAGCACCTAAAAGGTAGATAAAAGCCCTCTTCTTAGATTTCAGTTCTCTTTAATTCCATTTGACGGGTATAGTTTTTGATATTCTATTCTTCAGTAAAGAGCTGGAGGACAGCAACAGTTTAAAGGCTAACGACGCTGTAAGAAGTTTAGCACTTAAGTTGAAATTTCCAGACTACACAGCAAGTGAAGGGGACAGAAGTAATGAAAAATATGAACGTTCCACTCTTTTCTCATAGGTATTTGCAATGGCTATAGCAGAGAGTATTTCACCCTAGGACAAAAGCAAGACTAGTCAACATTATTTTTGCTTGTTTGCACTAGTTTCATGCCAGAACACGCTATAATACGCTTGAAGAAAAAACAATAAGCAAGCTATTTGTAATTATTTCTCTACCATGAAATTATCCTTCAAGATACAAGAGTCTGATTTTTAAGAATAGGAACTACTTTTGACAGCATAGTTCTAAAACACGTCTACTTTTTTTTAAATAAACAATTTTTTAAATTTAAAAAAAAAAAAATTCAAAGATACTAGAAAGCAAAAAAGGCAAGAAAAATTATATCCTTTAAAGTGTAACTCAATGACAGCGTTACCGTTACAAGCGCAGAACATCTTTTTTAAACTTACCTCTCCTCCATTAACATACTCCATCACAAAACACAAACGATCCTTTGTCTGGAAGGAATATTTCAAGGACTTGCAAAGAAAACAGCAAAACCAAACCAATTATCATCTTGCATTAACCCAATTTCTTGCACTTAAACTGTAACAAAATTTAATTTTATCCTCTTAAGCAGACAATTCTGACTTGGTGAGAACTTTCAGAGTATTTAAAAGTGTAACTTCCTATCTGGAGCTTGAGATGAATTAACACAAAAACCGTCATCTCTGCCACGTGGCCATTGATATGAAAACACCGTGCTTATTATAACAAAATACTAAATAGTTAGTAAAATACACAATTTTCTACTGCATTTCTTATCGCCATACATGGTACCAGCTATTCTCACTCATCATATTTTATGATGTCCACTTCCACAATGCCCATGATGACAGAGATTACCATATTCTTTTTAATTTCTCCCAAATAAAATTTTAAAAGTGATCTTATGCCTGCTTTCATTTCCAAAGCAAGGACTCTCTAGTTTTCACATACTATGTTAAAAACACTGAGTGCCAGATAAATATATTTACTTATGTATCATTTTAAAATTGTAACAAACATTATTATCTTAATTAAAGTTTTTGACTTATCAATGTTGATTTGATTTTGCTTGGAAAAATACCACCAAAGAAAATCTACAGATGCAGGCTTGGCCTAAAAGAGTAAAATTGCAGTGGAACTACACGTAACAAAATCATAAGGAAACTCATGTGATTTAAATACTGCATGTCTCCTTAAAATATTTGTTTGATATCAGAAAGATATAAAGATACAACTGCAGTGACATTGTTGCGTGATTTGATTGGAATTACACCTCCTCCTGCTTACCTTTACACTCTAATTTAAGAAACTTTGGGGGACCTCATTTCTCTTGACTGAATTCCCAAGAACATTTTGGCTAAGCAATGTAAATACAATCCTCTGCTTTCTAAAGGGTTTGTTTATGATTTTCTAAATAGGAAAACTTCCATGTTATACTTTGATATTTTAATACAAAAGAGAAAATCATTTTTCCCTATCTTAAAATACATGTTAATTATCTTTTGAAATCAATGAAAAGATTTTCTAATATATTCTCAAAGGAGAGGAATCAGAATTACTCCTACAGAAGAAAGTCAGTTGTAAAATTAAAACTATTAATCATAATTTGTTATGAATCTCAAAATTTTCATCTTCTTTTCAGTATTTTCCTTCTATTAAATATTAACCATACGAAGACAAAGACATTGAAGTAGTGGGGTTTGAGTTTTGTTGCTCGATGGGCTACTTATGTTGAACAAATAGTTATTTTTATCATTTTATTGAATTCTTACTTAAGTTGTCTTGGTAAAAATTACTTACTTGACACTGTGTGAAATCAGTAACTTTTATTAAAAAAGTGTTCATATACAAAAGCCGCCAAGAACTGCACAACAGTTACATTCTACCATTAAATTTGTTTTCAGTGCAGTTAAGCTTTAAAAAATTATTAGAAACTTTATTTCTGAACTCTTAAATACATATTCTGATAAAGGACATCATAAGCACCAGATAGCTACTGCTTGTTTACAGATCATCATGCGAAAGACTTCAAAATTTGTTTGTAAATTATGTTCATAATGGAATATTCATCATGTTGAAAATTACCTGCTAATATACTTAAAACTAATTCCTAATACTTACTGTTAAAAAAGGGTGTCTGGTGTTTTTCAATACTCTGCTTTCTGTAAGCGTATGAGCCACTTCATCCTGAGAAATAAAGAGTAGAAAAAGTAGGTCTGAATTAAGATATAAAACTGTTATTTAATTAATTATGAGGAAATGGTCAACACTTCCGAAAAGAGAAAGCTACGGTACAGTTTTGGAAAATGAACGAACCTGAAAGAAACATGAAAAATAATTCACATTTTTTGAGAAAAGATTTTTAGAGTAAATTTAAGTTTGGCAAAATACAATTTAACGTATTTTATTTGATTTTCTTTTTTTTGTTTTCTTGCTTTAAAATGAAGACTTTAACTTTACATCCAATGCAAGGAAGGAAGAAATTATAATATTGGATTTGACAGTTTAAAAATATAGTCATCACAACTTCGCAGTTCTGGTATGAATCATCTGAACAACATCTACAGAGAGATTGAATCAATTTGCAAGAAACGTACACAGGTAGTAACTGACAGGCAACTATAAAACCTAGTCTAATCTAGCCTAATGTCAAGTAAAGCCAGTTTTTCATTTTTTAAACGTTTGGTTTGGTGTTTTTTTTGTTTTTCTTTAAAACAATGTAGCCATACAAAACCCCCTCCTCACCCTCCTGAGCTGTCCTAACCAGCCAGGCGAGCAGCGCTCCTCAGACCCGGCCCGACCTCCTTCCTAGACCTCGTCCACGGGAGGCGGGAGACGGGAGACGTCCACACAACCCCCGTTTCCAGCCAGATTTTTGAGAAAGGGGCAATTCGGAGAGAGACAGCGACACTCTCCTGTCCGTGAGCCTGAACGGGGAGGATTAAAATGAGTCCTGTGCCAAAGGGAGAGAGAGAAAATAACCCGTCCCCCGCAGGTGTTTGTGCCCTGGGAAGCTCACCCGCGCTCGTCCCTCTGGGTGGCTGCGGGGCAGGGGGCACACAGGAGGCGAGGAGGAGCTTGGAGGGCTGACAGCGAGACCCCAAGGGCAGGGGTATGGCCCCTCACGCCACCAGGTTTGCAGAGAGCAGGGGCCAGGCAGGGACGAGGGGGAGAGGATGGCGGGAAGAAGGCTCGCCCTGCGCTGCAATAGCGAGCAGTTCCTAAGGACTAGGGAGAAAAGCAGGGCATTTAGGAGGTTCGTATTATGTATACACAGCCATTTTATGCAATTCTACCAGTAGTACGTGCCGGGAATACCCCCTCCCCAGGCTGCCAGGGGCTGGACCTAAAAAGGCTCAGAGCCACTGGGCTGGTTTAGCCATTTTCTGTAGAACTAAGCTGCTGCTGAGTATTATACAGAATTGAAGACTAACTTAGTACAACTCAAACTTCAACCATAATCCTGCAGAAGTAAATATATTTAGTCAGAGTATACTTTATTATTGCTACAAATAATACCAATATAACATTATTGTACTGCACATGCTTATCAGACTATGCTCTGAAGATAAGGTATCATTAAACTAGAAAGTAAACACAGATGTCAGGAGTTTTAAATTAGACTTTAAAAATTGTCAAAATAGGAAATTAAACAACAACAGAGTTAGTGGTAATAAATTATGATGCCATTTAGCTGAATAGCAGTGCAACACTGAGTGTATACACTACAACCACATACTGGGGGAAAAAAACAAAAAAACTCTTCAAGGAGAAAAGCCAGTCTAAAGTTTTATTTATTTGTTTGTTTGTTTGTTTGTTTATAAACCTCGGTGGTACACCATATATGGGGCATAAAAAGCTGGCAATGGCCAGTTTTTCTGGCATTGCCTGAGAAGTTTGTAATACTGGTACCAATTCCCTGGTAAGTGTAATATTAATCTGTCATGAAAATTTAGAATCAACAGATTTAGTCTGAACTGGGCAGATGCTATACAGCTTTCTAGATACAGCTGTCACTGCACCACTTTTTGGCTTCATATTATGCTAACTGCTGCAGGTATGACCTCCTATATATTATATCACATCATAGGCTGAGTTGGGACTGCAGATCTATTCTACCTAGTGACCATATCCTTAGCACTGACCTTCAGAGATAAATGTTATTGATAAATCCCCATGGCATACTTACACACTGACTGGGCTAGACAGCTAAGTTCAGGCTCAAGTCTGCTTTTGTTCTTAGTTTGGGGTGGAGTGGAAAAACTGGTATTTGGTGACTATAGGGAAAAAAACATGATCACTTCACTTGTGAAGATCTAAGCATAGTCTATATTTTACTCTTTCATCAGTTTCTTATCAATATACAAACTTACTATGGAAAACTTAGAAGGACTCCCTTCAAAACAAAATTCCAGTTCTGAGGAAGTCAACTTTAAAAGACCGAGGTGCTCCCATTTTCATCACAGGATGAAAGACATGTTTCCTCACACACTTAATCTTCTTGTTAGTCTACAAATAGGCAGAAGAACAGACCCTGGTCTGCTTCAGGGAGTGCCAGGTTCTGCCCAATCTATCACTGAGCTAGCTTTCTGTTTTCAGGTAAACAGATCAATGAACAGTTGCGTCCCTGATCTCTTCAAAATTTCTCTGGCTTTATACATACTTCTGTAAACAAGAATTTTCACTCAACAGAGAGAGACAAAGTTATCCAAGAATCAGTTTTAACCCTTCTAAAAATTCAGTGATACTGTAGCAGCCAGCGAAGTAAAAGGAAAAACCTTAAAATTCAAAAATGTGGGGTTTATTTTATTGATACAAAGAAACAAGCTGAAACACTCTGAAGGCTGGAAGGATATAACCGAGCAGCAGCAGAGCAGGAGCTCATAGCAGTCAGACGTAAGATTGCCCTAGGACCCCCTGGGTGCCACAGGTGAGCAGAGCACTGGGGAAGGATGTCAGGCTGGAGACTGGGCCGCAGCATGCAGCAAACAGATAGGCTCTGAGACCCACAGGGCAACCCACAGAGATTGCTGCCATTTATAAAGTCTTACAAGGAGGGCCACTGAGAAGGGCCATCCTTCCCATGCAGAATCAGGAGAACGCAGCAGCGATGCCCTCTTTTCTTTCTGTATCTCCTGATTATGAAGAAGAAAAGGGCACTCTGTGGCTGTTAGTCCAAATGGTATACATGCCGACCAGCCTGCCAGTGCACGCAAGACAGCTGCAAAGGGCACGCAGAACTCACAGGTCAGTCTCTTCTCTGCTGAAGACATAAATTTAAGTGTCTCCCCTTGCACCAGGGCTGGTTTTAATGAAACTCAAGGAAATATAATTGGTTTTGAGGTTTCTACTCCTCTATCGATTTTAAGCTAAACTGATCAACACATTCAAAAGTTTTTAGAAAGTGAGTGACAGATAGATAAATGAACATAGAGTGCAAAACTCTGTACAAAGCCCTGTTTTCATAGGCCAATAGGAAAATCAGAAAAATATGAAGGATATTTTAAAATAAAATGTATGTAAGCCACAGTAGTTCCCATCCACATTGTTTTTACAAACACTGTATTGTTAGCCTCAAGCATTCAAAATTCAGTCAGATCCATATCCCTCAAAAATCTTCTTACTTAATTAAGTAATTAATTACTTACTTAATTGGGATTATTTTTAATTGCGTCTCGTGGTGATAAGACCATGTAGGTTTCTTGCTCTCAACTTGTTCTGTGCAAGTGGGATTCAAAACTTTAGAATTGCTAGAAACAAAGCTCAGAGTAGATGATCTTCAAGTTTAAACTTAGTAAAATTATGACCGACCACAAGAGCTACTAACACTAAACTAATCAAGTTTAAGTGACCGGACAATGCCAGTTTAAACCACTTCTTCAGACATCAGCTTCAGACTTTTCTTGTTCCTCAAAAACTGAAAAAATGAAATTGTTAGTCCCATGCACAGCCATCTTATCTAACAGCAGGAACAGAGCACAGGCCCGTTAAATTAATTGCATTTACCTGAATAAACCTGCAGTTGACTTAAAAAAATTTTTGAAGTACGTAATATACCCTACAATGCACTTTTTCTTGTTTTAAAGTTGGATTGCACTATCTTCATGCCCAGTGAACTCTCTCAATGCTTTAGCACGCTCTAGATTATAAGACACTGGAAAAAGGCATGCAAAATGAGTACCCATACTTTTTTTGTACTCTTGTTTTCTGAAAATACACACATAGTTCTATCAAGCTCAGTTACCATCAAAAATCAAATACACCTTATATATCAAATATTGATTATTCCATTCAAAAAAAATGACCCAATATTAAAACCATAATCTTCCTTACCTTTGCAATAATGACTTCTTTTTTCAAAATCTTCATAGCATAGTATTTCCCACTAGCCTTCTCTCGGACCAGGATAACTTTGCCAAACGTGCCTTTGCCCAGTAGTTTTAAATAGTCAAAATCATTCATTGTCTATAAGGAGCAAAGAACAAGGAATAGCAAGATTTATGCTATCCAGTTCCAATATGCACACAAGTGTGTCTGCCTATAACCAAATGTTGTTACCAATGTAATAAGAACAGTTTACAAAAATAGGTACAGTTCTATAATTAAGTTCATAATAGGTAACTGTATCCTTAAACCACTAGGATATATTGTTCGATACTATTATTATAGTTCTCTAAAGTCAAGTACTGCACAGTATACTACTACACACACACACACTTATTTTTACAAAGCACACACAGAACAAAGTCTTAGCCTATACCAGCATTTCATGAATGCTCCACACCTAAGAAAGCTCATCAACTCATGTATTACCAGGGACGCAAGAACGTGGCACATCAGTAGGTTTTGTGTAACACCAACTACTGCACTGATGGCTTTTTTGAAACATACATGATCCTCACTGCAATATTATACCAGTAAGACTCTACAACAGTCTTTGCATTAGAGGTGGACTTTTAAAAATTTGAATACAGATTACAATTACATGGTTTTACATTAATGTCTGGCTCTGAAAAGGAAGAGGTGGCAAGTTTCCTCTTTCATGTGACTCCATTACAGTGACTGTTCAAGCATCTAGTATCACCCTAGTTTTGCAGGTTAAATGTAGTACATCCAAGAGACGGTTCCACCAACAGACAGTTTGAGTCCAGTAGGTTTATCAGCTCAACTGGAGTGTCACACACCGCAAGAATATGACCAGACAATCTCAGATCCCAAAGCAGTTTAGCCACTTTCATGAGCACAAAGTTTGAGTAAATAATCATCTTAGTTCTGTAAGTTCATTTCACAGCCAGTTCAGAAGCATCAACCCTATGCTCTATGCATTAGATGCAAATATGAGGATGTAGAAAAAACAGCAAAATACTGAGAATGCAGCGACCGCACAGGGTCACCTTGGATTGACAGCAAGGTTTCATTGGCCAACTCAGGACCAGTCGCTGGCTTCCACTGTGTGTTTCCACAGCACATCTTTCAGTGTGCTGTGCTACTGGCTTGGTTGCAGCACCACATAACCACACAGAAACTGTTAAGGCACCCAGGAACCTTGAGGAAAGCAGTTTAAAGCTCTGGAAGACAACACACTCACCTATTCTTGTTATAGTACTGTCCTGCAGTATCAATAATCTTCCTCAAGTAACCCACCTCAAAACTTTTATAAATGATTACACTCCGAGTCTCAGTTTTGCTAAGTTAAATATATTTAATCCTGTTATGTGTGAGGAAAAGAAAAGATCATGCCTCATCTTTTATCTTCCTAGTGTCTCATTCTATCACTAGTTGCAGCCTCAGGCAGTTTTCTTGAATACTGGCATTCCAGATAAACTTCTACTTGTGTCTTCCACAATGGAATTAGTACTTTCCTTATCCCTACCAGAACCACCTCTAACAGTGCCTACGTATCTCACACACATTCCAAGTGTAGAGCTATTGGGCATATCCCTGGTGTGCAATCACAAATAGTGGCAGCAAAATATATTCTCTCTTGTGAGAAAGAATAAAAGGCAAAATTTCCTTCTAAAATTATTCATTCCTTTAAGCTCAAGTGCATGATACTATTACTGTGGATCTGAAGTTGCTGTCAACAAACTGTGAAAATAATTTATGCAGTTGCTCACTCAGAGTCCGTTTGAAATCTGTTCACATAAGGGGTAGAATTGAAGTTCCATCAACCACTTTAATGCTGTAATTCCTTAGCTTTTAAGTGTTCAACCTGCAACTTAAAAGCTGCAAAAGGTCTCCAACAGACTACTTAAGGTAACACCTGGATAGCTGGATATTTCAAAGCTTTATTAAAGAGAAGATGCTTTTCATATATCAATTTTCTAGCTATATCAGCAGGAATTAAATCTTTTTCCCATGTAATGGTTGATTGGTAGCTTCTAAGCAAACTAACCTTGGTGAATTCCACTCTTTGCTCACATGTAAACATCCTTAAACATTTTGCACTGGCAGATCTTGTTTTGCTGCCAAAACCATGTCACATCAGGAAGAACAAAACTGCATTTATCCCAGTAAGAAATATGAGAACAGAGATTTCAAAGGCTCAGTATACTTTTTACCTAAAGCAAATCCACACAAGTGAGTGTAAAGTTAATGACCACAGACAAATCCTTAAATGGTCAACTTTTCCAAAAGCTAGTATAATGTGTTACAACTAGTGATGCATGAAGTAGTATGTAAAGTTGTGATCCAAACACTATGTGGCTACTAGTACTTAATCAACTAAAGGTAAGACTTCCTCAAATATCACAGTCCGTACTTTGGAAAGTCACGCTATCTACTTTGATAGTTCTATGATAACCATCAAGCAAAAACAACTGCCTTTGTGCTAAAGCAGTGAAAATTGACAAAAATACATGAAAAATCAAAAATGCCTTCAAAACACAATTCAGGCAGAAAATGAGTCATGCAGGGCAGAATCCTCCGTATCCTCAGTCATAAGCTATCGCATTCACAGAATCATAGAATAGTTTGGGTTGGAAGGGACCTCTAAAGGTCATCTAGTCAAACCACCCTGCAATCAGCAGGGACATCTTCAACTAGAGCAGGTTGCTCAGAGCCCTGTCCAACCTGGCCTTGAAGGTTTCCAGGGATCGGGCATCCACCACCTCTCTGGGCAACCTGTGCCAGTGTTTCACCACCCTCTGCGTAAAAAATTCCTTCCTTATATCTAGTCTAAATCTATCCCCCTTTAGTTTAAAACCATTCCCCCTTGTCCTGTCGCAACAGGCCCTGCTAAAAAGTTTGCCCCCGTCTTTTTTATAAGCCCCCTTTAAGTACTGAAAGGCTGCAATAAGGTCTCCCCAGAGCCTTCTCTTCTCCAGGCTGAACAACCCCCACTCTCTCAGCCTTTCTTCATAGGAGAGGTGTTCCATCCCCCTGATCATTTTCATGGCCCTCGTCTGGACCCACTCCAACAGGTCCATGTCTTTCTTATGCTGAGGGCTCCAGAGCTGGACACAGAATGGCCAACAGCTTTTTGATAAAGAATACTGAGTTAGTGACCGTAACAACTTATCACTTCTAACAGTCAAAAATTTATGGGATCGTAAGCAGCCTCAAAGGGGTAACTTTTTCCCATACTTCTGATCTGCTTTGAGAGGCTGGACTTAGAGAGGGACCATCAGAGTCTGAATAAAACCAGCTCAGAAAAGCAGCCCTTTGCCCACACACAGAAGGAGGATCTTGGCTCGACTGATCACAGACATGGGTTTGATGCTAAGGGCAGCAAGCCAGTCAAATCTAAAGACTCATTCGCCCAAAATTTGCTTACATAATGTTTATCAAAGCAGTCATGAATCTAGCTGCAAGCTCAGTGAAAACAAGTTAAAAAATATATGTGTATTTGTAAGAGGAAGGTAATAGTTTTGCAAGATTTTGAGCCATGGCTTAACAGCAGGTTATGGCAGTAGTGCTAGTTCTAAGAATAAAGTCTCCTGATGCTCTCATTCTTTAGAAGCTCAGCAGAAGGCTTAGAGATGATACGCAGTGCAGTATAACTCAAAAAGTCTGCCAAAGAACACAAGACCTTGGGAGATAAAAACACAGATGCCATAGCTGAGGGTGTACTGAAAACTGGTGGAAAAATGGAAATACTTCCTAAACCTGAGGGATGTTGGTAAGCAAATTTGGAGGCTCCCATAAGATTGGATTCCTTCTCCTTGATGATTTTCCCACCTTTTTCATTCCTACGGAACTCTGAGGATTGAATCTTTTTCCTCATTACATTACTTTTTGGTTTCCTCTTAAAAATCTATGCTTTATTCATCCTGCACCCTGCAAAACAAATTTGTAAACAAAGGAAAAGCAATGAAGCTACAGGAAACTGCACTAACCAAAGACCCATATGACATTCAGCCTTCTGTAAAGCCTATTTACTCCCCTATGGATGATCCGTTCAAAAAAATACACCCTACTACAGGTGTTGAAAATTCCTACCAAGGAACTAATTTTTAAATATTCCTGATTTGTACAAAGATTATACCACTTGAAGTTTTCATCTGACTTCATCAGGAAGAAACTCTACTTACAGGGAATAGTACAGCAAGAAATAAAAGCAGTCTGCTAAGAATTTGAAGTGCTCTGACTTTTAGTGATGTTATTACTGTAAAACTTGAGTGGCACATTGACACCATCAAAAAAAACTGGGGGGAAAAAAAAAGTGCTTTTGGTTCTTCCAGCTAATCTGGCGAGAGACGCTGCTGTCATGTCTGTTCAAATCAAGTTCCACATCCTAAAGACTGTTTTCTTCGTAAACCTTTTGCTACCTTTTTAGAGAACAGGCCCACTCCTCTCTGTGTTGTTTCTTAATCTGATTATGCTCTTCTACTCGTATGTATACCATCTGGTGCATGCACAAGCAAAATTCACTGGGCTTTGATGTAAAATCAGGTGACAAAACAAGCTTGTAGGACACATTGTGCAAAAAATCCCTGAAATGAAAAGAAATCCAATACCAAAAAAAAAGCAATAAAAATGCATTGTCATTATAACTGAAATGGTTCTGATTATATTAACAGCTACAAATCTTAAACAGAAGCTTTTCAGAAACATTTCTACAAAACAGAAACAGTTCTAAAAAAATACTTTTTTCCCAATTTCAATTAACACAGAGGGAATGACAACTCCCCATCATTATGGTCACTTAATATTTTTGATTCCAAAAACTTCTGAGAACTTTTCGCTGAAGTCTTCCGACAGTCAGAAATCTGCAGTGGGATTTTGAGTTCTGGCGAAAAAAAAATCCTTGCCGTCATCAGTATGCTCTTCACTGGCTACAAAAACCTCCACTCTGCTCTACTATTAGGTGTTGAATATCACCATTTTTCATTTCACCTTTGTTTTGTAGAGTTTGCTTTTGGCTTGTTGCCAAAGCCGTTAAATATTTTGCGGCACTCCACATGCACTGTCCCAGCATCTTATTTCAGCATTTCTTAAAGCACAAGCAGCAAGATAGGAACAAAACTGATCTTCCTCCTCCTCCTGTTCCCACAACCCCTTTTGTTGTATGGGAAAATGCACTGCACCGTGAACAAGGAAAGCATACATTCCAGATAAACTACTTATATTAGACAGCATTGATTTTGACACCTTGAAAATGCTTGTTGTTAATGCAGTGGTTTTGTATTCTACTAAGAGGATACACAGGCTTGGAACAGTGCTCAGATCTTTAATAGAGCAAACCCAAATCCCTTCCACATAATCGCACTGCCTCTCAGAAAGACTGACACATCTCAAATGCTGCCTCTGTCTTGCTGTCACTGATCATATTTTACCCTGGAGCACAATCATTAAACACCTATGCCGCAAGGCTAAAAGTTCAATGTCAACCTGACAATGTACGATGAGAGTATTGTTACAGCTGTATATAATTCGTTTTTACCTTTTTCTATAGTGGAAAAAGGTTAGAAAATTGCATACAATGAAACAACATGAAAGAACTATGCACTGCAAACTCAAATTCTCAAAAGTTAGGACATGATAGAACTAAGATTTCCTATGACACCTTTGTTATATTCATAAGGGTATAGTTTTCAGCCACTGATTTTTCTATGATCCTCGCTTCATATAGTGCAACGAACAAAACACGCTCTATGAGTAAAGGCACACGTTCGCTATTTCTTTTCATTGTTCATCATTCAAAGGCATTCAGTTACATTAGCTTTAAGACTATTTTGCTCTGTCAGCAGACTTCCACTTAAGTTTTCTACAGGTTTCACTTCTAGCTGGAAAGAATGAAGCCAGTCCTATAGAAACAGGTTATTATTTCTCATGCAATTTCAATGCATTTCTTGAGACATGTCAATCCTGTATAGTAAATGAGAGATATCCGTTTGAATGATTCATTCTTCAAGAGTAGTCCGTACTTACAGAAACACAGGACAAAATGGAAACACAAAATAATAAGCAAATTTCTGCGTGGCACTGAATCTTTAAAACATGCTCTCAGTTGTGTGTTTATCCTGTTGACTTTGAAGATACAACTACAAGTATGTTATGGCCAACAATGTACATATTCCTACTTACACCAAAAGCTGTGAAAGACTGCAAAAAAAAAAAAAAATTTTTTTCTCTTACTTCATTGAAATCTAAAGCAGAGCTATTTTCCCAGCTAGCAAAAAACAAGGTCATTAAAAGCCAAATCCTGCTAGCCTTTCTCATGCAAATTATCTAATTTGTACCGAGTATTATTTGCATGAGAAAGGGGGCAAATCTACTCATCGAAAGAAAATATTTTATTACCATACTTCTAAAAGAGTAAACAAACAAAAAGGAAAAGACGAAAATAATATTCAAACAATAAGCAGAATGTTAACATGTGCCTGAATGGTTGAACTTTGTTTTTCAGAAGTGCTGTATCAGATAGCATAACAAATAAATAAAACTAGAGCAGTTCAGCTTTATTGAAATAAAACAAGTAAGTACTTTTATGCTTGTAATACACTGAAATTTATGTAGAAATACTATTCCCTGTATATTGTTTTACTCAACTAGACCATTCTACGAGAGTTATTTACATATTAGTCTTGTCAGTTATTTTTTTAATGTCATTACCTTTCTTTTATGATGGGTTGTTGAAGCATCCATCTCTTCTTCTCCTATATTGTCTATCTGTGAAGTTGGACTACAGTTCATCCTCTCCTCTTCTTGCCTCTGAAGTCTGTCTGCTACAGCCTGGATTGCTTCTGTCCATTCTTCCCTATCATGAACAAGCCAACATCCCTATTAGAAACTCGTAAAATACATCCAAATAAATGATTTATAATGTTCTTCACGTGCTACATTGCTTCAATGTTCAATTCTCATGTTACACAGCAGAAGATTCATGTAATTTAACCACTTCAATTTCCTTCCACATTCTGCATTATGTTGACCAGTATCAAAAAGGATCACTGCACAGTTAATTTCAAGAATTACCAGTGTCTGATTTTGTAAATATTTTAATAGTGAAAACTCGAAAACACTTGCTCCAGGTGTAATACAGCTCAGAGCATAGAATGCCATCTCCTAACTGATACTATCTGACAATAACTTGCTATTTTAAGAGACTTTTTGGTATTCCCCCTCCCTGCGAGACCTTTTCACAGAAAGTAAGAAAGAGTTATTAAACCACGCCGTGTGTTCAGCTCTTTGTCTGTCTCCTCTTAAAACTCAACTTGTTGGCCAATTTCAAATTCCCCTGAGAAAGAGGCCCTCGAAGATAATTAAATTCCTACAAGTGTCATAAAAACCAGTGGCTGCATGGAGGGGCAGGCCCAGATGAGGCTTTCCGTGGAGGGACAAGCAGGGGCAGCTGAGCCCATGGCTATTCTGCGTGCTGGCTAACTGGCATAGATACACCAGTTGGCCCATCAGCACGCCACAGCCCCACACCTAGTGCAGTACCTGCTGCTTTTTGCTCAGCCAGGAAGGGATACGGGAGGAGTCTGGTGGTATTACTGAATGCAATACAAGGTACTATGCTGCATACGCAGAAGAAAGATAGGGCGGAGAAACAGCACCAAGGTAGAATTAAAAACAAAAACAAAAACAAAAAACCACTACGTGAATATACTAATGAAAGAGAAACAACAGAAAAAGCAAAGTCATTGGTTATTTATTGATACAAACAATATGAATAAAGCCAAATCATAGTACTAGTCTCAACAGGACGGATGCCCACAGTGGGAAGACTCGGTGCATCTAACCAGAGACACAGTATAGAACATTTTAGCAAGGTACACCATCCCCTATCTCCTACATGCTCTTAGTGCATTACAAAAGTTAATTCAGAAGAGTTTGTGTATGTTTACTGAAACAAGAAAAAACAATAAGCAAACATAAAATAAATTATAACAAACATACTGCTTTCTGTGCCAAAAAAAGGAGCATATTAGGAGGAGTAAGAGGAAAATTTAAGACAGTGAGGCTGGAAAATACTTCAATGCAGGCTTCTATTGTTCGAAATTTAACACTTCAGAGACATATCATGACAAAGTTTTGGCTTATTTGAACACACTCATGCCACCTACTTGCAGGCAACTCTTACACTAGCTATGAGCTCAGATAGTATCTTACAGAAGCTGACTTATAAATTCTTCAAATAACTGTTCAGATGTGCTCAGAATGTCACAGTTCCAAGTGCTGATCGCTGTGCAGTCCCAGCAGAGACTGTGCCGAGGCTTCTGCATAAAGAACACGGAAAGCAAAACAAAAATAAAACCCTCACCGTTCCTCCGGAGTGTCTACGTGGAACGTCCTCTCTATGACAGTGGTCCACTGAAGACATCTGATAATGAACGTGTTCGGCTTTGGTCGCTCTGTTTTCATTAGCTGACATTCTAGAGAAATACACGACATTGCCTCATTTATACATTGCCAGTTAATGGGTGAAAAGCAAATAAAATTACTTAGATAAAATACATATAGCTTATGTATACCTATCCAGCATGTATCCAGCACGTATAAGGAAATACAGAATGGCAATATAGCCATGGGCTTGAACAAAAGGTAGCAGGTAATAATCATAAGGTGAAGAAAGCAGTCAGAGGAACTGACGGAACTTGTATTGTTGCCCATTATAAAGGGTGCGATCTCCATTTGCAAACTAGGTCTGTGTTATGAGGGTAAGAAGAGTATTAGATCCCGGATTGCTCTAGTATGCCAAGGTAACAGCAGTAGCCACAGGCACATTTTTCCATCTGTACCTGGCAGGAGGAATATGACACTTTCCCTTCAGTGGTACCCATGCCACAATTACCCATGCTACTGTCACTTCAGGATCAGATTTATTGTAAACTACCCTATCCGAGAAAATTCAGATGTTGAAACTAGTCTGATTATTAAATATAGAATAACCCCACACACACCCCCAGCGGGGCTGCCCCAGGAAATCATCTAGTTCTCTTTGTGCCCCAGGGCAGAATCAGGTCTACCTACGCTATTTCTCATAACTATTTCTCTAAACTCTTTCTACAGTCCCCGAAAAGTAGTAATTTCAAAACCTCTGTAAGCAAACTATTCCATCCAACTATAAGGAAATCAATTCTTTTTGTAGTTGCAATATTTTTCCTAGCATTTAATGCACCTGTTCCTATAATTTAAGCATATTGTTTCTTGCCCTATTGACTAGTTTCTTTTATCTTCTCAGCAGCTATCCTTTATAGACATTTGAACACTAGTTTATCTCTCTCCAGTCTTCTCTGGCCGAAATCAGTTCAAGCAATCTGTTCTCGCAGGTTGTGCTTTCAGATCCAAGGTCTTCCTTTTCACACAATTCTAGACATACAGTAGACTGCCTATTACTCCTTTGTCACAAGACCACAACACTGGTAATTCAGGCAATGGTTCAATGAGACTGTGTATTAGATTTCGTGATGTAGCATACTGCACTAAACATTCCATCTGCAAAACACTGACCTATTAGAACTCTTTATTCATGCAAATATATTTAAACATTTTTGTGAAGTTAAGGTTACTCTGTCAAAAGTGTCATTTGTTTTCCTGCAGCTACCACGAAATAGACACAAACATCACATCTCATGTTCTGGACGTTCAAAGCTGATCCAGATCAAATGTGTGATCTAAAATGATTTATCAGGTTCACAAATCAATCAATAATGAATATGGTGACAGAATTCCTGTTCACTTATGATCCGCTGTAACTTCCTTTTGGTAGAGCTACCACCTACCAGTTGACCCACACCTTTTACTGAGGTAGTTGACTATTCTTTAGCATAAAACCTTGCACTTATTCTTGGTGAATTACATTTTATTTATTCCAGCTAAAGCCAAAGCTTTAGAAAAGTCATGTTATATGACACGTACCACTTCACAAGGCATGCTAGTCTTTCACATAAATAAATTATATTGGCTTGACGTATTTTGTCTTCACAAATTTAGGGTGCTGAAACCTCAACTATCATCCACAATTTTACAGGAATGCGTTTTAAATATTCTCCAAGGAACTGCATCAGACCCAGCAAATTTCTAAACACCCAACATACATAGGTACTCTCTACCCTGCTTTTGCTTTTTCTCTCATGCCTTTGTTGCCGGTGTTAATTGTACAAAATGCATACTCACAGCTGACCTTGTGAAATGCAGCTGCATACTGAAAATACATTAAAGCAATTCTCTTTAATATTACTAGCTCGTAACAAGCTTAAAGCCTTAGTTCAAGACATTGATTTGTATGCCTGAACACCTAAACAATTTGGGACACGATTATCTAAGAAATGGCCTCTATCCCCATGATATAAAGCCACAGCAAATATCAGCAGACTTACTTGTACTGGACCATCCTTAATACAGGCGTGAAAGAACTGATATTAGGGGGGTCTTTGTGAGGACGCCTTGATTTAAGAACTTTCATGCATACTGCCATTTTTTTATTTGAAAAAGCAAAGAGAGTGGAAGTGGGTATATCCGTCAACAGGATTTTTTTCTGCAGCTTAGCAGAACACCTCAGAAGCTTGACAGACACATGTATAAGAAACGAAAGAGGAATAAAGTAAATATTGCACTACGCAGGTGTGCATTCCTTGACACACAAACCCACACATTCACCATACATCTATAAATAATTATGTAAGTCAGACTGCTCACTGGTCAAGGAGATGACATGACATTTAACAAACCTGCATACAATGTGGAGACTCAAAAGAGAAACAGTAATCCAACCTCACTGCTTTTATAAACTTAGCTAGGTCTTGGATGGGATGAGAGCCATCCTCAACATTTAGAGGAAAGAGCTACAGCAGGATGGACACAGGAAGAGGGAATTTAACACAAAAGCTGGAAGAGAAACAAGGGGGACAGAAGCAGGTGATGGGAACTTGGGGAGCATGATGAAGTAGAGCCACTTAGGATACTTAACCAGGCTTGTAGGTGGGTGCAAATACTACTCATGAGATCAAAGAAACCCCCATCTTCAGGGACACCACTGAAGTCCAAGTTATGATCATGATGACGGTGAGGCTATGGTTAACAGGCTCTTTGTTTTCTTAAATTCCTCAGCTGTAGCTCTAAGGAATGTTTCGGGCTACCTTCATAACAGAAGAGACTAGAAGCATTGTCTGCTCTAAGATTTTCTCATCTTACTCCTGACGAAACCATCCTCTCATGTTTAATCCTATCACACTTCAATCATGTGGGCTGAAATTTTCTTTGCTGGGTGTCTGCCTAAAGCTGCACGCTGCTGGAAAATACTACTTTTTGGAGACGAGACTTAAAACCTGGCAAACCAAGACCTTTGATATCCTTTTAGTATTCCTGTGAAAATGTAAGACATCTGGCCACACTACATGTGGGAGGGATAAGAGTGCAGTGGGAGGAGGGTAAAAAATTACAATAACAATTACTAAAGCATAAAATCATTGAAAATCTATGCACTGAGTATCATCCAGAGGCTACAGCTATCTCCTGCCTCTACACCTGCTAAATGGAAAGCTCTTTCTCCCATATTCGTAATGCCTCATCCTATTCCTCAGCAATATGAAAAAGAAACTACCTCGTTGAGGCAAAATCCAATACGGGAAGATGGCACACAGCAAGTTACTTACAGAAGAGATGTCAGGAACAAAAGACCAGGGAATAAAGGGAGAAGAGTGGAAATGGGACAGTAAAAAGACCGGAACCTGTGTAAGAAAACCTTGGGGGATAGCTAGAGTATAGCTAAACTAGAGTGGCTACTTTAGGAGAAGGAAGGTAAAAGAAGCTGACAGGGACAGAAAAGTGAGGTGACTGTTAGGACAATCTGAAGGCAAAAAGGTACAGAGTCAAACCTGCAGAAAAGTCTGCACCAATTAAAAAGCACATCCTCTCCAGTGCCTGTAATGGAGCTGAAGATTTTGAATTTCACTATTCATTTTCTGATTGCAAATACATACAAAAATGCATACATTAAAACGGCATTAATTTAAATTTGCAAACTCAAGCACGCAAAAATTGGAACTAACAGAATTAAGCCTGCCTATGTCCAAATGCTATCTATAATATGGTATTTACCTATATAGAGTATACTATATATAGTATAATAAATATATTATAAATATTAGTATGTACATTATGTAAATCTGTATCTACTATATAGATGTATTATTGGTACTATCTGTATTAATTTTCAGAGACAGTCCTCAAAGTGATGATGTGCATTATTAACAAGAACAAAACATATGGATGCATATACTAAGCTCTGTAACTACCAAAGAGTATTTAGTCTCTGAGTTTTCATTACAGATGATTAACTAAATCAATTAAAGGTAATAAAAAATACCTTAGCAATTGAAAATGGCGCTGAAAACATAAAAAACCAAAAATGCCATTTCACTATCACTGAAGGATGCTACTGAAAAATAAAATCTAGCAAAACTTAATGAGGTATTTTAATATTCTGTTAAAAGCGGCTAAAGATTTAATTTCCCTGTGGAAGGTTAAAATTGAGTCTGTTTGTATCCTTCCCTTCTGAAGCAAAAAGAGTTTCAGAAAGAAGTGGAAGACCAATATATTTCTAAAAGTCGTGTGCTACCCATCCTTCTCAAGTAGATAAAAGTAACTGAAGTCTGCTGATATTTAGTACACCCACATGCTTCATGTGCTGCTGTATACAAATGTATGGGATAAACAACATTCCTGTCATGATTGCAACATGAATAAAAACTTGTTTGTGAATGTCTTTCACCTACAGCTAGGAAAAAAAATAATCTATTAAGATGAATAAGTGCTGTAATACACAGTTACTGCTAATTACCAAAATATTTTCCTACTAATTACTGGAAAAACTGTAGTAGTTTTAGACAGAGAGAATAGTTTGGAAACTACAAAAGCACAGAAGAACGAGTGAAACTGGCTACTGAGAGCTGGCTCCGAACGCTCAAGTGATAGTTGGGTCATTACCAAGAGTAGAGAACACTCTACCATAATGTCTTCAAGTTTGCTACTATACATAAACATATGTAATTAAAGGGCTGAATCTCAACTCAAAACAGTTGGAAGTCTAAATTATCATTCAGAAAGATGAGTAAGCCAGTAAACAGACAGACTCAACTTTGTGTTCTTGTATGCTAGCCATCTACAACTTGGAATTACACATTTTAATCCTAAAGCTTTCTGTCTTGCTGGGATTAAACAACGGTCGTGAGAATTTTCCCCTTTAATATTAGAGGGGATGAAAAACCTTGGGGGGGGGAACACTTGTTCGAAGCAGCAAAATACAAAATCAGTAACAGAAACTGACAACTCTGTTCCAACAAGTCTGTAGCACTTGTTTGGCCATTTTTGGATCTATACAGAAAATTGAAAAAATGAAATAAAACCAGTATAAAGAAATGCAATGGATGTTTCTCAAGTATTGAACTTCTCTTTTTAAAACAAAAAAAGAAGTCAGGTACATAACAGAGGTTAACTTTCATCTCCATATCCACAAACAATCTGACAATTCTAAAATGTTAGACTATCTTTTTCAAATAACTGCTACTATCTAAATTAAGTAGTTATGCTAGTTAAACTCTCCTGAGCAACTCTAACTACAAACTGTATTTCAAAACGTTCTGTTTACTTTACACCATTCTGAACCACAGATGACAAAGTTTGCTTGAAGCTGTAATTACTCTGCAAAGCTGGGAAGCCAATTAGAGGGCCTGAAACCTGCCAGTTCCAAAAAAAAAAAGCACAGATCATCTGTTCAGATTTTATTAAAAAGTTTAAAGTTTGAATTCTATAACTTTAACCATATAATCACCAGTGTTCTTTTCCTAAATACATTCATTCAGCATGAAAAATAGAAAGAACACTAATACCATTTTATTATTTTATATATGGAAGCTTTCAACTTCAGCAGAATTTGTTGATATGGCTAGACAAGAATACTAAACATACAAGCAGCCATAAAAAATTGCACTAAAAATGAACAGAAGGTTGCATATTTGAGAAATTAGTTCTAATACAGACTGAGTTTTAGCACAAAAGATAACTTCCTGTGATTATCATACGATATAAAAGAAATAGTATCAAGCCACCGCTTGCATTGTTTAGAATATATGCACTTTTACATACATACAGAGTGCTATCTATATACAGGTACATATATACAGATATCTATCTATGTATCTATCCATTTGCATTACAATTTAACCTTGATTTCTTATTCTTCTCTTGGTCTTTCCTTCACAAGATAAACACTTTTGTCCCAACCTTTGCCTATTCAGTTGCTACTCCCATTTTTTCTTTCTCATGTCAAAATTTAATGAACACACTGCTTACAAATACCTTTTTTCATTACTGCTACTCTGCACTCCAAATCCACACTTTTCTCTGATGACCTTTTTTGTTAGACAAGTAGTAGACAGGTAGCAGAACTAATACACCATTTTCATAACAGTGAGACAGATACACATGCTTTTGCTCATATACATATGAAAAGCCATGGCTTTTACATATACATACAAATATACGTGTATACACACACCCCCACACACACCATTAGCTTGGTCCTCTCTCGATTCTCTCACTTGTTTACCTACTCCCTACAGAAAACCTACTTTTCTGAGGCTTTCCAAAAGGCTCTGTCCTTTCTCACTACATTTTATCTATGGGGAGTATGACCCTAAAAATAAGGTTGGTCACATAGAGATTTATGTGAACAATTTAATGTCCCTTCTTTGGTCCCAACAAAAGCAGTTTTCCCCTAAAAATGTCATCCCCAAAACTGTTGAACAGATCATTTTTCTCCATTGTCCCTTTGATCATATCACTCTTCTCTTTGCATTCCTCATTTCTTACCCAGCTCTATCACATCAAATATAGGTAGCTTTTCAACATGGTCTGTCCCCACAGCCTACCCTCATCCTTGGTATTGCTTTTTATTCAGTATCAAAATGCCACCCATCCTTCTACTGTTCCAACTTCAGCACCATTTCTCAAAAGCATTTCTAATTTCTCTGTTTGCCATACTGGTTCTCTTTTAAATCCTCCTTAAAACTCTCCTTCACAATGTCTTAAAAAACAGGAGGGAGGGAAGGAGGGAGAGAGAAAAGAAGGGAGAAGAGAGTAAAAATCTAACCTTGACAATGGATTAGCTGTTGATGTGCTGAGACCACTGCCTGTACTACAGGCTAATACTGTCTCATTGTTTTCTCGTACTCCCCCCATCTGTTTGCATCCATCTGCTGTCCCTTGTTTTATATTTGGAATTTTAGTATTTTGGAGCAGGGACTGACTTTCTTTTCTGTATGGGTAGAAATCCCACTTCTGTGGGGCTTGGCTCATGACAAGTACTTATATGTGCTTTGATGATACAACAACATATACGACTGCATAATAAACACAAAAAACTTAATTATATTCTTTGAAGCTTAAAAAGATCATCCTTGAAGCACTTCATCATGTTGAAAAGTCTTTTATTTCCAATACTCCAAAAAGTACTGAAGTAGCATCCATGTGTCTCTGTCACTATAACTAGTTTGCCATTTGCTCCTTCATGCAAAGAGGGAGAATGAAAATAGGAGATTCCTGCATGTTATTGTTGGGTTTTGCCTGGGGTTTAGTTTGTTTTCACGGAAGACAGCAAAATTATACATCCTTCTCTTTCATGCAAACACCCCGATTTTATTTATACAACTGGGTGCATCACACCAGCATAAAAACTCTCAGACCTGGCTATAAACTTTGACCTGCCATGCTCATACCAGGCCCTATTTAGAGATAATTGGAAATTACAGTATGCTATACTGGTGTCTGAGAAAGCACTGTCCATTAAAATGGAAGGATGAGACCAAGGAACTCATTTTCATTCATGACCCAAGCCAACAACTGAATCCAAACTTCTAAGTCAATGACAGAATACCAACTATACCACCTAGAAACCATTCATAAAGTAACATGAAAGCCTCCCAAAGAAAATTACTGGTCCAATTTTCCAGAAAACTAAACATTTCCCCATCCAGCACAGACAGTAATATTGGTTATACACATTAGATTTGAGTTCAAACTTCCATAGATGCATTTGCATATGCAGTACATTACATATTCATTGCCTTTTTCTCCCCACAAGTATTTTCAGTGTTGAATGAATATTATTTATTCAATTGCACCATTATTATTTTGGAATGAAATCTATACTGTAATTATAAGTATCTAGTTACATGCTTATCTCTGGGTTCATGTCGTTCAGTGTTGTGACAATTAAAAAAAAAATGGGACTTTAAACTTAAATCTCATTGAAAAGTTAATTGTGGAGTTGCACACAAGGTCATGTCTAATGACAAAGTATTTTGATGCATAATTGAATCTCACTTAAAACATACATATATTTTCCTACCCATTTCTTTAGAGAGAGTCTTCAGAATTCTTTATAGCCCTAACATCATTCCCCTGAAACCTTTCAATTTTCATGTTTTGAAGATTTTTAAATCCCCAAAATAATAAAACCTTATCTCTGGCCCACTGAAAGATTAAGACTAGGAAAAAGTAGCACAGCTTCTCCATTTAGAATAGCCAAGGTTCATCGATAACCATTTCTGCAGAGGAAAAAATAAAATAAAGGAAAGGTTATAAAAGGTTAAAATATTCTCACAATAACTAAAATTCACTTTTTCTTTTCAAAGACAAGAAAAAGGGTAGCTGTACCACAGGGTGCTTAGAAAGCACTATCTTTCAAGATAGGAAAGAAATTCCAGATGACATCATTTTTGGCCAAAGCTCAAAGGCTACTGTGAAGGGTATACAGCTCTTCCCTACTATTCCCCATGTAAAGATCAAAATGAAGGCAAAGGGCCAATTCTTAGAGATACCTCATCCCAAATGTGCTGTGTGATTACCTACATATATTGCATATGTGAGAAGTATTTTTTTAATCAGTAAAGCCACAAATGCTTCTTAAGTAGAACTGAAAGTAGAATTCTTCTCCACTCTGCCTTACCTAATAATGATGACGATCAAAGACCAAAGCGGTTTACACAAAGCACTGTTGATTCTACTTACACAACACTGGACCAGCTAAAAACAGCGTGAGGTCATGTTGGTTTTGGGGGGGGCCACTGAGGATATACATCCTGTCACCCAGAGTACTAGTTTTGTTCCAAAGAAGCGTAATGGAGTTTTAAAAGCTGGGACATTTTTTTCAGGCCCCCGCCTGTACAGAGAAGTTATACCAATTGAATCCAAATTATTTTTAAACTGGTTCTGACTGCATAAATGCCTAAGCAAAAGCAATTTACATTAACATATTTTATTTTGCAGTTGAAGTGCGCTAGGAATGCACACCCACTCAGTTACTGTGACTCAGTCAACCAAGAGTATCTCTTTAAGCTACAATAGCTTGATTACTTGCAACTGCTTGTCTCTACCTGAAAAGAGCTGAACTGATTTTGAACCAGGCAATTCAAGTAAGCTCACACTTCTCAATCTACCTCTGAAAACCAGTATCAACCAGTTTTAAGATTCCACAATGAATTTCCCACCAATGTAATTACATCGCCTTCATTTATCTTTAAGCGTATGGTTAGATACCACGGCACAACTTTTTGTGAGTCTAAGCATCAGGGCACAAGCATTAAGGAACTAAAAGCATACTTCAAATACACAGCTTTCTCAACTCCCATGTTAAAAAAAGAAAGCTCTGTTTGGTGTAAAATAAGCTGGCTCCACAGGAGAGAAACCAGAGTGATTCCTACACACTATCCAGCGTCATCAGATCTGGCTGATTTGTTCACCCCTGCAACCTTGCAGCAGCTCTGCAGATGCAGGGCAGGGTGCTCATTGCCGCCTTTCGCATATGCCCAAAGGCAGGAAAGCAGCGGCCACGGGGAGGCAAAGTGAAGCCCCTGTTCAGGACACTTGAGGGGCCAGTCCTGCATCCTTCCCCGGGGCTCAGCTCCATCCAGCCCCACTCTGTCATACCCTTCAGTCAACTCTGTTTCACCTTCAGGGACATACTTACGCTCCAAGGAAGAGAGATCCTTCACCTCCATTTCAGGCCCACGTGGTTCCCCCGCATTTTGGGCGGCGGGCAAGGGGCTCAAGCGTGCGTGCACTGCCTCAGGCTCTCCCTCTCTACGTAAAGCATCTACCTGTTTATACACGCGCTTCCCAATGCCTTCCCCCCACACTTCCTCCCAGATCACCCCAAGGAAAAGGGATGGCCTCTGAATACTCCATCCTATGACAAAACACCACCCGATGAGAAAGGATTTATTAACAAAGACATATTTAGCACTGGAAGCACTGTTAGCAGTATGTAAAATAACTTCATTCTCTCTGGCCTTCCTGTCATTCCCAACAGAGTACGCGGACGACAAAAGAACAGGGAGAGAGTAACGCTCAGGTGCGGGACTTTAAAGTTATCTTAGAAGAAATCAGGGAGCCACTCTAGGGAAAATGATGCTATGCCTGGGAAAGGGCCTTTTGCAAAAGTAAAGCTGGTGTCGCAGGAGTAGAAAGCAGCAGACACTGGTGGGAAAATATCCATATGATGGAAGTAACTAGTTTGACAGAGCTGGATATAAAAGTTTTAAACTACAGAACAAGTATCACACAAAGCAGAGCTGTGCAAACTTTCCAATGTTCAACTCCAACAGAACTACGAAAATAATACCACAGCCTTGGCCTTTTCTGCCTAAATAACAAGCTGTAAGCAAGAGCCAAAGATGTCTATCATTTGGAGAGCAAAAAGTAGACTGAGACCACACTCTCATTTTACAGATAGCTACAAAGATTACATGAAGATAGGACTGTAAAGACATATCTTTAAGTCCCTGCCAACCTAATCAAGATGGTATTAACAGTGATCTCACACTCCATCTGCCTGGCTAGTAATTTATGAAAAACGTACTTCACTATTACAGGAAAAATATGTTGCAGTGCTTGTGGCCACAAACCTACTGCAGCAGCTCAGGAACTCTTGGATCAGAGGCCGTGAGACCAATTCTTGACATTTACCAGGTACTGCCCATGAGATCTGATTCATTCATATAGCAATTCTGTTTGTTTGTTTGCCCTACTGACAATCTCATCTTCAGACAGATAAAATAGCTGACAAAAAACTTACAGTCCCTTACAATTTAGAGTGTAATACCATACTGTTTTGCTTTTCATCCTGTGAATTCTACATAGGTACTTCACTTAATTTTATGGGATTCTTTTTATGAGTGAAAAATCTCCCTATACTTGCAGTGATCAGCAATCATTTCTGATTAAATTACTCCTTTTCCTGCCAGAAAACAGAAAAACTCATCTTGCTTACCGAAACTGTATTTCTTCTAATATTGCATGCCTGTTCCTTTAGCTTACATTGCCTAAGAATCAGACCTATGCGGCTTGCTAGTTGCAGAGAG
>NW_008794117.1:1434525-1454820 GCF_000699145.1 Aptenodytes forsteri | reverse complement strand
TAAGATGACCTTTTGGTATAAAAAAAAAAAAAAAAGCCCCACCAGTATCAACACACTGGAATTAATTGCTAATTATACATTTCTTCGCTTAGCAGAACTACCATTTGGATCATCCTTCTAGTTGCTGCAGCAAAGGAAGACTAGATATGCAATGAAGAACATGGTAAAGCAGGACAAAAACCCCTACTTTAGTTCTACAATTGTTTCTGCTGCGCACTGGGGAAAAAGTACCTAGGAAACTACTAACTGCTATAAATGAGTAGGTTAGGATATTCAGAGCAATAACTAAGGAGTAACGGCCTATGATCTAGTCAATTCCTACTCATATGAACAACTTAAAGACATCACTGCTTTTTATGCTGAATAGCAACAAGGCGAAATGAGCCTCTAATATTATTAGAGGCCTTGCACGCTCAATATCATTTGTAAGACTTCTGCCACAATCAGGATATGCGAAGTTTTCCTCCTCTAGTTGTTGGACAAGACATGGGCTTGGAGCACGAGATTATTTTCTTACCAAATAAAATACCCAAATTACTTCATATACAAAGGCTGAGTCAATCTCAAGAACAATTTTATCAAGAAAATAGGTAAATTCAGTCTCAGTAGCATTTGTTCCATCTTCAGCAATGCAGATAAAGGGAACCCCTTCCCTAAGTACACATGCTCTTGTGGCTCCAATACTCCTCTATAAAACTAAACACCGACATTTATTGTATTGCAGTACACTAATACAATTTTGAAAGAAATTGGGTAAATTTTCTAGTGTTCCTTTGAAAGTTTCTAGCTATGATATCCACAACTCGTACTCAGGGAGATTTTTTTGCCCCCTTTAGTTTTGCTCCTCAAATACTTTCATTTCTGTTCAGAAACATGCTTCTACCAATCTCACTTTACCAGATCAAAAAACCTACAGATTCATCTTTTAGAAACGTTCTTGGAAAACAAGAAATCAGAATGTCTTCACTTTATCCAACAGATACACACTTTGTAGCTTTGCTAATATATGCAAATTGTCTGATTGCTTGAAATTACTGATTAACCAGGCTGGAGAGCTGATTACCTGATTATCCAAGAGAAAAATAATTTAGCATGATTTTGTGTCATTTGACAGTCTAGATAATTTTCTAATTAATTTGAGTTTTCAAGTGAATTCAGAGATACTACTGAAAAAGGGAAAAGAGGTCAATGATCTGAATGAAGGTAAGCTTTCCAGGAATTTTCTTCTTACAGCAATCATTTGTCAAATGTTATTGTTAGTTACAGACACTTCAGACACACACACACAAAAATGAGAACTTAGACTTCCAAAAATATTCAAAAAAAAAACCAAGGTAAAATCTTCAATGCTCTTGTAAAGATATCTTGTAGAGCTGGACATAAGATTAGTGGTGCACTAGTCTGACACATGGCATCAAACTTCCAGTGTTACCAATAAATTCTGAACTACACGTGAAGCAATATGCAGCAGATATTTTGTCAATATGCTGAGAGAATAATAAATATTGGAAATACGTACTTGCCACTGAAAAGTTGTTGAGTGGATATGGCAGATCCACATCCTGGGGCTTCTCCTTATAGCCTATGAAAGAGCCATCTGTCTTTAGCAGGAAATATCTTGGCCGCCAGTTTTTTATATATTCTCCTAAAGAAGAAAAAAAAATGTTCATTAGTACTGTAGAAAAAACATTGATATTAAAAAACGTATTATCAGTGTCTAACATTAATTATACCAAAATCTTTTCAGACATTTTCAATTTACAGAGGAAACCGTAACTCCCTCCAAAAGAAGAGAAAATGGAATTGCAATGGTAAGCCTGGACTATAAAATGCTGCTTCTGGAATAAGAAGCTACAAGCACTGTATAGTAATAATCTGTAATTGTAAATTTTATCACACTATACTCTTCAAAATCCTACATCTTTACACCTATAAACAGTTCGAAATTTGCTGCAGGAAAAAGTAAGCACTATGGCTTGACTTTTAAGAACAAAATGAAATCTAAACTACTACAAGGTAGAACATTTATCCTGCTGAGCCAAAGCAAAAACCATTAATTTCCTCAAAACATACACTAAGGAAACACAAGATCAGGGGTAATGGGAGAACCTACGCAAAATATACTTAACAAATATATCTGAAAGCAAAAGGAATAAAAAAGAAAAAATAGAAGCCAATTACCTTTTAAGAGGTAAGTCCACCAATAAACCCACCACCTCCACCTTCCCCCTACCCCAGTCTGAGCAGAAGATTCTGCTAGCCATGAGGTATTCAGGACCAGAAACATACAGAACAGGTCAGCAAAGACACGATAGCTTAATTAATGCCACTTATTTGCTATTTAAGGGTGAAAAATCTCTTTAATAGCATCATACTTTACAATGCCACACCAAAATCTCAGCAACAATTTCATTTTTAAAGTGCAATTACTCAGTTAAGTACAGGTGAGTTTAGATCTGCCCAACTTTCCCCGTCTTTGACTTCTATCAACTCTGCAAAGTAAATAACGTATGTACAAGTACCTACTAAGACTTTAAATAAGTCACTGTTTCATCATTATACAAGTGAACATTTTAAGAAAACAAGTGTATGTAACAGTGCAGAATTTCCAACTGTGCCTACGACTTCTCACCATTTGCAAAATGCTCAGAACTGACCAGTCCAGGGGCTGCACTGGCCCTGGGCTAAGCCCAGCCCTTAGGTGCCATTTACCACCTCAGCACCCTGTTAACTATAGCTGTGTAGCTTTTGGACAATTCAAAGACCAGAAAGAAGTTTACATCCATCTGACACGGAGATTACTCCATTAAAGGCTAATCTAAAAATTCATTAATCGCATCTTCACCTTTTCATCAGAGCAATCAACTAATTGTCACTGAAGTTCATCATGGGAATTGTTAATACGGCCTTGCTGAACTTGATCACAACTTGTAAGGATTTTGACGATGCCCATGGCCTAAAAATCTAACTGCAGCCATTAACATTTCCAATTTTCAACACGTATTTAAGCAGAGAAGCGGGGTTGGGAGTAGGAGATGGAGAAGAGAAAAGGGTGAGAAAAATGAACACCAGGCTATTTGTGCTGACTTATGTTTCCTGGCCCTCCTCCTATTTAGTCCTGCTTCTAGATAGCAGGGTACCTGCTTGATTTTGTTATCTAGACATTTTCATATAAGTAGAAAGAAAATTGAAGAAGTCAAAGTGTTACTTATTTTGTCCACAAAATTAATAGAGCAGATATAGCGCTAGTTTTATTTGTATTGACTCAGATCTTTCTATCTCAGATCTCTGGTGCTAGTTCAGCTGAGAACATCCCTACTGACACTGCCAGTCTGAACTGATTTCTCAGTGGGAAATCCCAGCTAACATAAACTCAAACAATAAAAAAACAAAACAAAACAAAAAACCAGATATGAGATATTTGTAAGTTGGAGAAGAAATACAAGTGCAGTATGGGAAAACAAATGTGTAGCTTTAATACCAACACCAGTGAAAAAGTGTATCATCATTACATGAGAAGGTAAAGACATTTCTTGGATTAAGTTTGCTGAATACTTGAAAACGAAATAATCATAGGCCTAAGTAAAGATGTGACTCATACATTAAGAACGTTTAAAATATGCCCTGTGACAAATTTGCCAAAATCTGCATGGACTAAGAAGTTGAAGCCAAAACAAAACCTTACGTATCAGATCATTCAATATCAGTTTTAAAAATACTAACATCCTAGTTGCTTTCTTAAAGTTAAACAGACCATAAAGAGAATCTTCTGTACAATTCTAATAAAGTATATCTTATTTATTTGTTACGGTAAGTGACTGTTTACGAGAGAAAGTGCCTGCTACTAGGTTTAAAACCTATCAAGATCTTAGTCTTATCTAGAAGGTGTGTGAACTGGAAGGCAGGCACCTAAAACTACTGAAGAAGAGTTCAAGGATAGCATGGAGAGAATACCAACATGCCTAAAACAGGTCTACCATCCAACGGTTCAGGTTTCAAAGAGAGTCCTCCTTTCCGTAAGGAATAAACTGGACAGGGAGATAAGCAGACTCTGCTCTAAGAATCAGAGCTGATAGGGTAAGTACACTCATTAGTCACTTCAGGAAAGAACAGAAGCCTTCACTTCCTTACATACACGCTCTCCAAAACTAAACCTGTAGAAAAGGAGACCGTTCTAGCAGGTGCCCTTAGAGACCCAGCACACATTTCCCTGATCACTTACTCCCTCTTCTCCTCTTAGGACAACACTTTAGATTGCATTTGGCTTCTACGAGGTACTCCGAGTCTATTAATCGGAAAACCAAACAGATTTTTTATCATCCACTGAGTTACGCAGCTGATGTTCTGCCTGGAGAAAAAACATTAGAAGAGTATGACTAGCACTTCCAAGCTTCTCTGAAGAGAGCTCGCAACTTTGGACAAAAGCTAATCACAAGAAGATATAAATATTGAATGACGTATAGATACCAGTTTATCCATGAACACAGCTGTGCCTCTGTCTTCACCCTGCAAACTATAGCCAGACACAGGACATGCAATTTAAAAGCAATTGCAAAACCCTATGGCTTCGTAAGGATCCCTATATTTCTTTCATAGACATATTTCTTTGAAGAATGTTTCTCCTAAATGGTTCCCCAACATGAATCAAGGTCAGACTACTTTTTCAAGACATCTATACAAACACACATACAAAAAAAACCCCTAGTTTTGTCTTGAAATGACCAATATTCCAATCCCTCTTCAAGGCCTATACATGAATATTTATCATCTGCCCTTTATTTATTTTGTAATTTAATTAACAAATGGGTGAACACTTTTGAAGACTAAAGTAAACAGTGGTATCAGTGAACAGTTCACTTAGCTGCTCAAGTGGTTTAATGGCTCTCAAGATGCACTCTAGGTGCTCTCTTATAACTGCATTCCTTCTACATAATCTGCTTAAAGATAGAAAAACATTTTAGTCCATACTTCTTAATAGACATATGCTTACTGAACTGCTTTGAGAGAGAAATCCTCCATACAAAAAATACTAAAACACAGCAGAGTATTTGAAAAGAAAAAACACTTCCACATGCCTTCTAACTTACCAACCTCGCGTTAAAAAAAAAAAAAAGGTATATTTTACAGTATGAGCAATATTAAATTACTTTAAAGATATTTGGAGTGTATGTTTATCAAATACCTCAACACAAGCAAACAACAGGAAATTTACATCTGAAATTCATTAACTCAAGTGAAAAGAAATTCCATGAGAAAGAGGAAGTCCAGGCAGGCTAACAAAACCACAAGATATCCTGACAATTTAATGAAATCGAGCTGCAGTACTCAAGAAAGCAGTGGATCTGCCATAGAGAATTAATCACTTTGTACCCGACTTCCTGCTGAGTTAATGTAGGCTAAATTATTATTTTGCTTAAATTTACACCCTTCTAAGTTGAAAAACATGTTCTTTTAGGATCTGTTTATTAGACAGTAAGAAGAGGTCTCTAATTTCAACCACTGCAGCAAAGAAAGCCAAGTAATTCCTACATCATTTTAATTCTAGTCAAAGTTTTTACAGCTACTTGAGAAAAGGGGCACTAGAATATATATCTCATAGATAGATACAGACAATAAATACATACACACACAACAAAATACAAATTTAGAATCAGTTTTAGGTTGTTGGGGTCTGCTTTTTTAATAACTACCAAGAGAATACACCCAAAGGATGAAATAAAACAGCAGTACATTCTTGAAGCACATGAAAATGCAATCTGATCTTCATGCAAAAAGCACCGTCATAACATGCAACTCTTTAATTAATGTTGTATTTAATAATACACTGGCTAACAACAATAACAACAAATGCTTAATGAAGGTTTGTTTAGAACATGAGCCTCGCGGCTGGCTCTGTATTCGCCTCTGTACTGCAACCTTAATGATTTTTCTTTTTTGCCTTTGACAGCTAGTAACAAGAATCCTGCCTTCAGGATATTTCACAAACATGTTTATTCTAGTGATGCAATGTTTGTAGTTTAGATACTGCTGAGGAGCTGCACAAAGAAGAGCTTTCTAAGAAACCATGAGTAGTCAACAAATCCGTGTTAGACAAATGTATCACTCAAAGTTCACAATTTTTTTACTTCACCTCAGAACTCCAACTCTCTCTTCAAACATATACTTCACCTCAGATTTGATGGTTGCTATTGTTAGTCTCACCACTTGTAATTCTTAAGCATATGGAAATTTAGCAATTCTTGAAAAATTATTCAGTAATATAAAATTAATCTTATTATTTAAAAAACTGTTTTTCTTTTTAAAAATCACTTTTGCAAAACATCTACATTTTTCAATATGTAAATGGTTTTAGAGGTGTGAAAGAAATGTCTTAAAAATACAGTGCTGATAAGCAACAGAAACCTGAGTTCAAAAACTTGCTTCCTTAAAAGAAGCAACAGCTGCCACACAGACATAAGTGAGATTTAAGGGAAGATGAAAAAAAAAAAAAGGGGGGGGGACGGGGGGACGGGACCCACCCCCCCTGCAAGCAGAGAACACCAGAAATCTGCCTCTAGTCTGTGTCATCAATTTACTAAAATGGATTTAATAGAAATAATATACAAATATTGTTCTCCCTTCTTTTTTTCTTTTTCTTTCTTTTGTAAGGCACTTTTTTGTTAAATCAAACTCCCATTCCCCTACACTAACATTTAATAAACAGAGGGGGGAAAAATTGAATTTATCTAACAGCATTAAACAAAATTATATAAAAGTAAATAAAACAACTTAACCATATGCAATTTTTCTTTAAAGAAACAACTGTAATTCATGTCAGGTCAAATAAAATATCAGAAGTAATGCCAGTGGTTTTGAGATTGAATTTCCTTACCTTGGCCCTCTGAGGGCAGTGTTACCTAACACACGATTAGAAGCATCAGCAGACTATTTGATTAAGTCAGTAGACACTAGTAAATGTAAAGCACTTCTGTTAAATATTTACTTACTTCTGATTTCATGATAAAAAACTGGCAATACAGTTCAAAGCTACTGTAAAAAGTAAATGTTTAAAAAAACTAAAAAGTATACCTGTCCTCAGGATTTGATAGAGGTCCTTCAATCTAATGTAAATGCGTAATTATACGTCATGCAAAAGATTTGACAAAATCTTATTGCATACCAAAAAATTAAATAAAACTGTGATTTTTCCTAACGTGCCTTAGCTTTTTAAAAGCTTTTTATTATATACCCCCTCCCAAGTATTTGCCGGCAGTTCAAAGAAAAGCAGAATTTGGAACTAATGCTTTTTGATTGTCTTTTATACTGTGAAACAGTGATTATTTATTTATATTAACTGTTTTCCCACAGTTCCCAGTAATGCTACATGACATTTTGAGCACACCTGTACTTACGTTAGACAACTGAATTTTTCCAGTCACAACTGGGAAACAGGAAGCATTTCATGCTATGCGTGGGCATCGGCTTATACCACAGCTAAGCTTCCATTAAGTTTCCTGCAAATTGCGGAATTAAGGTGAGAAAGTTCAAGTGCGCTTCACTGTCCGTGACATCGCAATGATCCAGTGCAGATATAAAGACAGGCCAATTTATGTTCAGCTACTCACAGCTGTGTGGCCAGAAAACAGTGAAAACCACACAGATGTTAAGATTTTGCAGAAGGCAGCAAGCAGCCTCGGGAACAAGCTCTAGAAGTTCCTCAGCTGAGCAAGGGGGGAGGAAAGCAGGGACAACCCTCTCCTCCATGCCAGCCAAGATGCACTGAAGAGCAGGCAAACGATAGGATCTTTTTTCCTGAAGCAGTCGTAGGTAGTGATCAAAGACAAGGGCTCCTACTAGTAAAACAGAGTAATTCCAAGCGGAGAGGTGGAGTCACCAGGCAGGGCGAAGCCACAGAGCAGCTCTCCAGGGTCTCAGCGTGCACCTCTGCAGCTAAAGCTACAGGGAGGACCAAGCTTCTCAATGGGAAGTCTTTCCCTGCTCTTACTGTGGGGTTTTCTTCCCCCCGGGCTCTGAGTGCAACCTACAGACGTGTTCCAGCTAGAGGTTCACTAGGGTTCAAATCACCACCCACCCTGATTTTTTCATTACGACTACTGGAGTGAGCCAGTGTCCTATCTTGTATAAATGCAACAGTACTTCAGCTCCTGCTGTTTATTCAACCCTTTCCTGTTGCATTAATAATCTTTTCTCTAAAATATCTAAAAACCGAGAGGAAAATATTCAGTAACAGAGAGACATACCGCTATTCAAACGTCAATGCAGTTTTCAAATTGAGCATCTACAATATCCACACAAAATTACTGATGTGTTTTGGCATCTCATGGAAGATGAATGTTCACAGCACACATTCAATTTTCATACGCACAAAATTTTGTCCTTTTAAAAAATCGTACCAGAAACACTGAGTTAGCTGACATCCTGACAAATTGAGAATTGACCTTTACCATGTCCACTTTGAGCCAACAGGAAGAAAAACTTGCCAGTTTCAACATCAATCTCACTTCCCCTTCATTCTTGAAGGATAAGAATTAGAACAATAAATAAATTAAATAGAAGTTGATATTAACACATGCTGTCTGGAATAACAGAGTCCTGTATTGCATCAGCATCCCTGAGCAACAAAGGAGGTCAGTATTTTCTAAATATGCCTGCTATTCAGGAATGGAAAACCAAGGTCTATATCCCAGGAACATTTAAGGACACTGCTCACATTTTTTAAATTTCTCTCTTGCATAAGGCTTTATAGGATCAAAGCCCAAAATGCTACACTATTTAGCTGCTTCTCAAAGCAGTTTTGTAGTTTTTAATAGTATTGAGATGTATTTGTGGTAAACGCAAAAAAAACATTTCAGAATATTGCCTCACATAATTTTTTTTAATAGCTAAAAACCTTCACATTCTCAGTACTTTTAAGTATTTAAAATTTTTTTGTATAGGACTACCTGCATCAAGTGGTACTTTGTATAACAGAAAAAATATTACTTTCCTTTCTTCTGTTTTTATCAAGTGCTAGTAGACCAGAGGATCTTTTTCAGGTTTTGAAAATATTTTAAGAGTAGGACAAGCATACAAATATTTATCTATAAATTACACTGAATAAGACAGTCAGCTACAGCAGCAATTTAAATTAATGTACAAATGTATGTATTAAATCAGATGATTAAATTTTAAATGCTTTTTACATGTAGCTAACGTGAATTAAACATCATCTTAATATTCTCTGCTTACAACTTTTTGTAAAACAGCCAACTCTAGTTTACACAAGAAATCTCAAACTTTCCATTGTTTGCAAAAGAGTATGATAAGTTTGACAATAGCATTATCATTCAGCTGAGTTTCTTTGACAGATTAATGTGTTGTCAAAAATTATGTGACTTTCTCCTCTTAAAACTGGTACACTTACTAGCACGTTTTCGCAAAGCAAACTGTCTCACTTTTAAAACTGTCACATTGCAATAATTTTAAAATAGCTCCTCTGAACTTTCTTCTTGTCAGTAGGTGTGCTCCTAGCCCCAGACCTTGCCAGGTGCCAAAAAGCTAGCACCAACATTGTTCACCTATGTTTCTTCCTCAAGCACATCGCTAAAGTCAACCTTTTTGCTTTATCATTTAGCCCACATCACTTGCAAACAATCAGTCCGAGATATGCAGAAGCATTCCTCAAACTGCTTGAGGTGAAAGAACAGCTCCACTACTGCTGTACACATCAGGAGAACTCTTTGGTTGCATGAAATGCTTCACGATAAGCAGCAATGCAGCACTACCCAGAGTAACTTGGACATCACACCACCAATGACAGAACACAGAAAACGGCACAATTCTGCGGAGGAGAACCGACAACCCAACTAACAGGCAAAAAGCAATTCTCCATTTGCAGTGCTGTCGACCTCTGTCTAGGCTTCGACGCAGAAATCGGTACTTGGGTAGGAGGCAGCCACACCTGAATTTTCAGTTAAAATTAAGTTGGCATAATCCAAAACTGACTTCTTCAACAGCCACGGTGATGATAAAAGGGGACATCAAATGGTCCCATCAGTAGTTATTGTTATCAATGACCTACAGACCTGACGCTTATTAGAACTAAGACAGAAGACACAAGAAAAGGGGTTCCTTCACTTTTGGTGAGGGGTTGGTGGGAACGGGTGGATAGGTTCATTCAGATAAAATTTAAGTCACGCTGTGACTGACCAAAAAGCTCTGATATATACTGGTAACTGGAAGACATGCCTGAGACCTCAACCACTATTTCATCTTCCATTTTTCAGTTCAATATAGATATCAGAATGTTGAATTTGCACACAATATTTAAGATGAAAAATCATTATTTTAAAGTTTCCATTTTTATCTTTAAAGTAAGAGATCACCTGGATAAGACAATGCTTTCTTTTAGCCTTTTTGGGCTAACTTAATTTCCCTCCATGCTTGTATCCTTTTTCACATTTCTTTCACATTATCCTGGAAACTCATAATCAGCAGAAATCACCAAACAAAACATAAGAAAGGATTTTAGTGGAAGACAGAAAACCATATTCCTATAGAGCAATCAAAATTTACTTTATGTGCAACTCTCAAACAGGAAAATACAAGTTATGCCTGACCAGCTCCTTGCCTTTGGAGAAAGAACTGAAAATAAGATCAAGCGAAAGAGAAAATTAGTTGCTAATCTCATTCTAACCCCTAGCATTTACTTGTCTACTATATAATACTAGACAATCACCGATTGGCACTTTCTGCATAAGAAAAGCTCAGGATGCAATAGTAGGGGTATGCAATGTATCAGTCTGGAGGTAGACAGACAAAGCTATGTAAGAACTTGTATAGCACCTGTCTACCAAATGTCTGAGGCTGAAATAACTGCATTACTCTTTCTACTTCCACAAGTACCAAATTTATCAAGTTGTGTTGGTTTTTTTTTTAAACCCACCACACGGAGAAATCAGAAGTTTTCTTCCCTACAAGAAAAGGCTCTTTTTAGGAATAAACAACGGAGGGAGGGAAGATATTAAACTCCTGAACTAATTAACAGAAGTAAAGGAGGCGGTGGGGGACAATGATAATTAATATGTACCCTCCTCCTAACCAGATCTCCACATACATTCATTCTGTATATGCACACACAACAGCAGCATCATAAACCGTCTCAAGTTCTTGCCATTATTCAGTTCGACATCTGCACATGTTTATGCGTCTCTCCAAACAACCTCTTGAACACCCTGCTGGAGCTGTCATTTTTTTCTTCTCCCTATCTGGCAGATGGCAAGTCAACAATCGGCATCAACAGCAGCCGAATATCTCCCCCCTCCATCCGACCCCCCTAAACAGACACAATAATAACTTCTTTGTGCTTCCCCACAATGCAGCTGCTTAAACCATTTCGCTACAAGGCTGCTTTGCCTTAATAAAAAAAAAAAAAAAAAAAAAAAAAAAATCCCTTCTGTCAAGTCTAAAAAGCAGCATAATGTTAAGCAAGCTAAAGCCACAGCACAGCTGCAAACGGGCAGACACATTGACAGCTCCTCCCTTAACAAAGCCCTGTGAATTGAAGGGGGTTCATCTGAGGCTCACACAGTAATAAGAAAAAAAAACCCCCCCAGCCTCTATTATGCTAGGAAAAAAAAACTGGACAGAACTGGGCTGCTGTTTTGCGTCAAGAGTTCTGCTGCAGAGTAGATAAATCATGTTGGGTTTTTTTCCTCTCTTTTTAAAGACAGTAATAAGGAGGATGAGAGAAGCTAATTTGAAAACTTGGACACAGTAATTGTACCATATGGTGAGCATTTATCCCTTCTGAAATACACGCTAACAGTCACTTACATGCACAGTGCTTTGTTTTACAGTTGTTATTCTCTCTACCATATTCATAAAATGGATCTGAATATCCGATACTCCAGAGAAGTTGTGTGTAATTAGCAGCAAAACTGCCTGAGCTTAATATATTGGCCTACCATAGCAATCTAGTTAATTGCAGAAAATCCCATGCCCCCAAATTTAAATAGTGTCCACTTCAAGGATTTTTTATTTCTCTCAAACTGGCTAAATATCACACATAATAAAGTTCAGAGAAGTAATTTATTGACACTAATACTCCTTGATACTGTTGGCTCTAAAACGCACGAGCGGGATGTATTTTCCTTTTCATCCATGCAGCATAGAGGAATTAATTCAAGAACGATTTAACAGTAACCACAAAATATTTCAGTTCCATCGCACTTGGGAAAGGAATTGCTCTGTAAACTTAAAGGTGAAACTGCACTTCAGCACGGGGCACGGGAGGGAGACAAAGACTTCAAATCCACTCCCCCACCTCCACCCCTATTTTCTTCCTGGATCGTATTCTCCAGTATTTTTCTTCGCAAGCCAAACACTTCATTCATAAGGACCTTCAAAATTTGGAAAATATACCATCCTACCCTCAGGGCCTGCTTGCTCTTTACCACATACTTCCAGCTTTTCACCCTGCTCACGCCACCAAGTCATCCTGGAATCACAAGGAACCAGTTGAGCAGAGCTGGGAAAATGGAGGCTTCTTTAAATAAAGGAAACGCTGTAGTTAAATGACAAAATTAATAAATCTTAGAAGTACTGCTTACACAAAATAAGATGTAGTGACCTTCCAAGCAAGGGAAATTAAAAACTCAAGCAAAATAAAAGATGAAAATTTGGTGAAAAATTAACCAGACATAAAATGAAGTCTGCAGCTGAGGATAATGGTATTTGCAAAGAACCAGAATGGTTTCTCTTGGTCTTTACCTCAGAAGACGACAACAGAAATCTGCTTCAGGTAACAGACAAATACTTTCACTGTCTCTGGATCAAAGAGGAGATATTGGAGCAGTACCTTGCTAGGTACTAAGGAGTCCCAGAACTAGGCAGAAAACATCCACAATTACTAAGAAATTGTAAGTGAGGTGAAAACTACTGGCAAAACCCGGCTACCCTTCAATGATGACAGTTAAACTGAAGGATTATAAATGGAGAATTACACCCCACACCCCCAAGAAGAACCAAAAAAGGTTAAAAAAAAACCTTGAAAATTTCAAGTCAATTGGCTGGATAGTAATCGAAGAAAACTGTATAATTCTGTTTTTAATCATACACTTAAATAACGCAAACTGACATAAGATAAACAAGGCAGCACTGCCTTTGCGTAGAAAAATCATGCCTATCATACATATGGGATTTCTTTAAGAATGTCAAGAAAATAAAATGGATAAAGACTAACTGACAATTTATTTCAACTTTTAAAAAGCTTTTAATAAGTTTAAGGAAAGAGTAGTTGTGTGGAACAAGAAAGCTGTATGGTGGAACAGAACAGAAATAGGAAACTAGATAAAACGAAGAGACCAAAATAGGATTATATAGTGAAATTTCAATCCGTGATGCTCTACAGTTCTCTGTTAGCAACATTTTTAGTTAATATACAACAATGGATTACATAGTGAAATTTCAATCCGTGATGCTCTACAGTTCTCTGTTAGGAAAAGTTTTAGTTAATATATACAACAATGATCTGGGATCACCACGGCATATACTGCAAGACAGTAGAACTATTCAAGTTTATTAAGAATGTGAAGAATTTCAGAGTGGCAAAGCTATGCCAGTGAGCTGAGAAACACCAGATGAAATACAGTGAAGAATTACTTGAATTAATAAACAGTTACAGAAATAACCTGCAATACTCATACACTGTGTTTAGTTTTAAATTAACCACTAAAGAGCAATTAATGTAATCTCTGCTTAAGTATGCAGTACTGAGAAGAAAGAAAGAAAAATATTATCATTTGTAAAGTTACACAATTTTAGGAACACTGAAAATATTATTCAATGATAAACAAATAAATTACAGTTTTGCTAACTACATTTTAAAAAAATGACAAGAGAACAGAAGGGCTTCAGAAACAAAACACGGGGGGGGGGCATGAGTTAGAGAGAAGCAGAGTGAGGAGAGAAAGACTGGATTAGGCTTTGGTTTCAAAGGAAGGACTACGAAAAAAGGATTTAACGACACAAATGGCCTATAGTAGAGTATCAGTCATCTCACAACAACACATTTTCAGAAGAGTTCAGGAACAGATTTTCAAACATTCAGCATCTACAGTTCCAGCTGGATTCTGTAACATCACCACGTAACTAGTGGTTTGCACCATGGCAATGCCAGCCACTCTCCCACCAATTCAGCACCCAACACCTACTAGCACCTTTAGAAAAAGCCAGCCTCTCTTTGAACGCTGTGAGGCATCTCCAAACTTGTGTGAGCACTTTTTCTTAAAAAATTAAAATCTCACATTCAGGAAACTGGAGTAAACATTCAACATAGGCAGGTTCTTCCTTTAATTGCTATGCATTTTTGACCGAGCATAAATCTGGTACTAGCCAGGGAGTATTGATGGTGAATTAAAGTCCCAGTCCTTGGCCACTTGGGTTCACCTTAAATACAGTTTACTACCAGCACAGTGCATTTGGGAGGGTAAGGAACACTCGCAAAGGAAGCATGGAGTGCATCCCATGTCCGGCTCCACTGCGTCAGCACTGGCATCCACGCAGCTGAGGCAGGTCTACAAAATGATCTAACCAAAACCACACCCCAAGAAAATAGGTTTTGACGAGATCAAAACAATTTCAGCTCACCGTACAGCTAGTATCAGCACAAAGGAGAGACGGGGAATAACTGGCTGGGGGCAAGAAACGTGCAAGGGAGAAGGGGCATCAGCATGAACTTATGTAAGATTAACTACTGATTAATTGGGCTGCTGGTCTACCATGTGATTGCAATTCTTGTTTTCCAGTTAAGCTAGAAAATCAGGTTCAAGTGATTCAAATTTCTAAGATCAACTGCATCTCTAAGCAACGATGCCACGATAGTTCTGACACAGTACTGAACGAAGAATTTCCCTAATACAATTTCACATTCTATACAAGCAAAGTATATTCTGACATATGTGTCAGAATATATTCTGACAACATTTTCTTTACACATGTACACAGAAATTATAGATAAAAAAATATGTAAACTGTAAGGATTATGTACAAATCTCTGTACGCTAGCAAATAATTGAAAAATCACTTGAAATTCACAATTTGAAAAAAGATAGAAATACAACACTGACATGTATTTGTGAAGCAGTTATTACAATTTAATGATATTAACAAAATCTTAGCAACCCAGAGATCCCAATATAAATTGATATTGAGTTAGCTGTGCAATACTTCCCATACTAGAAACAGTGCCCAGAAGATAAGAACAATTTGGTCAGTAAAGTATTTTCTTAAATTTGTAGACTATAATTAAAGTAATAGAAGCTAAAAAAAAAAACAAGTTTAGTTTTTAACCTCAGGATTCTATATATTTCTAAAATATTTGACTGCCTTAAAATGAATTAAACTGCTCGTAACACCCACATAAGAATCATAATACAGTTCAATTTTAATATACATATTTTACAGCATTTTATTTTGCATGATTTTATGATATTACAATTGCAATAAATATTCAGTCAAGTGAGGTGTTAAAAAGTCTTTTGCTTCAAGTTTTTCCAGTCCTCTGAATTAAAAGAAAGCTTGACTGATAAGCAGAAATGCAAAATTCTGGACCCTGCAATTTTACTAGCACAAAATTTTTGCCTTATTTTCAGTCACTTTAGAACTTTTAAAGCAGAGCTATAAATTATGAACCCCAAAGTCCCAGCCACAAGATGGAACTGAAAGATGACTGACCTGGATAAGATATATAAATTTATCTAGCCAATCTGAGGATGAGGTTTGTTACTGGTTTTCTGCTAAGAGACACATTTTGTGGTTTCTCCACTATGAGCATACATATTTTTCCTAATCTGAATTACTGAAAAGTTTTTAATGACTTAGCCTCCAAAATAGTTCTGATGCAAAAGGCAGTCTACTAACTTATAGCATGACCTTAAATAGATCTCAGCAAACTCATCAATTATTTTATTCAATGCAGAAGTCAAATTTCATACAAGAGAAAACACTGATAATCTCCTCCTACATCTGGCCTTTCTGAAATTCTGATTATACATACAATAATTAACTGGCACCAAATATTTAACATTTGTGACACCAAAATAATAGGGACCAATAAGGAACCGTAATTTTCAAAAAATATATTTGCATTACTATTGAATTAACTAAACAAATTTGATACGGTTTTAGTGGACGTTTTTTCCTCCAGAAAGTAAACAGCACAATTTTCTAATTAATAAAAACAAAATGGAAACTGACTTACAACACTGACTTCAAAATCCTTGTGAAAGTCTGTACTGGTGATGTCACAAATGCTGTCACATCTGAGCGGGTATTGTCTGTAGAAGGTTCAGAAATGTCCATTTTAATCAAAACATTTATTAGAGGTAGTTGTGTCTTTTGTTTTTATTTTAATGAATTACAGAATTCCTTAAGAATCATGGTTGCAACTCCCTTTAAAAATTATAAATTAGGTAAAATCTAAATAGCTGAAATATAAGGATCTGATCTATAATGGATACAGAAACCCATGTAGGAGTGAGGGGAAATCCATACTGTATGCTTCCATCAGCCTTTAATAGTGATGTTTGCATAACACTGATGTGACACTCACATTTTCTAATTTGCTTAAAATGAACTACAGATTATTTCCTCAGAGTACCAAAATGCCAGTGATAAAGTACTACAAGTCAGTAAACACAATTTCTCCAAGCTTGCAGTTATTTTTAAATTAAACCTTTTAACGTCACGATACTTTGAAGCCATGTATTATTTTCCATTTCTCCCCACTGCAAAACACTAACTACTAAACAATTACTTTTCTTATGTCAAGAAATCCTCACATCACTAGTCCAAATCCCAGAGACAGAGACTTAAAAGAGATGGGGGCACTTGTTCACTTACATGCAAGTTGTAAGTATCTGAAAAAAACCTTTTCCTTCTCTCCTTTCTCCCTGTGCAATTTGGGAGCATGGCACCACCAAAAGGACCATGCTGTACTATGGGAAGCGATTTGAGCTGTGTAGGTGCCTGAAGAACTCTTAAACATTCATCTTCCTATTTAGAGCATTTATAGCATAACTATTTATATACTTAAGTTTCTTTTGATGCAAGTCGTCTAAGTTCTATAATCATTTCTGTATGTCCCCAGTAAAGACAACCAAAGAAAGAAAGAAGCCTTTCCAACAAAGACTTACAGTGAGAAAAATAAATTCAGGTACAGAACTTCTTAAAACATCTTTTAAAATTTCGTATCTGTGACATAAGAACTGGAACAAATGACAACAGAATAAAGCTATGCTTTTATTTCAAATTCCAAAGAGAAAAAAAAACAATCTCATGCCAGAATGAGGTATGAGGACATATGGGCAGTCTATCACCTGACTACCAAACAACAGTACTAAAGCTGACACATGTTTGTTAATCCCGAGAGGTAAAACACTGCTTTGTCTTCTGGGGGTCGTGCCGCAGATGAGTGCCCGTTATGATGCTGATGCATTTTTCCATGCTGACGTTCCCTGGGGAATTTCAGTTCCCCATCAGGGAGAAGCGACACAAATTTTTCATCTCCTCTAAGAGTCTTCCATATTTTTGTTTACCAAGTGTGCACATAAGAATAGCAAGCATCAGCAGCACAGCTGAAACAGTTTTAACAAAAGCTTTTCTTCTGGACGTCTACAGTTTAATTCAGCTAAATTTTATACCAAGACTATTTAGTTTTCAGTGACAGCTTGATCTTGTACCAACAGATCACAGTTTGATAGGGAATGACTGAAATTTAGTGACATCATTATTGGTTACAGACAGCAAGCCCTCTTCAGACAATCTGAGATGATTAAGGGAAGCAATATTTCCCAGAGATCTGGGCATTCTCTAATCTACTTTTTACCTCCGTATGGGACAGAATAAGGTGGGGTCAAGGGATCAATGATCAGTAAGCTATAGAAACACTCTAGTCCTCTAGAAGTTTCTCATTCTCCTGAAATAAGTCTGTTTTCAGGCTCTTCCAGTTCCAACAAAACCCCTCAGAGAATTCCAGGTGCAACTTTTCATTACACCTCAGCTGATCCGGCTGAGGAGAAACCCTGCCTCCTCTTCCTTCCAGTCCTGCAGTCCAGTGGTCTTCCTTGTCTGATCTGTCACTTGTGCAGCTCACTAGTCCCACAGGGGGAAAAAAAAGAAGGGGGAGTGTGGGGGGCGTGTGGAGAAGGGCAGGAATAGGACAGTTTCCTGCAAGATCAGATAACTGACCCCATCAGCTGGCAAGTCTTGCGAAATTCATCACAAGGTGGCAAGGGGGATATGTTCCAGGAAGGGTCTATTTCAATCTCCTCCTTCATTACCAACATACCATTAGATCTGATTATGTATAAAAAGAAAACATCCTCTGGATACTGTTTTCAAAACTTCTCTCTCCCTGACACACTGGGCATCCGTTTAAAGGATCTGGTTATGTGAGTAACAAGTGGGAGGGCTGTATGTGTATCTATTGTTGATTGTACAAGCACCAAAGCAGACAACATGCAGCTTCTTGTTGCAGCCTCTGTTAGTAAAAGGATGGTCCTGCTGCCCGGTTGCATCCTTCGTGCACATTTGCTCCTTAGGTGAAAGTGCAGAAATAGCAACACCCCTGCCTTCATTTAAGGAGGAAAATTAACAGTGGCTTACACAATACTTTTAGCTCTCTCTCTAAGTCTATATTTGTGCTACCACAAACACAACATTTTTATTCTTAACCCAGCAACACTCCACGCACTAGAGAAAGTACCTTTACAGTGTCTTTAAACAACTCCATTTACTTAACACGTCAAAACAATATTAAGAAATTACTTTATTACCGTGAATCAGTACCTTCACATAGAAAAGTGTAAAGGACTAATGGGCTTAACTTAGTATAATGAGAAGACAAAAATACACAGCAAAGGAAGTATGTGGACGCTCCACATTCAGTAAGAGAGCTCTAATTGTCCATGATATTGAGTACAAAAGTGCCAAACTGGTGGCAACAGCAGTACCCAGCTAAGAAAGACTATGAAACACACTAGGAACTACAGTAATTTTATCTTTTAATATTGATACAGTGTTTCTCAAACAGCATGTCAGCAGGGACCTCAGCAAAGAACAACCAGACTTTTACTGTTTCACTTGAATAACACTCTGAGCAAGTCTTGGACAAATTCTCAACTAGTTCACATTTCATTGCTAATCTGAGTATCTCATGCGCAAATCTGTATAGGACATTTTGTGATTTTTATTCATGGTATCATATATTTTATGACAAAAAGGAATATCTCATCATTTCAGTCTGACCTCTTCAAGGCCACAGAATTTTCCCGTTATGCATAAACTGGTAAAAATTATTTTTTTTTTAGTGCTTATCTTCCAAAATGCACTCTGTCTTGTTTTGAGGGTATCAAGATGCCCTCCTTAGTATTCTTCAGATCTTTCTCTTAGTCACCCTTATCTTGGTTTCAGAACATATCTGGATTCAACATTCAATCATAGGACTCCATTACTGCTTACACTGCTATATTAAAGAGCTCTTGGCATTTCCCCACTGAGGTTCTTTCTCACGGCAAGGCAATCCCATACCCCTCAATATCCACACAGGTTCTCAGAATCTCATGTTCTACAGTCATTCTCTCCAATGCTGAAAACATTATCGTTTTTCTTCTCTACTATTTCCCCAGGATGTAAATGATCATTTTAATATTAAATATTAAAAGAGAAACTGGAGTGGAACTCATAATTCCCATCTCCCTATGCTAATTTACTTCTCTGTATTCTTACTATGCATCTTGAGAGGCTGTAAGGAAACCATTTTCTGCAGAACTTGACTAGGAATTCTCAAGAATTACAAGCATTAAAGAACCTGAAGATTTTATTTAACTCAGTGGGTTTCAAAATTTTTCAGTTCATGGAACCCTAACATTTTCCAGCAGTAATATGGAGTCCTAAATACCAAGAAAAGTGCTGTGTCCTATACCCTGGACAAGTTGGCTAGTTTTTTTTCAGTAACCTTTTGTAGACTCTTCCAAAGCAGTCCACAGATCACCCTGGATCTGCAAACAGGATGGAAACTACTATTATTAATTTCAACTACTATTAACTTATTATTTAAAATAATACTACTTCTCTAGTGGAAGATTTCTCCATCTTCCAGGAATCTATCTGAATGCTTCATGAGTAGGTTTAGCACTGGAGTGGAAGAAAGCTGCCCAAGTAAATCTGATATGCAAATATTCAACATCAGTAGAAAAATATAGGTAAAAATAAGAAAAAGAGAGGAAGGGGGAAAAAAAAAAAAAGGCAAAGGAC
>NW_008794117.1:1370995-1434459 GCF_000699145.1 Aptenodytes forsteri | reverse complement strand
GCAGAAGACTACTGAAAATACTATAAGGCCAGGAAAAATGGCTGCCACAACTCAAAAAGAAAATAAAATCGTTCTCCCTTCTTCTCCCTCCCCCCTGCCAAAATCCACCTGGATCTCTTAATGGAAAAGTTAAAAGGTGATTATAGGGAAAAGGTCAGTATTAAGAATTAAAAGCTTGCTCAAATAAGGAGGAAAAGGAAAGAACATAAAACATGCCAGGGCAATGTAAACACAAAATTAAGAGAGCTAGAAAAGAATTTGAAGAGCTTCTTGCAAATGATGCTTATCATCAAAACCAGGAAGCCAGACAAGAAATCAGTGGGACTGCTCAATAACAAAAGCACAGAAAGGGAGCTCAAGGACAGTAAGGCCACAGCACAGAAGCACTACGAATTACTCGCCCTGGTCTTTATTGCTAAACACACTAGAAAGATACCCAAACCCAGACCATTCCCTGTAGTAGACAAGTGAAAGCTAGATGATTTAATGTAAACATGTAGGAATTATTAGACGTCAGTAAGTCACCAAGACTGGATGACAGTCAGCCAGGAGTGCTGAAGGAACTGAAATGTGAAAGCACAGAGGTGCTGGCCAAGGAGTACAACCCATCACTACAAATGGCCACATGCCCAGAAGACTGACAGATTGCCAACACAACTTCAAACAAAAAGAGACTCTAGAAAGGATCCCAGAAACTACCTGCGAGTCTGACTCCTGCTTCTGGTGAGTCACTAGAGTCTATAATAAGTAAGATCACAGAGCACATGAGACGACATGGATCTGTTGGGAAGGAGCCATCACAGCTGCTGTGAAGGGAAAGCCTGCCTCACTAACCTGATGGAGTTCTACAAAGGGGGCAATAAACATGAGGGCAAAGGGCATCCAGTAGGCATAATGTGTTTGTCAGGGTTCCTCCCCAAATACAATTAAAGAAATTAAGTTGCCACAGGATTGGAGAAGAGGTTCTTATACAGTCTGAAAGTTGAGTAAGGAAGAGGAAACAAAACATAAGGCTCAACTGGTCACTTTTCAGCGTAAGAGAGAGAGTCAGGAGGTCCCCCAGGGATCCATGCTGGCATCATTTTTATATTACATCTTCATCAATGACCTGGACAGTGGTGTGATCCACGAAATCTTACAGCTTACAAATGACATTACACTGTAGTGGATAGTCAAATGCCATGTCTATGGCATGGAAAAACAGAAGGATCTCACAAAATTGAGTGGGCGAAGATGACAAATGAACATCGGGTACATAAATGTGAGGTAATGTATCTAGGAAAAAATAATCTAAACTATGCCTCACAATGTTTACCTTAGAACCACAAATTATAGTTTAGTTGAGTCCTGGATTCACCACTGACAGCTCTAAAATCGTACGTTCATGTACAGCAGCAGCCATAAAAACCTGACAAAATGCTGGGCATGTCAGAAAGGATACTGAGAACAAGAGAAAGGATGTCATTTTGCTGATACAGAAAACACTGCTGTGCCCACATCTTCATTACCCTGTGCAGTCTTGTCTCCACATCTCAGGAAGAATGTAGTGGAATTACGAGAAAATACAGAGAAGGGCAACCAAAATGATCCAGGGGATAAAGCAACCGCTTTTTCTAAGAAAGGATGAAAAGACGGGGGCTCTTTAGTTCGGAGAGGAGAAGGTTGAGGTTTACAAAATCATGAAAGCAGTAAGTAAGTGCGGAACTGCTGTTCACCAAATACCACAATACAATAGTTAGGGCACTTAGTGAAACAGGTCCATAAATGGATACTAGAAGGATGACACAGAGAGATACCATCTAACTTTACTAATGCAACAGTTGTGGACACTGGGAAAGTGCAAGGGGAATGAAAGGCAAGAAAATAGCCAAGCTTGCAAGCTCTCCCTAAACAGCATCTGCTCTGCCACTGCTGCAGACACAATGCTGGGCTAGATGGGCTGCTGGTATGACTCAGTAGGCCATTTCTTACGTTATGCTTACTTGAAAAAAGTTTTCCCAGTTTGTAAGCCAACTGCCTTGCAACAATTAAAAAGCATAATGTTTTCTCCTCTCTGCTGTACACATGAAGTACAGATTATATTCTCACTTCCCTTTTCTTATTTAGCCTCAGTAATTGCAATTCATTCAACCTATACTCATAGGTCACACCCCCTAAATCGCTGATCATTCTCATTGCTGGTCTCTGTTCAGTCTTTATAATCTTGAACTGCAGCACCCAGAAATGGATGCAGTTGTACAAGTAAGACCTTAAGTGCTCAATGGAGCAGAAAGATGCATCTTACAGGCTCTATTACTGTTTATGCATGCCTGTGTGTGCCTTCTTCACAACAGTGAGATATAATTAATATCCAGTTTGTGATCCACAGTACCTACTGGACTTTTTTTCCAAAGAGCTACTTACCTAGCCACTCGTTCTCCGTTCATTTCTTTGTAATGTAGATCATTCTAGAAAGCATGCCAAACTTGCTCCCCATGAACAGCTTCCAGCTCCTCACACACCACATCTCCATGTTACTGATACCATTCTGAATTCTAACCCCATCCTCCAGCACACCTGCAGTCCCTTTCATTTTGGAGGCACCTCAAAACATTAATAACCATTTTCTTTTCCATTACTCACCTCATCAATGAAAGTACTGCCTAGGCAGAAGTCAGGAAACAGCCTAACAAAATTCTACTCATATTTACTTCCACTTTGATACTGCACCTTTAATAATTACTCAGCACAGTTTTCTAACAGTTTTGTTCTTAGAAACAAACCTCATAGTTGTTTCATCTAATGTATGTCTCTTGTTTCCTTATGAAAATGTTATTCATTGAGTATCAGAAGCCTGACTAAATCCAAGATATGACATCCAGAGCTTCTCTCCTATACACAAAGACTGCTACCTTGTCAATAAAAGGAAATTTGAAGTTTGATACCATTTAACCTTGCCAAATCCACAGTGACTCATCTCATTTTCTAGATGTTCATAAAGTCTACTTACTCTACTATTTTCCCTTACGTTGAATTGATGTTAAGCATTTTGCCATATTAAAATACACTTTGTTTGAACATAAACATGAAAAGCGATCCAGATAATTTTCTGTTATTTATTACATTAGAGTCTATTTTATCCATAAATTTTATCATCAATGATTTTGTATTTGTTTTCTAAAGTACTGAACCTGTCAAATAGAGCCAGTCGTAAAACTGATCACTGCAGAATACAAGAAAAGTAGCATCACACACATTCATCTCCCAACTTTTTAGACATACCTTCCAGTTTGACTTTGGGTTATGTAAAAATAGGAAGGAAAAAAAAATGGAATCCAGCTTAGTCTCAAAAGAAGCGAAGGATTTACTAAAGGTCTTATTCCTTTGTGTACAACAGGCCACATGACCCATCTTTAACTCTGACATTAACACAACATAGTAAGAGTGTTCCAGAATAATGGCATAATTAACTCAAAATGCCCACTGCAAATATAAAAGAAAAACACCTTCAAATATTCAACAAATAGCACCTTGCCACGACTATTGTTATCTGCTGCTGCCAATCAGTATTGTTATGGTTGTACAAAGACTCCAGTGCACCAGACTGTCGCTAATTATGTATATTCAAGTGATTAGCAAGCACTTGTTGCCTTGTTCACACCACCCTCCAAACAGCAGCCTTTGAGAGGAGAATAGACTGCAAATTTATTGAGAGAACACTGTTAATCCTTTGGGGAGAATGTAAATGTAAACAGGACTATTCTACATCAAGGTGCTTTGACAACAAAAATCATCTGCATAAACACATGCTCAACAACAAACAGGTGTTCTATTTCACAACTAGCGCCCATTTGATGCTTTCAAGTAAGCATTATGCACAAACTGTTAGAAGTACTTTGAAACCAGCTGCAATTACTATAATTAGCTGTTTTCCTACACTTTGGGTTTTTTCTTCTTGTACCTGTTCAGTATTGTGCTGGTTGCAATCTGTAAACTCAAGTGAAGCTAAGGTTCTAGCCTCCTGTGTAGAGTTTACTATCCTCTCAGTTCAGTATGCACTATGGTAAGTTCATACTTATCATTAAAGTGCCACCAGTTATAAGATGATGTTTGCATTAAATAACTTGACAGCCCTACAAATGTCAGGTCGCTCATCTAACACTCATTGTGAATAGGAAAACAAGGACAATTGCCAAAATAGCACCATAAAAATAGTAAGCCTTCAATGTTCAGGATTTCCCTTTTTTACAGAATTGTACTCAGGAACTAACGAGATTTATTTTTAATAACAAGAACTTTACTTCTAGTTTTATCAGACAATGGGCAGTAGAAAGTCTTGCTTGTAGACAGCTACTCATTCTAATATGCTCCAAGTAAATGTTTTTAAAAAATTATTTGGTCAGAATGCACATGCTTCCTTCTGTTTAGTGAATACAAAATACATACAAAGCACCTCTACGTTATTTTTTATTCTTATTAAAATGATGTATTCAAGTGTCTTTCTGTTCTCACTCAGCCTTTCATGGCACCTACACAGCTCTTGGTTTTCAGCAGTTCCAAATGTTCCACCACAGCGATGCATTTCTATAGGTGAGTTCAACATGAACAATGAACAAGTCTAGTGGCCTTTTCTCCAAAGTCAAACCCTAATGTGCTAATTTCATAAGCTTGGCAGTGCCACCTATAGATAGCTAAAATCCAATTCTCCTACCTTATGATTTGACAGATTTTAACCACTGAACTGAATAATTCCATATTCAGCACCTGCTGAGAGAAGATTTTTTTCACAAATGAAAAGCTTAACAAGCAAAGATTGGGACTGCCCAGGGAGTAAGAACACAGCTGGGAGGAAGGGCTGAAGATGATAAATACACAGTACTAGAAGAAGGACAGGCTACAGGCGATGGAAAGAAAGAGGCTCTTTTACCTTGGGTGAAACAGGCAGGAAAATCTGTGATCAGCATAGGAAAATCTATGATACAGCACCTTTCCAAGACTAGGAGACAGCCTACTGTTGGCAGGTCAATGTGGCATTCTCCACCACTATCAAAATGTACTTGAGATCCCTCTAATGCTTTTTCCATCTGTAACACAAGAGTTCTATTTTCGTGGACGTCCACACCGGGTGATTTACAGAGCTCTCTACATTTTTAACAACAGCCACTACTTTCTTCCCACCAACTTCTGCTCAGCTGGAAATGATACGAAAGCTTCAGTTCTGTTGGGCCAGCCAAGTAATACACACTGTATTCATAGCAGTTATTCCCTAAGAGACCAAAAGAATGACCAAAAAGATTTAATAAAAAGTTGTAATATTACAAGACCTCCCACAGAAATGCAGGGAGCATCGTATGTGTAGAAAATTCCAGGCAAAGCTGATTTTTGGGTTTCTTCCAGAGAGACACCATCCTTTGAGAAGCCCAGAGGATGACAAACCAATAGTTGCTCTTATTTTCTCCCATTAGCTCTTGTGGCAAAGATGTATGTAGTGAACCCAGCAGTTTCAATTGTACAAGCAATCCCCACAATGACATGGACATTTCTTTTTCTCTGCTGCTTCTTTCTTGACAAACAGAAAAATCTGGCAAGTTATCAAAGAAAAAAAAAAAAAGACTATATCTACAGCTTGTATATTCAAATATGAAGAAACACCAGATTCAGAGTTACCTTAAGCTTTTAATATACCCTAACAGCTCAAAGTTAGAGAATGTTTTCTTGTATTAGAGTCATCTTTGTGATTTGTATTCCTAGCTCTCACACTCTAATTCCAAATCAAATTTCACAATACAGTAGCACCCAGCCACTGAAAAAATGCAAACACTGCATAGCATCAACACTACCATTCATTTGACCTGCAGTACGGTAATTCAAGGAGATACTTTTCTTTTTGGTATAGGGTATTCTTTTATGTCAGTTTAATTCCCTGAACCAACACTGCTCACTTAGATGAACACTGCTGCTACACCAAAAGATGTAGCTGAAATGCATATGCAAAGGTTGCAGTTAGCAGACCCTTCTTCCCCCTTCTAGAGGGAGCCAGACATTAGTTTAGCTGATCTACATCATAATCTCTCTGTCTCGGCACATGAACAGGTATGTAATGGTTTAAGCTAACCCTTCTGATTTTGCAGTAAAATAGACTGAGAGTTAGTAATTTGTTACAGAATTTCTGATGGGAACGGTAACTTCTACTGTCACCACATGAAGGGGTTGGAAGGGGGGAACAAACAGCTGTGAAATGCCTAAACAGCTCCAAGTAGATAGACAAATATGGTTCAGTTATTTTATTGTCAAATAAGTCAGCTATATGCTAAACAGAAAATATGACTGTAAGGGTGTTTACTATTCATTCATATCATCACCACGCATAAAGTTACACGCAGACACATCCGCTTTCTCTTTGTTTATTTAAGACTCTTTGTGAGACTCAAAGGCAACTAATTAGGAGAAATACTCTACTGAATTCTAACATAGGGAGGAGTTTAGAGCCTGGTATCCCATTTACACACACAAGCACGTACTGTGTTCTGTTACAAGTAAAAGCTATGAGACAGAGTAAAAGAAGAGTCACAGAGGTCACTATCAGCATTTGCAAAGAAATGCACATTATTTGATAAAAGTATTAAAGCTTTACAAACTAGCAGCATCCTGAAAAATGCATGCATACGTTTACATTCACATTATTACAGGGCATATATTTAAGCATGCATATGAGACCGGTATGAAAACATTCTAAAGAAATGCTTTGAAATTGCAACTCTTAAGTGCATCAGTCAAAGAAAAAAAAGGATACTAATCAGCCATGGGTTCCAGAGAAGGAAGAAACATAATTTTAACACGAGACCATTCTGAGCTTTATAGCATTACCGTTACCTCTGATTTACTGTGTTTCATTATACTCTTCTCTTAAAAACCCCTTTTCCATGAATGCTGCATCCAGATTTTTCATTTTTTGCATGTGTTCTGATAAAAGGTGAGATCTTCCTAAAAACAGAGTTGGGCAGATGAAAAGGACAGAAATTTTTGTATCGAGCTAATGTTCTTAGCTAATGTTCCTACCAAGCCTCATACCAGACTATTGTTTTAAGACTGTATTCTTCCTGCAAAACACTATTTAGTGGTTACACATGCATTACACCCGAGAAGGTCAGATCTGACTGCTGGATTTCCTCAGGAAGACTGAGGATCTTTAGGAAGGACCAGCTGCTCCTTCCAAAAGCTCAGGTAAGCAAGCAGGGCAAAGTCTGAAGGGGACAATCAGCCCTTCCTTTCAGGACTCCAAAGAGTAATTTGTTAGCTAGCATCCATCAGGAATGAAAAGGTAAGTGACTAGCATCAGCCAAAGCATCACACCTACACAGACCTTGCATATATTTCTCATATTATTTTTGAAGTCTTCCTGTTAAGGAGAACTAACTTGCAATGTCAGAGAAATTATGGTATTTATTAATATGCTGAAGCAAGCACGAGCAATCTAACTGTGTTCAATATTCTCCAAATGAAGTAATGTAGCCCACAGTTGTAGCCTGTAAGCTTTGGTGACTAAACTTTACCCAAAGGTTTTAATGAGGAGAGAGTTTGTTTAATTGTTGGTTAGGAGAGGAAAATCTCTTTTCAGAAAGTCCCCCTTTTGTGACAAGGACTCCATACAGGTTGTGTACATGACTATCTACTGCAAAAATGAAACACTTGGGGCTGCTATGAGAGGAGATCCAAAGCAACAGAGGAGTTGCAGCTAACAGACTAGGTGACAGAGCAAGCTATGAGACATAGCTAATGGGAGCAGTTAGACAGCACCCCAGTTTCGGAAATGACTAGCAGTGAACCAAGTTAGCAGGAGCAATTAAAAAGGCTGTTAGAAACAACCTGGCGTGGACAATGCAGTCTTCAAACACTCCAGAGCACTAATGCCTACACAAGAGCAACCACCAACTGTTTATACAGCCCTGGCAACTGGGACCAATGAACTACCCTGCCCACAGGTAAGACTACTCTACCAACAAACCAAATGAAGTACAACTAGAGGAACAGGTTTAGTGGCAGGCTACTTTGGGAAGGCCTCATAGCTGTAGGAGATTTGGGTTATGACTACTGCCAACATGTTTTGAGCATGATTACTGATACTGTTACAATATTATCAATGGTTCAGACTTCCCAAACTGATCTTTCATTGTCTTTTACTCCTTTTAATGATGTGCTGCAATGGGGAAAGTACTGCTTACAGACCAGCTAGAAAACATAATTTAGTGTCTTGGTTTGCTAGGTAAGAAATGAAGTTGGTGACGTTTAAGTGTTACCGTAAGGACCCCTCAAACACCTAACAGCAGGGTTTTGGCAGAACAGCATCCTTCCTCACAGACCAAGCTTCTGGAGAGAGTACACTCTCCCTACAAGAACGTGTGCTGTTAAGTTGTGTTCTCTGGCTGCCTCCATACTCCATTCCTCCTAATTTCCTGAAAAAAAAACCCCAAAACAAACAAGATCATATGCTTATAGAAAACATACATACTCTCTGAAATGCTTCTTCAGCAGATTGGGTGAAAGTACTCTGCCAGTTTGTTGTTTAACAAATAAGCAGTGTCTAGTGGTTGGAACAGTATTTAAAAGGGGTGAGACAGCGGTACTTGTACAAATATTTAAAATAAGTACACTTTCAAAAGCAGTTTGTTAAACAGGGCCATATTATAACTAAAACACTATAATGCATTTACAACTAAGGCCGACTAAATGAAATTTGCTTACGCCAAAATACCCATGGCAGAGCTAGCGCATTGTGATGGAGATTAGAGTCCCCCACGCCACTCCAACCGCAGTACAGCCACTCTTTTTAAGTAGCCTTTGTGGTGCTCACTTTCACAACCCCAATACAGTGTAAAGCAGTTGCTCCTCTTATATCCTGTTCCCAGAGCGGGCAGGGGCTGTAAGTGGCTTTCGGAGCAGTGCCCGGGATGATGTCACTCTGGTACGGCAGGGGAGGAACAGTACCAGGAAGCGTCAAACCCTCGCATTGTGCAAGGGGATCGGCACATGGGGGCAGGTTGTAAATCTGGCCGGGGACCAGCGAGACTTTAGATCACGATTTCACCCGAGGAGGCAGCTGTAGCAATAAACACAACGTTCGCTTCTGTTCCACGCGATGTTTCAAATGTAAACATTAACTCTATAGCTGAATTCCCAGTTTACATTACACTAAGCACAAAGAAGAAGAAATGCAAATAGCTGACCTCTAGTAAAGCTAATAAATCTCTAAGTGTTGATTCCCAAATACTTTCAGATAATTCCCTTCCCCTCTTCCACAAAATACCTTTGGAGTGACATCACTACAGTTTTAAACAGCAAACTACATTTATGACCCTGAGAAGTTAAACAGAAGGAGGAAACAATGAATGAGATCACTTTTCACAAATTACCGCCACTTACTTTTTTTTTTTTAATTTTTACTTTAAAAAAAAATTTGCATCCTAAAGCTTTTCTCAGTCTCTCCATTATGTAACAGTTCTTTAGGAAACCGCCAGCTACCCTGACAACTGGGATGTTTTGCCAGAGTGGCTTTGTCTAAATCCTAAAGCAGTACTTGGCTATGCGCTGAGCCCAGTGGCTGCCTGTGATCTGAATGCCAATTAAGAGTGCTGCCCCTCTTGTCTGACAAGGCAGAGACTTAAAGGTCTATCTGAGGTCAGCAAACTGTCTGGGCTACTTTTGTGAGCTTAAGAGACTGAGAAACACAGCCAACAACACGGTCCTTTCCTTTAAGTGTCACACTGGGCAAAGAGCGTTTCATGTACAATTGTCATTGCATTTTATTTAAAGCAGAAAGAAATACATTCTTCGTGTTTTGCTTCTGTTCCCTGCATCACCAATGAAATTCAACCCCCTAGTGGACAGGTAGGGATGAAGACTAAACTGCTTGTACTTTAAAATCAATCCAAAAAAAATACATATCCAAAATTCAATTAACAAGATTACAAAAAATTAATAGTGAAATACAGAATGTGTCCGGTTTGGCATATGCTCTCTAACTCTGGTGTACTGGATCTATACTATCTGATTCTCCAGCCTTCCTTCGAGTCCCCATTCAAGCGAGCCCTATATCATTTACTTAAATCTTCTATTTTTTGTTGCAAATCACAAGAAATATTGCAGCAGGCCAAAAAGTGCTCAAAAATGCTGTTTGCCCAGATTTACTACAAACACCTTGAAATTCTCTTTTTTTGACACTTACAACAGATTTTTTTTAAGATGGCAATGGATATATAATCCATCAACATCAGTAGTTACGAAGAAGCAGTAACTTCCTTTCCAATGTTTCACATCACTTCTACTTTTGGAGGTAGACACATAATTATCTGCTAGCTACACAAAATGTTAACTTATTTTCTTTCTTGCTATTGTTTTTTATGTAAACAGTGAAATCTTACTTTGTTTTATGAGCTCTACAACGCATGCCAACTTTTTTGTAAATATTTAGCTAAAGCTATGAGCTGAGACAATTTTCTAATCTAAGAAACCGTATCATTTACATTCCGAGTTTTATCACCTTTCCGTTGTAATTGGTGATTTAAGCTTCAGTTCTTTTCATGGGAAATGGCAGTTTAAACACTCTGAATTCTTCACATCAACATCTTTCATTAACCCCAGAAGGAAAGGACACCTTGCTTTCCGGTTTTCAGGATGATGAAGACTGAAGACAACTACATTTCGCATGAGATATTATTCTACTCTTTTCATGAATGTTTAGTGAGAACCTGCATTACTGGGTATTTACCATACAGAATTCCAAGAGATGAGATGAAGAAAAATTGTAACGTATCTACTGATTGTTACAAGGGATTTCGATTTCAGACATTACAGTTCAAAAATTAATGAAAAAGTGCAAATTTGCTCACCAACTTGTCAGATAAAACCACAAACTAAAGAGAGAGTTGAGAGAACAGCTTTGATGAACCCAAGGCTAAATCTCCCACTGAGAAAGGCTGCTAATATGTTTTTGAACTTGCAAACTATTCCTTGTATAGCTATATTAAGAAAAGAACTTTCAGTGATATATTTTTGGCATATGATCTTGAGGGGGAGGCTGCTTTTTTATTTTAGTTTACCTACATTAATTCATTCATTCTGAATGCTACTGTGAGCAAGAGGGAGAACCAATACGGAGTAACAGTTACGTAATTGATAAAACAAAATTCTGTGTGATATTTATAAATACACAGATGTATATTTAAAGCTGCATTAAAAATACTGAAATGAGAACTAGGTTATAGAGCTGTATCTTTTTAAGGAAAGAATTTAATAAAGCATATCTTGTATTTTTTTCAATCCATCACCTTCATTACAATACCTTAATTTTCCTCATATCTCAAAGCGTTCACTCCAACTCCTGGCCAGAAAGGGCATTTCACAGATACATCCGTACACAAAATTTATACAAAACTCACTGAAAATATTCCCAAATCTTCCTCCCAACTTTTTAAGTCAGAACCCCAGTACTTCAGCCACAGATTTCTACAAAACATGGTATGCACGTCTCGCATCAGTGAGCTCCTCTCTGAAGCCTCTAGCTTTGATATGACACATCTCCAACTTCTGCTCACTCTTCCACGTTCACAGGCTGTTGAGGTCTTGTGGAAATCTTCCCTCCTAACGAAGTGCTGAGCAAAACGCTTCTTAGGTTAGTGTTGTACAAGAAACCTCAGATCTCACAGAACAGCAACTGAAAATACATCATCATTAACGTCAATAGTGGCTTGGGGCCAAGACATCAAATTTCCATTATGTAAAACTGAGGCATTTTCTACCCCAAAAAAGTATTATGGCCTTCCAAAGTGATCAAGAAGGCCTTGTGTGACCATGGAAAAATAACCCTTTATCTGATGAACCTTGTAAAGAGCAGGAATAAGTTAATGAAAAAAAATAAAATCAGGAAACCCTGCACCAATTTGTGACCCCAAGTATTCAAAGTCTTCAGCCATGCTTTCAGTACTGCTGAAAGGCACATGCCTGACACCCCTTCCATAGCAACATGCACCTCCAGGCTCGCAGTCAGCTGATGAATCACTGCCTGATGCCACTGGAAGACAAACTCCCAGAAGAAGAAATTCAAAGCTTCCTCCACAGTTTGAGGTAATCGCTTCAGTTCCCCAGTGCTCTTGTCTTGGGGTGAATTCCCCATGATTTTCAGAGAAGCGAATTCTCAAAGTTTTGCAGCTTCTGTGTTAGACCAGGACTGCACTACTAATTTATCTTATCAGCCACTTGATTGCTGGCCGGCATCAGGAATAGCCATATATTAAGTGAAACCTGTTAAGAAAAATACCATGATAAAATTAATTGCTCATTTTGATTTCTCTCTTTTGTCTTCTCTCCCAGTATCCATGCAGCATCACAGTGTCACAGGGGAAACTATTGTACATATTGACATCACTGACAACACTCTCAATACACGGCCACAGCCTCCATATCCGCTAACAGACAAAATCATTGTGCTCAGCACTACGCAGCAGCAGTTGGAACACGTAACAATTTCAAAAGGATACCGACCAGCAAAATATCAGCTGATGTCTGAAATACAGAGAGGCCATGCAGGTTTGACAAAGTCTCACAGTTACAGTACATTTTACTTTAAAAAAAAAAAAGGCAAACCAGGTTTTTACATATTTTGGGATACCTATTGTGATAAATATTTATATATTGAGCACAGCAGAGTAGCAGTTTGCTATGTGGAATATAAATTATGTAAGTAAGCCACCTCCTCTAGGCAACTTCATCTGGATTCACTCTTTTAGGAATTAAGAAACAAAATGTATTTTCTCAAACTCTTTTTTTCTTCCTCAGTTCTCCAGTCTGTGTCATCCTGTAATTCTGTTTCAAGCCCTGTTCTTATATTTCAATCTCCTTTTATTCACTTCATGTAAGTGCAGAGCTACTACTTTCAACAATTTTAACAACTGCCTCTAAAACAAACCCCCCCCAACTCATTCAAGCCTATAAACTTCTTAAGTAGACTTTATAGAACAAATTTCTGGAACATTAAAAGCCAATGTGCTAAGTTTTCTTCCAATGTGAAGAAGTCCACTTCATGAATCTTTAAAAAACAAATTGCAAAGATAGAGAATATCCTTGACACAATGTATGCTGTATGTACGAGCACAACGATCCCCCCAGATTTTGGTTTCACAACTGAATCACATTCACTATCTTTTGCTGAAAACTTCGGATATGACAAGAAAAAAAAGGAAAAGTACCAAGAAAAAAAGATTGTCCAAAGGTGTGTTTCAGCATCCTGGACCGTTGCAAGGTTTTGAGATCAGGTGAGAATGTCCTACATGTCTTGACAAGCAAATTCCGTAACTGTCCATTACTGATCATCACTGCTCCTTTCTGATAACTCCTGACCTTTTTACAGCAGCCCGTATGTGTACGCTCACTGTCTCCTCCTCAGACAACTCTGACTTTAAAAGGATTCTAATTACTATACGTTTACAAGTTTAATCATATTTTTGAGGACTTTCACCCAAGTGGCTGTGCCAGAAAAGCATGGCTATAAACTTCTTTAGGTTTATATGTTAATACAGGAAATCAGATGGAGTGCTTTATCAAGTCTCTTCCTGCTAAAAGACGAATGAGTTAAGCAATGTAAAAGGTAACAGCTCTCCTTCAAAGCAAATACTCTTTGGTGTCTTGACTATCCTTTCAAACCTTTGGCCTTTGTGAAAGGATGGTCTGCCTTTGCATTTGTTTACATGTGTTGATAATTCAAGTGCTACCTAGGCAGATTTTCCTGAGCAATTCCGATTTCCTCTGCACTCTTCCAATTGTAATATGGCTTAAAGAAATTCTAATTTGAGTTCCAAAAGAGATCCAGAAAAACTGCAAACCAAAAATCTCGACACCTGAATCAAGTAAATTAGTATCAACTATTCTCAAGAACAGAATTAGTGGGCAGACAAATAAGTATGGAAAAACTGTCAACCCAGCCTCTGTAAAAAGAAATTACACCTCAGAAACCTGAGGGTTCTTTTTAAAGAGTTAATATGCATTTAGATCAGAAAAAAAATCCAATTGATATAGACTGTGTAGGTTTCCAAACAACACTGAACAACATCCTTAACTAAAAAACCTAAACTTCCACAGCACAAAAGGGATGTACCTCACAATAAATAAAATAAAACCAACCAGGGTCAGAAAACAGGCATCAAAAAGGCAGAGTAAATGGTCAGTTTTCACAATGAAAAGCAAGGTCATCAGTGGAGACCTGCAGTGATCTACCCTTGGGTCCAACATAGTCATAAATGACCAGTAAAAGAAGGTAAGAAAGAGGTGGTGAACCAAAGCTAGTGATCATACAAAGATGTTCAGGCTAGTAAAGAGGAAAGCCAACTGTGAGGAACTCCAGAAGGACTTAACATCTTTCCCTGTTCTTTATACTCTTCCCTAGCGTCAAATGTTAGCTACTATCAGAGACAGGATATGCATTAGAGTATAGCACCGCTGCTGCTATTCTTACTTCCTTGTTAATTTGCAGGAGAACAGGACACATCTGTAGATATAACCAAACTGAGTCAATAGTAAGCTCCTGACTGAGTTCACTCATGCATGCATTCCAGGACTTCCACTGTCACAAGATCTTGTTTAGAGACCGTTCGTGTTTGCTTCTAAGTGGCTTCTCCTGAATGATACTTCTAGGCAGGAGTCTTCAATACCAAAACATTTTGGAGATTCTGTCTCAAATTCTGGTCTCTACCTACATGAAGATCTCTAAACCCTTGGACATGGAGGCCAAGTCTCTCAAAAATTAGAATTAGAGTGTTTTAACTTTTGGACACAGGTGCTGTAACCATGAGTACTGTTTATTTCAAGGATAGGTGGACAGATGAAAGGTCTTTTTCCTGTGTGAATCCTAGCTCTCACATATTGGAAAGCTGAAAGCTGGCCACACTTAGAATCCTAGAATCATTAAGGTTGGAAAAGACCTCATCGAGTCCAACCGTCAACCCAACACCACCATGCCCACTAAACCATGTCCCTAAACGCCTCATCTACACGTCTTTTAAACTCCTCCAGGGATGGTGACTCAACCACTTCCCTGGGCAGCCTGTTCCAATGTTTAACCACTCTTTCAGTAAAGACATTTTTAAGCCGTATTTGCTTCAAAATGCAATTTCCGAATTAAATCAGGTACCCAACTTCCTCATTTGTTTTATCAAGTGGGCAGTTACAAAGAGACCAAAAATATTCTGGTACATAACAGAAAGTATAATCTACAGATGATATGGATTTCAGTATCTGACCAATACAAGAATATCCTTGCAAAAAATACATATTGGGTGGGGGTAGAAAACCACTGGTACTTTTAGCATTGAAAAAGAACCTCTGCAGTTTCATTTTATTGATGAGTAATTCTCTATCCATAGAGTTCCAGTATAAATACCATCACCTTTATAAATGACTAGGAGCACAGTTATAATTAGTAATATATTCCCCCTTCTAGATTTTTAGGTCTTGTTCCATTTTCACCATTCTTGACTTCATCTTCCTAGGAAGGGGCATCATTATTTGAGAAACTCCCTGTTAATCAGGGGCTGATCCCAGGAAAGCAGGACATTGATAATCCTGACTTTGAAGGAGTACAGGATCATAAGAGTAACAGAAAGGGAAGAGAACTGAGCATTTAAACAGATGTTAGAAAATTCAGTATATGAATGTGAAAGAGACTATTTAGCACGTTTTACATCTAAACAAGTATTTGCAGTGGAAGAGTGAGAATAGTGGGACAAAAAAAACTTTTACTGAATGGAGAAAAAAAAAAATCACAACAAGCAGGTTTGGGAGCTCAGGCAACAAAAAACACTTTTGAACAGAAATAGAGTTCCACTGGAAGCAAAGTGCTTAAATAACCATGCTAAACGGTACTTCCTTACTAAGCACATTCAGCAAGTATACACAAGCATTTCAAGCTACCTCCTTCCAAACCAATTAGCCTGATTTTTTTTTAACTTTATATTCTTACAGCCTTTTTACATTGATAGAAGCAGTTGAGAAAAGGAAGTAACAACTCTGCCACCACATACCTAGAGAGCCTTGCCAGACATCAAACACCAAGAGTACAAAGTCTCTTCTTACACTTGTGTAAAGAAAAATCCCAAGTGACATCTACTGTAAACATGCTTCTCTGGTCATCTGGACTGCAGACTGCAAGGGTGCTAAACAAGATGCTGGACACACTCCTCCCTTGTGTGCCACACCTTACGCATGTTATTTTGACAGACCAACAAGTCTGGACTTCTTGGGCAACCAAGAAGTAACCACTACCCAATTTCTCTGCACAATTAAAATTAGAAATAATTTTCCAAAACTACACCTAGTAAACAACTTTAAGACTTTGATTTATCAAAATTCAGGCAGTTTCATTCCGAAGGGAAAAAGAAATATATAATACATATATATAACATATATAATTGTATAATTACATAAATATGCATAAAGTATATACATAATATAAATTACATATATAAATATATAATTACATATGTGTATATACTTTATGCATCCTCTTAAACACATTTACATTTTAAAAGCTCTTTGAGCTCTGTATTGGTTTACCTATTATATTTTTGTCAAATAAATGGAATATCCATATTTAGTTTATATACACTTAAATTATAAGTCTCGTATCTGCATTTTGAAACATTTTTTTTTCTTCATAATGCAAATCAATTCCTTTAAATTACCTTGGGCTTTTCAGAAAGGAATATGTCAAGATTGTTCAACCCCTCTACCTTCCTCCTTCACAGCGTAACAACCATCGATTTCTGGAAGAAAATCTGAGAATGCTGAAGGGCAGCGTCACCATATTCAAAAGTATGACAGAGCAGACAGAAGCGTGGCTGTCACCATCTCCTTGAACAGGAGAAACCTCAGCAGGCTGAGCCAATTCCCATGTTGCCTCGAGGCAGTCTTGCCACTGATTTTGCTGAAGTTGAATACAAGTTGATACAAGTTGACTCAAGTCACTTATTTCTCAGGAATCAGGGGAAGCTACATTGTCATGCAATTGTATAAAAACATTATAGAAAACCTTCTGTCAAAAAGCTCTAATAACTAGGCTTTGAAATTTGACTTGAAACTTGCAGTTTTCCAGGGGATTCACCTGATGTCAGAGATGTCTGTAGGAAGTGCCACCCAAATGTGATGAATATTTAAAAAAAAAACAACCCTCTATCTCACTTCATACCTGCTAAGATAAGACTTGTTAAGTCTGGCAGCCCAATTCTCCAAAGGCTTGTTACGCAGAACATTTTCTCTCCCCTGATGCAGGGACTGACCAGGTCATTTCCTGCAATTGCTCCTTCTGACAATCAGTTTTCTGCAACAGTGCCAGGCAACGGAATGAGAGCACAGAGGCTCTTTCTTGCACTCCAAATATTACCTTTAATGATGTCCAGGTAGCACAGAGATTAAGGAAGCAGTCCACATGGAGTAATTCAGGTTGGGACAAATGCATTGCAGAATTCTGAATATGGGGCAATGGGGCAGCAGGAGATAAAAAGCACAAGATGGCAAGAATGGGCAAGTGGATGGCTAGAAAGTTTAGGAGTTGAGAGAAATTCAAAATAGTCATAGAAATGAGCTGGGAGCACGGAGCGAGAGCTGGGACTCACGATGGTCTGAGAAGACAAAGAGAAAGAAGAGGGCCAGATCTGGAAGGTGTTAAGTGCAAATGAACAACAGCAGGACAACCAAAAGAGGAGAATATGAATATAGAAGGGAAGGGAAGGTAGGGTTAAGTAGGATGGGAAAGAAAAGCGAGTGGCAAGGTCAGAAAGTATATTTCCCAAAAAGATCTGAACTTAGGGGTCCAGAGTTGTTACATTCTTCTGGCAGCATACAGCTGTGAAAACCGCTGGAAGCAGTGTTTCATTCCCCACTAGTAGCTAGTTCTCATTACAGATAAGAGCTTGTTACAGCTACCAATTACGTGTTTCAAGTGCAGATGTCTGTTCTAACCCAAACTGAGAGATGATATAACTCCATGTGATATAATTATTTTTCAGTTGGCTTTTAAATAGGAAATCACATCCAAAGCAAACTCCTTTAAAAGGCTAGCTAGTTAGTTACTAAGTGAAGTATTCAAAAAGTTTAAAAAACACCAGAACTAAAGCTGACTATGCAGGCTTAATTTCAGGTACATAGACATTAGCATGGCAACTCTGCTCCTGTCACTGAGCAAGAAGCTACTCAGTATTTCCTTCACTCTTTATTTAGGAGTTGGCCCCAACTCCATTTCCTATTGTCTGTTCAAATACAAATTCTCCAGCAGATACACTGAATTTAAGAACCCTTACACACAGTTACTTATTAGAAAGCCTACCTTGTGTGCATATTAAATATAGTCTTAATTTTATGTGTATATATTTGACAGTGAATTTTCCATGTTACACTATTACTTACCTACATTTTAATTAATGTTTTTATTTCAAAGAGTAACTGTTGGCACACCATATTTTTTCTTGCATTTCTGTATCTAGAGATCTCCCCAGAAAAAAAAAAACACACCCCAAAAAAACAAAAACAAAACAAAACAAAAAACCCCGAACTCAGTGGCAACTGCAATAACAGTATTCACTCACAGTATCAAATAACTGACAACTGTAAAACAACAGAAATTGCTCCAGCTCATACATCATCTAAAATACATGAGTGTTGCTTTCACAGTGTTGAACTGCTGAGGTAAACCTAAAAAGAAAACGGACAATTTCCTTCATTTATTTTCGGCAATTGCATATTTTTTCAACAGGTAGCAAAGAGCTGGAACATAAAAATTCCTATAAATTTTTTGAAAACGCAGTACAAAACTTGCAAATGGTTATCACATTCCACCCCCAGCCCCAAGAAAAACCCCAAACCACAGAAAAATTATAAACACAGATCTGTTCCTCAATGAGAAATGTCATATGCCAAATGTGGTATTTTAACATTTGAATGTTTGGAATTATTTCAATACTGAAAGCTGAAAGACTGTTTTAAAGAGAAAACAAACAAATGAATACAAAAATCATGCTTTCTGCTATTCTGAATTCCTTTAAAAAAAAAAAATCAGTACGGGGTTCGTATCAGGCAAATGAAGTTTATGCTGTGATCTAACACCTCTAACAAAGTGATCCACAACAGAACAGGAATTTATTCTAAATTATGTCAGTCTCCCATATGAAACTATGAGGATCTTTCTTTCACGTCTCTTTCCGTAAACTACTGCTCGCTCTGTACGTTATAGAATGTAACTGGTCTGATGTACATTCTTAATACACTATCTTCCTAAACAAATGCAGAGGGCAAATTTGGTTCTCATAACAACCGACTTTGTATACCTCTTTATTTTTAATTAGTTTCGTAACTTAGGAAGACTAAATAATGCTCAACTGAACATTCAAAGTTTTAAGTAGAAAACAATGTTTTGTCAGAAGTGTTTTTACAATGTTTCCACTCAGAAGAGAAGCTGCAGGGAAAGCACACCAGTAGTGGGATGGGGGGGTCTGGTGGTGACTCATTTTAAATGTGATTCATCAAGATTTTCCTCCCTCCTATGATTTATACAGCTATCATAAACCAGTAAGAGAAACCCAACCTTTCATTGTAGCATATACTTTTGTGTTCTCTATACAGTATGCTTTTATTACCAGCCCTTAAAAAAAAATTGGTTTTATCATTTGATCAAGATACCATAGTGTTTTGCAGTAAAATGGTATCCAGTGAAGAAAGAAATGTATCAGAATGATATCTTTTATCTGGCTGATGTATAATCAATGATCCTCCCTCTACAGATGGCTATGAAAGCATTCAAAAATGCTTAGATGTGAGAGTTCATCATGTGCCACAAGATGCTTTTTTTTTTTTTTGCTTTTTTTTTTTAATTAGATTTTTAACATACACCCTTCTCCCTGATCACTAGTCCCTTCGGGGCTTCAGTGATTTTTAACCATAAATAACTAAATATGTGAATAGCTGGAGTCCTGACCTCATCACATCTGGCACCACAATTTATGCATAGTAAGTATATTATTGATGATTTCAGATGCGAATAATCCAGAATTAAACACACCTACTTGTAGGCAAACAGGCTAATATAAAAAACATACAAATGTCACTTGTAAGCAAGCAGGCTAAAACAAAAATATACAAATGTCTCATGTATGCAGCATATCAGCCTTATCAGGATTGAACGTAAGTGCTTTAAGTCTTCCTCCTCCCCCACATCCCTCTACCTGTATTGTCAACAGGTACTCAACCACCTTCTGCTACTGAAAGAGTAACTTATTCACAAAGTTAATTTTATTTAGACAAAATTATCAATTAAAGATTACAGAAATATTTCTAATTTAACAAAAAGCAGAATCATCAAGTGTTAAACCAAGTAAGACTTCTTGACTTTAAACTGCTTCCACTTATTTCCATCTGTGATCATGCTCTTAATGCTTCAGTGATATGCAGAAATCAATATTTAAGTAAATAAATAATTTGATCAGCTGGATGGTTTTCAGGGGAGGTAGGCTGTGAGAAACTTAACTCTATCTGAAATTTACTATCTCCATTAAAAATATTTTCGTGAGTAATTCTTAGTACATGTTATAAGTGCCAGGCGTAACCAAAGGAAAGCAAACAGCAAAACATAATTTCATTGGTAGAAATTATGATTTGGTTCTCTTCTCTAGCCAAAGAGCCTGCCAGAAAATATCATCTGAGCATCTTATACAAAAAAGCAAGAAACGTATTAAAGCTCCCTTTTTACAAAAATTACCTAAAAGAAAAAAGAAATGTAATCAATGTAAGAAAGAAAGTCCAAATGACATTGTGCATAGTGCTAGGCATCTTGGCTGCGTGAAAATGGCACTCCCAATCTTATCTTTCTCGGGCTGTTTTCCCCTCCACTAATACCATAGCTACCAAGACACAATTCTCCATTTACTCCTTCCAAGCAATAGGAGATTTTCTCTCTCTCTCTTTCTCTAAGTATCAGCACAGATTTTTCACTCTCCTGTAAGAAAAGGATGGCCACATTCAAGTAATAATCATTAGCATTCTTCTTGTAACCGTTAAAAGCCCTTCTTCATTCTGTAGCCACAGTTATAGACTGTACGACAAGGCTTCAAAAATGAAGCTGCAGCTACTACGAATTCAGATTCTGTGATAATCCAGCATCATCTCCAGCAATGCAAAACTGATGAGCAACAGAGTTTCTTTAGAACCAAGTTAATTGTCATTTTATAGCAATAAACCCCCCACATCTTTCCTATCATTTGATACTGAAATACAGACAAAAGCATGACTTGCAAAAAAATTCTTACTCAACTCAGAATACAATTCCCACGCATACTTAGCCCCCATCAACATGCATCCTTTCCCTTCTCTCACCACAAACAGCAGCTTTCTCATGGATCCTTTACTTTCTCCAACCTCCCACCCCCAAAAAACACTTTTCTCCTTCCATTTTGTTCCTCATTTTTACCTGAAACATTTTTATTTCCTTCCTCATTTGTGTGTCACTATCAATAAATTACATATTGGGTTGCTCATTCCACTTGTTGACACTGAAATAATAAAGTTTGAAGTTTGGTCTAAATTATACTAATAGATAAATGAAATTTAAAACTAGGTAAAGCTTCTGATTACTTTTATTACAAAAGAAAACATTTATTTATTCTAATACAGTCTTTACATACAGCCTCCTAAGGAACGGCAGAACCGCCTCTCATGAAACACGATACAGTTTATTACAGCTTTGTAATAAATGAATGAGAAATTGTTCCAAAAATACCTCTGTCCTCCTTTTTATGACATAATAAATTACAATAGCTTATTAAAGTAAGTTTCAATGTATTACATATAGGGGGAGCAACACGCATTTTCTACCAATCTTTCAAAAATGCTTTCGCTCCTACTTTCGAGGACACGCACCTAAACATTCGGCAGCAAGCTTCACATTTTACAAAATACAGGCCAAAATGTAGGTAAACTCAATTAATGCTACCAAAATCAGAAGGCTATGACAAAGAGAGACTGTCTGCCTCTGTAAATTTCACCACGGCACAGCACTGTGGTAGTAATATTTTTTAAATTTCTTACAAACATATAAAGAATCCTATTTCACGCACAATGGAAAATAAGAGGAGCTTAAATTGTAGTAACAAAGAACCACTAATAAAGAAGTGAAAAACTGGAAAGTCTATATTTAACTTGGTGCTCAGTCATTAGAAAGGTGCCCCATAACGACCATATGTTACTCAAATATGTTATCACACCTACAATTTCATCATATGTCTCCCAAGAAATTAATTAGCTCTAACTTTTTCAACTTTGACAAAAATGTCTGCAGTAAGTCAGTTTACTAGCTGTTGCAAATGTTTCGAAATTCAAAGCTTGCCTCAGCTTTTATTTAACCTTTTAATTACAATCATTGAATAACATTTGGAAGGCAGATGTTCCTTTTTTTGCATATGTAGTTAATAATAAAAAAGACCATTTAGTTTAAATTAATATTACTTTTTCAACTACAAAAATGCTAAAAAGACAGTCATCATTTTATACAGTGAAGAATAGATACATCAGCAACGTTAAAATACCAGTTACCTTAACTGGACGTGGAATAACCTGAAGAGAACGAATTCCAATAAAAATCACATAGTATGATTCGTTTACACAAAAGACTGGGAGCAGATCAGGACTCTCAGCTGATCCGAATATACTGAAGCAATACAGAAGACCTCAACTTTCAACTGCCACCTCAGTTCACAAAAACCAGCGAGAATTATGTTCAAGATTAACACGGGCATGATGAGAATTGATTCATTCCATGTTTTGGAACCAAATAAAATATAAGTGGAAAAGCAACAAGGACACAGCACCAAAAAGCAATGATATATAATCTAACCTGACAGTACACACTAAACTACAACCCCAGCAGTGGGGGTCAAGCCTATCTCACAACAAACCACAACGAACAGTCTTGGTAGATGTCATTCACAAATCTGATTTATTTTGTTGTGATAGTTACAGAAGATCTGCAAAAGTTATTTCAACAACTTTTTAAGTCTGAAAATTATCCAATAAATCACTACCTATGGAAGAAATACTAACATACAGTTATTTTAATACAGGCATACAGAAAAATTCTAAATGTTCTTACCGCAAAACACTCTGAAGTTTCAGTCTTGATATCAACAAAAATTAATAAAAACCAAATTAATTTTACAATCTATACTTTATCAACTCTTTAAAAGTATTAGGCACATCAGTATAGAGCTCTCTGAAGAAAATTAGTACTTCATCGTAAAATCATCGAACATATGAAAATAAAGAGGTTACATCACTGTTGAAGGCTTACATTTAGAATTTCTTGAGGAATGACTCCATAAAACTATTAACCTTCCACAGAATTAACAACTAAAGGTTCAATGAACAATCAAGACTTTCAATAAAAAGGGTGGAACAATAATGTTTTGACCAACTTTTTCTTAAGGTAGCATGATGTAACATGTCACCGTAAAAAGTAAAACAAGTAACTCAATACTTGATTATTTTCTCGTCCAAGCTCAGAGGAAGGTTCCTATCACTTCATCCACTGTCAAAACTACCTTTTATTACAAGAATGTGAATTTAACCATGCACATACATGCATAAGCACACATATGGAAACACTAAAATGGAATAAATTTTTGAATAGGTCTGAAGATAGCTATGTTATTCCTGTCATTGTCTAGAAGTGTTATAATATCCCATTTAACAAACCCTAACTCCATGTGCAATGATATCATAACTGAATTAAAAATGAGACAGAATGAAAGAAAGAACAAAAATGTGTGTCCCAAAAGGAAAAATAATTTGAAAGCTCATTTGGGCTTACATATTTTCAAATACTTTAATCCAGCAGCTACAGCTATTTGAAAGCATCATTCAACTGAGCTACAGCTATTTGAAAGCATTCATTCAACTGCCTTTGTATACCTTTATGCTTATTTCATTCTAAATTTCCACAAGATTTTCTGTATGCTGGAATTGCTGGAAACATAAATTATTGATGTGGATGTGGAACTTTAATTCTATCTTCCTCTATTTTTCTCTAGAAATATGTCTATATTCTTACTTAAAGAATAAGGTGTCACTGTGCAGTATTTCTAATTAAATCTGCTACTGTATAGTCAGGTATACAAAATATAATGGGCCAATTATAGTAAAACATGATCACATCCAAATATAATTTATATAGCATCAAACATACAGGGACAATATGAGACTACAAAATTGATTTTAAAATAAATATTCAAATTATTTACAACCTAAAAAGAGAATTCATGAGTGAAAATCCATGAGTACAGCTGTACTATAAATAAAATACAAAAAAACATACATTAAAAATGAAAAGAAAAATACTGTCTAGATAAGCTCTCTAAAACCAGCAAACCATTACTATTGCCCACCCCATAACTCATTCAGTCCTACATTATAATTCCAAGTAGCTTTTCTACATGTCTTCTGCATTGAAACTAAATCAAAATGCAAGTTTCATCTTTGTCTAGAACAAATCTAGAAAATATTAGATTTAGAAATGTTGCTGTGGTGTCTTAGGGAAGCTACAGTTCAGCCAACATATGTTCCAATTTTCTCTTTGAGATAGCTTCTGCAGCAGAATTACATTTTTCATAAGACAACGAAATGGATGAGCAAAAGAGGCGAATGAGGTGAATTACAGGAAACACAGTTTTGCTGGAAAGCCTGGCCAACAACAGAGACCAAGGAAATTAGGTGCTCAAAAAACAACTCTATTTCTTTCCCCTATACCTTTTAAAACCAGCAGCTGATATCATCTAAGTGTGACAAAAAGCAGGCATTTCTGATACATTCCCATAAAACCTGTGAAAGCTGACACCCATGTCAAAGGGAGGGAGAGATGTGTAACCGGTTGGGCAGGAGGAAAATCCCTGGTAGAAGATGATATATTATCGGACAACAGAAGACTCTGCACAGGAGAGGTCAAATGCAGGCGCAAATGCAGGAACAAGCTTTAAACCAGCCACAGATGACGGTGGCGAACAAGCCTGCAGGGAGCCAAGCCCCATCCACTGCAGCCCCTCAGGCCACCCCAACCCGCTCCACCCAGCGCCTGAAGACACTTAGAGCCCATAATGATTTGGGGGTAACTGTCCTCAACACCAAAAGCCAAACTAACTGGACCATCTGCAGGCAGCGCTTCAGCATAAGCAGACTACTAATTTTTGAAAAGTGTTCATCCCATGTGTTGCGCTTAGAAAAAAAAGTCTTTCCAATCTAAAAAAAGACTGCGATGAAAATCACGCACCTATGCACGTTTCTACTTGAAATGTAAAACTGAGTTCACAGTATTTTTCTAATAAGCAGTCTCCAAACACTTCAGTACAGATATAAAGACAGGAAGGTTGCTTCCCTGTCCTCAATGGACAGGTGTTGATTCACATCTCCTTAGGAATGTTCTAAAAAAGCAGATGACACCTCACTCTGATAGAAATCATACCTACCTTCAAAAGGAATCCTTACACAGGCATGTTTTATGTCCTTAAAGTGCTTTGAAGGTAACACAGAAATAGCTGTATTACATTAAAGAAAAAAAAAAAAAATGAAGATACCCTTTTAACAAACATTTTTAAACTGAAGTTTTGTGTGCTAGGAATATCTATGTATTTTTAAAAAGCAAATTTTAATGTTTACCACCATCATCTAGCTCCCTTTTTTTGAGGTCAGCCACACAGAGAGGAGCAACAAAATCCAAAGAAAATCAATTGTGATTCAGACTGCTGTAAGTATATGAACATGCAAGCCAAAGTTGGTATGCAAGCCACGTGTTTTAAATGGTAGCACAAAATTTTGTTTGGTATTCTCAAGCAACAATCCTTATACTTCTGCATCAGTGATCTTACAACAACCATTAGTAAATATTGTCCAGCTTCTTAGTGGCCAAAGACCTTTTTCATGTCAGTAATTTTAATTAACCATTTTTATATTTCTAATGAATACATGTTAAAATAGATTTTCTATTAAGATATGGAATATACTTTTATATTATATGCAACTCCTCCAAAGTCTTCACGTGTTCTCTGATTTTATTTAAAAAAACAAAACAAAACAAAACAACAAAAAAGAGTTCCTTCACTACAAATGCCGATGAATTCACCTTTCTTGCACTCCCACAAGATCCATGTGCCAGTGTGGATTTATCTGAAAGGAAAATGCCAGTCCATCGTAAGAAACATTTTCAGGAAATGTCTTTCACTTCACTCTGGAAACCAAGATCCTTGAGCACAAAGACCTGTAGAAATTATTCGTGTCTCTTTCAACCCTAATCAACAAAATCCAAGAAAAACCCCACAAGATACCATGCCATTATCAGCATAGCAGAAGGATGCCTACAAAGGGAGGAAACAAACCCAGGAACATTTACCCTGCTCAACAAGTACTGAGCACCTTAGGCACCAATCCATGCAGCTGTTCCCCTTTTCCACAGGGAAGCCACCATTCTTCCAGCGTCTCTGACCACAGCACCGTAACTCCTAACAAATACAGAGCACTGAGAAGAGAGGATTCCGCTGTGCTTGAAGGCCAGGGGAATATGGGTATTACCAGGAGTTTTGCTAAGGACAACCCAGAGTTCTCCCGAGTGCGGGGGCAAAAATGACACATTTCACCAAAAAGTTTCTGAAACTGCCCCAGTTAAACTCTCCAGATGTAATTCCTTTTGTAGCAATCAGACTTTACTTGTTATTTCATTTCCTAATCAAAACAACACAGACAAAAATAATTTGCTTACTGACGACACTTTTTTCTTAAAAACTGTCTTTTTAATGCTCTTCCTCTCCCACTTTCATTGCATTGAAATAGCGCCTGACATCAGAAAGCAGCTGTGCTGCACACAGCCCACCACAGCACCACAACTGCACGAGAGCCTTCCAGCCTCCCTATGAAAAGCTGAAACCTAATTAGGATGCTTAAGATAGCATTATGGATATTGCAAACGATAAATAACTAACCCAAACATATAAGCTATCACAAACGCAATGGATAATTTTTTAATCTTTTTAATCTAAAAATATTCTTGTGTTCCTACATGTTGCAGAGAAAACAATCAATGCCACTTGAAAAAATGCTTGCTTTTCTATTTTGCACCTGCACTCTTCTGCTGTGAAAGTGTGTTTCACATCAAGATTTTTATCACCAGCTCTCGAGGTGAGTTGAATTAGAGTAACAGTATTTCTGGAAAACAGACCACCAATATACTGTGAGATTCCTTTGTGGATATAAGTAAGCAATAAAACGTCATCTTCAAATTTTTAAGAATATTTTATGGTTTTGTCTGTATTCTGTAAGTTTGCAATTACGTGAAAAGCAGACTTAAAAATACTTTTCCATTTTCAACATTGAAGAAGTTATGCGTATAACTATTCACATAACTTTGTAATTTTGTGAGTAAGCTACATAAGCATAATTCTATATTGTTTGAAGGCAGACCCTAACTCCTTATTTAGGCACCTCAATATTTAGAGACATTCCAAGGTGACACTCCACAAAAGTTAATACATCCAGCGGGGGAGCAGTATCTTCAGAAAAACAGGGAGCCCTACCCTTAGGGATTCTGGTATTGGTGTTTCAACATCCTGGTGACTAGAGAGAGGGGAGAAAGAGAGAGAGAGAGAACACAGAATGCATTACCGAACAAAGATTTTATTAATTCAGGTAGAATAACAGCAGGAGCCTGGTAAAAACAATAGATAGGCCCGATCCATCACACTTACCTCATTTTAAAGTTGTCTGACCAGCCACCAGCACAGGTCACCTACACAGAGTTCAAGCAAAACTCTGCCGAGGTGCAGGGATCTACACAACTCCTCTATCCATGAGGTGCACCAGCCACAGGCAGGAGGCATCCCTAAGAAGCCCCAAGGAAGCCAGTACCAGTCTGAAGGCAGAGTCTACGCTTGTTTGCAAGGTCAAGGCCTTTGTTCAGTCTTCTATTACTATGTTTCAGCCTAAAACCAATCTTAAAGTATGTATATTTAAAATGCCGTGCCATATTAGCTTGGAATCTATAATTTTAAGACGAAATTACCACTGTAAGAAGTAAGGCTGTAACAGACCAGAGCAATGCGCTGGCGGCGATTCAAATTCATCTCAACAGGGCTCAGCACAGACATCAAAGACCCGTACAGGCAAAACCTCCCGCAGAACATAAGCATTCAATTACAAGATATAGTGACATTACAGAGTTTGATTTAACTACTACAGGCTTTCATATTTTTATCTACGTGGTGTTTCGCTGTACATGTAAAACATTAAGATATGCTCACAGTTTCACATATAACAATACTACAAATTTCTACAGGAGCTCTCAGGTATTTAAACATAATTCCTGTCTGGTCTTAGAAGCCTCATTTCAATGTCTGAAGCTTGATAACGAACTTCTTAAATGTATTGACTAGCAAATTTTTATTACTACAGATATAGTAAATATTTAAGAGTTATATTCAGTTTCCCTTATACTCCCTTAATGCAGTGCAAGTCACAATTTGCATTTCTGATGTGAACTATTATGATTTTACTCACAGGTCTTTATTTGGGTCCTTCTTCCCCACCCCAGACATCAATGGCTGGAATTGCAAGCATTACCTCCTATCTGTGTCTATCACCACACTTCTGTCAGGTTTCAAGGACATTTTCCAAATCTAATGGCAACGAAGCAATGAGTCAAGGTACTACAGCGTAACTATGAAAATATTTCTCTGTACAAGGACCGCATTCATAGTCCAGACATCTGAACCAAACCACAAAGGATCTTTGGGATATGAAAAAACAAGTGAATATTTGAAAATATGATTTACTTTCTAATTTGTGCAAGTGTACTAATTCACAAACACATCCCTCATATTCCATTAAGCAAACATTACCTTATAGAAGGGAATAACAAAATGCAGCTCTTCCCATAGGTACATTTTCTGAAGAAATCATACCTATCAAAATGAGTTCTAAAAGTAGAAAAGGCAAAATTTGCTACTTCAAAGTTAAAGTGAATTAGGCCAGGATTCAAAATCACTCCAGTATCACCATCTTACGCTACTTCAGTGATGGTTTATGTATCAATGCACTTATGAACCGCAGAAAAAATCTACAATGTTAAACTGCAAGAAAAGACTATTCAAGTAATATTCAGGTTAGTTTTTTTCATCCAGAAAAAAGTTATTTATGCAATGTATAGTCAAACCACACATTAAAAAGAAGTATCCGTACCATCATCTAGATTGCTGAAAACAATGCCAACTGGGTCACTGGACACTCATATCCAATAAAAACAATTTGATTTCAAAATAAGTTTACGAAAATTTAAAAATACAGTATGACCAAAGTTCACAGCCCCGTTTCTTCTATGCCCTTGTTTCATGCTTCTTGGAGAAGGGACTTCAAAATTCAGAAGTAGGTTTCAGAAAGCTGATTCACACTCCAAAACATTTGACCCATTTGGAAAAGCATAAAATTTAGCTGATTATGGAGTCCTTATTGTGACTGGCAGCACAAACAAAGCATCCAGCTACATCCACAGGTAAGAATAAAACAGACAAACTTTTTTAGGCTACTTGTAGCAACTGAAAACACATTTCTAAGTGTTTAAGAGCTGTAAGAACAAAAAATGGAAAAGGAATTGACTATTTTACACAGAACAGATGAAATAAAAATTCTGCTGGCTAGCTGTCTCAAATTTAAAAAAAGGAAATTTTAAAAAAAAAAATCAAAAAAGGGAGAAATAATGATCAGCTGTTGGAAAAATAGCTTTAATGAGCACTTGTAGCAACAGATTAAAACACCCAATTTGCTTAATAAGTAGGGAATGTGAGTCTAAAGCTACAAAAGGAGCATGAAATGCCATGCTACAACAAAAACTGTATCAGAAGAGGACAGAGTGCACTGAATTTAAGTAGAATTCTACATGGAAATGTACAGTAACTTCCCAGGAAAAGTACACCAAACTTCGTATCTCCAGAAAGCACTACACAGCACTTCCCACCTCCAAATAATCCAAGCCCTCAAAAGTAAGCGCTTACCAACATATCATGTCAGAAGTCCTAGATGATGGAGATCAGGGAAAGCTGGGGGCTGGGAGCGGTGGGAGCGAGAAGGGAAATCAGAACAAACACTATCAGAAACAGTGTTTACTGTTGGCTACATGTTCCCAGGTACCCATATATTAGGGCAGCTGTGATCAGCAAGTTAAACCTGACTGGCCTATCTGCTGGTTTTGGAGCTTCTCTTGTCACCGGCTGGAAGGTTAGAAAAGGAAAAGGAGTGTCAGTGGGACAGGCCCTCCCTGCTGGGGGCTGGAATCCCAAACATTTCTGTAGATGCCCAAAAGCTGGAGCTGTGAACTTAACGGCAAAAATTACTGCTTTATGGGAAAAACTTTTTTTTTTTTAAAAAAAAACAAAATAATATCTCCACGTTAAGGTTTCATCTGCTGTGCAAATTCCCACTAATGTAGCTGCCTTGTTGGAGAAATGCCTACCCACTGCAGGAAACCCCCACCTTTTACTAGGGCAGAACCTGGAGGAATCCTCCTTCACTGAGGGATTTGTTCTGGGTTGTAAGAAGATTATCTCCTCTTCAGTGTCCTCAGGTACTACAGTCAGTCCGTCGCTGACTGCTAAATGGAGCAAGGTGAACTACTGTGCTACAGCAGCCAGCCACGTGTGACTGCTCTCCTAGGAATCACCTTGCTTGAGCTCTAAAATACGAGGTGTCTGCCAGAGAGATGTCAGTGAGAAGACTGCCTGCACGTTTCCCAAAAGAGAGAGGTGTATTTCCTACACGTTCAGGATACGTGCAGGAAACTTGTATCACAATAACATTTAGGAATGTGGACATACTGGGTGCTCCCTACTCTGTTTTGTTAGAGGCAAGAGAAAGGGAAGGAGGGAAACACTTCAGAAACTTATTTCCTGTATAACCACATTTACAAGCTGCTCGTGCAAAAGGACCAGCCAAAGGAGATTACAGCACCAGAAAGGCTCGCCTAGATCATCAAGTCCACTCCCAAGCCTATCGCAAAATTGCAGCGGAGAGCCCTTTTTTGCAAACAAACAGGGCGGGGGGGAAGAGGGGGGCGGACCCCCAAAAAACCACACCCACACACCAAAGAAAAATGGTAGATAAATTGCCATTTTCTCTTTAAAAATAGCACTAGTGCAGGCTTGAAAGGAAACCTCTCAAACAGAAGTAAATGCACTGAAATAACATCCCACCTAAGCACAGCCCCACTTTCAAAGACATTTTGTAAGCCTCACACGATGTATGAATCTATTAAAAATTCCTTATAGTAGGGGTCACAAGTAAAGACCATCTAATCTTTCATCAAAACAAGAGCTCTATGGTGATCACCGGTCAAAGATTTTGCACATTGCTCAGGGTATCTTCACCAGCTCTGACAATTCAGAATATCGCTGTATTTGTTTTCCTCAGGTGAAATCAGTATGCTTTATATAAGCAAACAGAAACTGATTTTTTTTTTTCCCAGAGAGTAAAACATCACAAAAACACATTATTTTGATTTTAAAAGGTCATCTCTCTCTTTAGAAAAGACTAAAGATTACTAAAACATCCCAAACAGAAACAAAAGATTAAAAAAAACACAAACAGTTAAGCACTATTTCCAACTCTGTTTATAATACATTAAAACAAACAAACAAAAAAATCCTTAGCAAAAAAGCCAGTGGCAAATTTAAATGTAATAGGATGTGTTAATAAAAGATAAGATTATAACACTACCACAGTTGATGGAAATCAACAGATTAAAAAAAGTATTTGAGTATTATTCATCCAGCTTCACAGAATAAACAAAATATTCTGGATCACTCTGATGTCACCACTCATTAAAAGCCAATCTAACTAATCTTGCCTCAGATTTTTTTTTTCTTCCCCAACATTTTAAATGATGGAAAGAAGAGTAATTCTCCACTTATTTCTTTGAATTCTGTTTTTATTGATCAGTGAGTTGAATGTCACAGACACACTGAAGAGATGATTTATTTGGGTATAATGAAAAAAGCTATTTATCTTTAGCATCAACAAAAAATAAACCCACCACAGAACAGTTAATACATCTAAAAAAAAAATAAGAAAAAACAACTTTCAAGGAAGGATGTTCTTAGCAAATCAGCTACAGAACAATAAAGAGCAAGACAAATATTTCAAAAGGTAAAAAAAAAATTAATAATCCAGTTACAAATCAGTCACGTATGGAGACAACCAGACAGCAAGAGTTTTTTAGAAAGCTAGTCCAGATTTAGAAATTTTATTGTCTTTGAAAAAATCTGGGAGGAACAAACAATGCAATGATGTTACGAAAGAGACAATTATCATAAGAGACAAATATCATTATGCTACATATTAACAAAGATTTTGTATGTAAATGAAGGGAAAAAACTAAAACAAGAATTTATTCCTCTCTATCAGGCAAAGATAAAAGCTCTGAAATATCACCATTTACAAATTTTGAGCACTACCAAATTAAGAAGGAAAAAAAAAAAGCTAAATTGAGAAAAGTCCTGAGAGAACAAGACAACTGTAAGGTTTCTTCTTTGTAAGAAAATACCAAGTTTGAAGTACAGTTAAAATAACTGGCTAGGCTTAGCCTAGAACAGAGAATATGGTAGGGAATAAGGGGGAGGCAGAATATAATAATCTTAAAATATGCGAGTCTCATAAGGAGGACAGTGATTAATTGCGCTTCACATCTACAGATGGCAGTACAAAAACTGATCAGCAGGGAAATTTAGATTACATATTGTTAGAAAGTTGGTCCAAATAAAGTTTGTTAAGTTGCAGAACAACTTCGTGTGGGAAGGTCGCTAGAGCTTTCAAGAACACCCCAGACAAACATCATGCAAGGACTTTTTTTGGTTTTGACTCAGCATGAAAATGGGGGACAGACAACTAACACTCAAAATCTCTTCCAACACTACATTTTTAAGTCCAATAAAAATGTATCAATACATAATCTAAGTTGGCAGCGGTGTTGGAAACACAGGCCAATATTTTTGAAGTTAACTAGTTATTTTGGTAGGTAATTTGCAACATAAGGACAGCTGTACTAGTTCACCTAGCTCAGTGAGGTTAATGAGGAAGTGATATACTTTTCCATTTTCTTATTAAGACTCACGTATCCGCACTGCAACTGTCCATTTGTTCAATAAACATTTTTTTTATACACAGGAAGCACTCTTTCATCATCATAAGTATAATCTTGACAACAGTCATGGATCACCTTCAAACATTATAAAATTAAAGATTACCTAGATTTTAAGAAAAGTGGGTTTGGAGGGGAATTTCTAATTTGTTTTTAATGGGGCAAGAGTTACACTCCTTATTCCACTCAGTTTTACTGGGGAAAATACGGAGCACCTCTCGTTCCACCTGGATCTTCAACTAGACCAAGTGGATTTGTTCACAAAGGAAGAGTCTGAGTCACATCTTCTCCATCCTGGCAACAGAAACAGCTACGGGAAGCAACGAGCTCTCTCTGAACTTTAACCAGAATCCTAAACTGAATTAAAATAAAAAGGTGCCTTTATCCATACACCTCCTCTCATATTCCAACCCAGTGCTCTAGTTCCCCAGCTCGGGAAGAAGTCAGCTCTCTCCTATCTGCTTGTTGCTGTCCAACGCTGTTATTCATCTTAACCTTAACTACAGGTGACAGTTTCTGGGAGGAGGGAGTGACTACATTCAGCAGTACACCCAAAGGAAAGTGGAAGGAAATGCCAGTCTTCCTTCACGGGCAATTCCCAAAACAACTTCTCAAACCAGCTACGAAAGGAATAAAGTTGAGTCGGGGACAAGGACAAAACGCAGGCGTGCTGACCCTACACAGCAGAAAAACAAAGACTGAAACATTCCAATTTTATTACAGAACTAATTTAGTCAAAAGTCTGGCATAAACTCAGCAGAGTTGTACTCTGGGAACCCACACACACTCATCCGTGCAAACCAGATTTTTATACCAGAGCATCACTCATTCCAGATAATCAACCTGGCAACCCCTCTTAGTTGTAACGACTACCCTATACGTCTAGTTTGATTTTGACTCTGCATCAAAATGGGGGGGATGAACTCTTCCTTCAGTCTTCAGCAAAAATCCAGAGGGTCTCCCTTCATCCTCCTGGAGATCCTCTACATGAAGGGGTTGCCTCTCTCTCTTAGAGATCAAGATTCTGTTAAATTAAGATTTTGTAGTATATTGTTTCAAAACACTGCAAGGAAAGTGCACAGAAAAACACACCATTTCCATAAACAACCACTTCCTCAATAACTAGAATTCAGTATTTTTCAAATGAAGAGTTATGCAATGTTTTCTTTTTGTTCCTACTTTGTTTAATGCAATCCAACTGAATACTTAAAAACCCTCTTTCTTCAAGGTGTGTTTTTAATCCTCTGCTCCTGAAAATAATAGGTCAATATTTTTAACGATCATCCTATAATTGTTCTCTTCAAACAAACCTTGAACAAACAATACAAGGCTACTCCTGCCAACTCACTGATCACAGGTCAAAGCATGTAGTAATCCTGTATTTTTAGCTCTTGCATTATTTTTTATTGTTACGTACTGTTCAGCAAAAATCTTTAGCAGTGAGCACAGGACAACTGTATTTCAAAACACTAGTCAACATACAATTTGAAATAGTACACCACACAATGTCTTTTCAGTTCTTTTATTTCCAGAGACGTAACACTTAAGCCTGCCTTCAGTACTACTGAAAGTACTTTATTACAAACTGAATACACAGAAATTTCAGTTGCCACGCACTCAAAAGAGCAAACTGTCATGGAAACGAAAGGAGAAAAGATATTCAGGGGTGTGCTAGGTTTATTTTTCCGTTTAACATAACCAAAGGCTGCTCTGCATTTGGCAGAATGGACAACTCTGATAAAATTTGTTAAACAAAGTTTTACCTACAATCCTAACTGGATCTAATTACACAATAAATCAGAAGCAGAATCTGTCGAAGTAGAAAATCGTGACCACATAGGCTCTGAAGGACAGACAATAGCTAGATGGCTTACCTCCAATGCATGGGAGGAAGGCATCTAAACTGAGTTCCATCAACACCAAATGTGTAAAGGGGATAAAAATATCTGTAAATATTTTAAAAGGAAAGTAAAAACAAATTATGTTTCCTGAATGTTGAGCCTTTAAGTGCAGCTGAATTGCATTTACAAGCTTTTCTCACCTTTATGAGGCATTAAGAAATAATCACTGTAACACTTATACTGGAAGTGGAAGAAACAGAAAAGCTGCAGCTATCAGTACACCTTGGAAATGTTTGAGGAGCTATTCACTGTGCCTAAACTTGTTACCCTGCTAAGTGGAACTAACAGTCTTGGTTCACTGCTTAAGACTCATAAAATGCATCTAGAAGGTGAACGGGTTGTTCAAACTTCTCACAGGAAGCATGCGTTCCCACGTGTTAGGTTGGGTGTCAGTGAGATGATTCAACGAGGGGAAAAAACACAAGCAACCCAAATTTAAAAAAAAAACCACTGTATCTCACACACACACACACACTTGCTTGGGAGTGTGTCCATGTTACTGAGTGAAGGCGACTTTTTTTTGCCTGGAAAATCATAAGGGAAAAAAAGAACACAAAACAATGCTATTTACCAAGTCTAAGACATTACTGAATACATACTTTGGACAAACTTAGTTCCAATTGTTGTATTTTAATAAAATGTTTTGCATAACACAAGATCAAGAGACAGACTAACAGATTTGAAAGCTTACATTTCAACTAAAAGTCTTTATGAAATTTAAATTCTGCTAAGGTGTTTCTAACACAAACCTTTGTCACATTAGGCTAATACTAGGGCAAGTTAAAAGACAGTATAGTGCAGAGAGCTGCTAGTTCAGAAACTCCAGAACTCCTGCAAAGTGACAAAAAGTAGAAAAAGGTAAGAGCAAGTGTTCAGAGAACAGGAAATCCATAGTACTGTCGTTAACTGTAGGTTACTTGGATAAAATAATTCTGGATTTTTATCCAAATAATCCTGAATGCTCTATTATAGATGGGAATTATTATATAAATATATATTATAATGGGAATGCATCTGAAGATTTATTTAATTACACAATCTTCTTTCTCTTTTCATGGCTAAAGAAATTATATACAAATTCTAAAATAAATGAAAATACATGACAATTAAGTATTGTACTTAACCTGTACTTTTTAATTCTGACCTTCAATTTTTAATCATCCCTTAACTATCTGCAATCTTAACAGAAAACAACCCAAAACCTTCAGTTTACACACACTGGAAAAAAAAAAATGAAAAGCCAAAAAGCCCTGTGCAGTTTTTGTCTACTCTGAGCTACTCCTTGCGCATCCGGTGAGATGTCCCACAATTTTTTTTTACCTTAGGCATTGTTCAATGGAGAGACTCTTTCAGCTGGTGCTTTGTGCATGTTCCTCCAGCTGCCCAGTGGCATGCTTTCCATGACAGATGCTCTGGCTTCATTCTTAACATATGTTCCAGATGATAATTCCATCTTCTTTTCTGGATAACTTTAGAGCCAAGGGGTTTTTGAGCTGTCTAGTGAATCTTGGCATCTGTTATAAATTCATTCCATTTAATACATAGTATTTTTCTAAGGCATTTGCTTTCAAAGGCATTTAGATGTCTGTACCTTTGTTGGATTTCCAGCTTTCACATCCATATGTTGAGATGGAAAGAAATATCTGAGTTGAAGTTTCACACCCTGGTCTTTAAAACATGGATTTTTATGACCGTATCTTATTTAGTTGGTAAATGAAACTGTTGCCTTGCCAATTTGTAACGCTAGCTCCTTACTGAAATCCCCAGATGACAGGCACCTTACTACCAAGATACATAAATTTATTCCCTCCTTGTATTCCTTTACTTCCTAGTGTAGTATTTGAGCTGGGAGTTTCCAGGGATTAATTATACTTGTCTAGATTTTTTTCCTTTTAATTACATAATAGCATTGTAAATAAACAAACAAAAAACAAGAAAATGCTTTTCATTTAACTTCATCTTCTAACCACTGAAGGACACGAACATGTTGCAGCATCTCAGAAGTTACCGCAAATACCACGGAATTTTTATTTGTTACAGAAACTTCTCATGATTTCTTAAGTAATTAAAAATTACCAGTCTCTCCAACGTAAGCTTTCAGTATTTCTTTTTCTAAAACCCTATCCTCATGTTAAACTTTCTCTAGTTTTTTTTCGTCTTTGATGCTACCGTATCTAGCAATAGTTACTTCATTTCTATACCAAAGTTGCTCACATTCCCAGCCTATCCAACCCATCTTTTAAACGTCTCCATTCTTTGTATCCTTCCCATTTTATCAATCACTCTCTACCGTCAACAGGCCCACCAGCTGCGTAGAACCATGCAAAAATAGTAGCATTTACCAGTAACTCTTTCAAACAAGACCAGAGAACAACTGTGGCCAAGGGAAAGGTGTAGCAAAACTAATGACGGACTTTTACACCGGGAATAACCAATAGCAGTTACAGTATGAACCAAAAGGAAAATTTCTGTAAAGCATTCTAATTCTTCCATTTTTATCATTTCAAATCAGGAACAGAATCTCTAACTACAGAAGAAGCTGAAATCATCACTGCATGTTTCTCTTTCAGGAACGAAAGCGCTCTTCAGCATGGCGCGAGCATAAAAGGCTATTTCCTTACTATCCTTAAAACAGACTCTGAGAGTTCTCCTGATCTTTACTGCTCTCAGTACCTGGTCTGTATCCCAGGCTCCACAGCAGCTCACACCATTTCATAGTTAAAAAGGCACATCAGTGCGGTTAAAATTGAAAAAAAAAAATCCACCTCTCTTCTCACAATGAGGACTTAAGGAAACTGCCATCTTTACACGCTTTGTTGAGCCCTATCTCCAATTTTAAGCCTCTGTAAGGCTTTATGTACACTAAAAGCATTTGTATTTAAGATGGTGCCTTTTTAAACACCATTCTCTTCCTACATGGTATGTTCTAAGTATCATTTAATAATGTGTTCTTCAAGCATTGGTTAAATCACGATGCATCGAATTTCTTGGTAGAGAGTAATTGTTAGTATTTATCTATTCTCAGGAAAGATTAAAATGTTAATGAATGGATTCATTTCTCGGTTTGTATATTAAAAAATAAAATATGCACACTCTAAGTGAAGAAATACAAACAGATTTTCATGGAACTCCAAAGAAGACAAGAGTGTTCTTCAAGCATTGGTTAAATCACGATGCATCGAATTTCTTGGTAGAGAGTAATTGTTAGTATTTATCTATTCTCAGGAAAGATTAAAATGTTAATGAATGGATTCATTTCTCGGTTTGTATATTAAAAAATAAAATATGCACACTCTAAGTGAAGAAATACAAACAGATTTTCATGAAACTCCAAAGACGACAAGATAATTGGGGCATTTTTAAATATGCCGATTGGCAAAAGACAGAGACTGTGGTAAGCCACCCTTTTTATAAACTGTGCGTCTAATCAGTATAAAACTTTCCTCCACACTACAGCTACAAATATATTGACATCAACAGTCTACCAACCACGGATGGCTTTTAGGGAATAAAGTGGATTGCAAGAAAGGAAAGGCTATTAATATGCTAAAGCTCTAATGCAGGATTGTATTTACTACAAAAATACAAACGCCAGTTGTGAGGCAATTTACCGGTGACAATGATTTCACTGAATATGAAGACCTGCGACTTTCTATCCAGCAAAACTCGCTTTATAATAAAGATATTTTCCTTTTGTAAGGGAAGGTCAGGCACACTATGGATGACCAGACAGTGACGCTTTTGCACTCATGTTGCCTCTCAATAAAAAGAGCCTTTTTCTCCCCCTTATTTTACCCAGCTCTGGAGTAGCAACTTGTTACCTCTTTTTCAGAAAAATTCATTACAAGAAACCAACACAAATTCAGATTTTATGTTATGTAAGAATAAGTTTAATTATTGAAGTACGTTCCTCAAAAACACTCAAAATACCTATTAATACTAGAATTTTTTAGAATGTGACCTTGTTTGAGTGGGTCAAGCTTTTATTATCGAAGGCAATATTTATTATTATTTGCCTATCTACAGCAGATTATTTAAACCCTCACTACCAATACACTCAACATTTGTGGTATTATCTATTAATGACTACACCGATACTCAGGAGGCTGGCAGAAAAAAAATACCTCGCTTAGACTTATACATAAGTATGTATTACACTGCTATTATATACCACAAATAATGCATTATGACCATAACTGTTTCCCTAACTCTCTCTTTGTAGACTAAATAATATCTACAGCTATCCTCTTGGAGATGGTGCAGGGGAACACAAAGTGTTAGAAAGGATCCCTAAAAAAAAGCTGGGTTTGTTTGGCTTGGGTTTGTTTTTGTTTTTATTAGAAAAGAGAGCTAGCATTATGGTTGTGGCAAATGGGAAACTACAAAGTGTTTGTATGTGCCTGGAGAATACAACACTCATTCGCCATGAAACTTATCTATTTGGTCTAGCGTCAGCATGGTTGCCCACACTGCTGCACATAACAGCAATTCCCTGTCTCCTTTGGAGCAAGGATGGTTGGATCAAGTGAGGGAAAATTTCATCAGCTCTACATAAGCCTGTTTGTGCCAACAGCAGTTCCACATAAAATCCTATGCACATGGTGTAAATTAAATGTGTAAGATCTTGGCTATGATTGAAAACCATCCAAAGGGATCCCAAATACAAATGTTTGTAACAAAAATTCATCTCAAATATTCATTGTGCAAGTTGAAATCATAAAGAGCTTGATTCTTCTCCAAATTTTGGTATATAACCAAACAAACCCAGAAGTAGGCTTGCAAAGAACGAATTTCAGCCAAAATCTACTTTTACAGGAATTCTACCAAATGTAGCAGAAACTCTACGGAAAACTCAAGCAGCTTAAAAATTAACATTATCTGAAGTTTCACTGATTGTCCACCAACACAGTATGTATATTCTGAACTCTGAGAACTGTAATTTTAATGTTGAGTAATATCCAGAAGCCAACAACTCACTAGCCTCAGAAGGATATGCATCTATCATAAGCTTTGGGTGTTTTTTTGGTTAAATACTCTTTTTAAACAGCTTTCAAACTCTAAACCCAAGAGAATTACAAAGCTATTGTATCATTTGAATTAAGGAACCACTCCATGTTTCAGACATTAGCCAAGTCACTATTCTGTTAAAAATTACTGTTTGTTTAAAAACTATAAACACACAGGAATAGGAACTAGCTAACCTCCTGGTGGCATTTTTTAATTCAATCATGTTTAGGACTAGCACAGAGAGTAAATCAATGCCCTTTTCTAAAGATGAACTTCAATGAAAACCATCTTGAAATACAAACCAGTGCTGCAGTCTAGTCGTAGTGATAACCTAAGTTTTAGGTGGAGTTCTAGAACCGATTAACTCTTGCAAAGGCGGGGGCTGCCACTAGGAGGGAGCTGTCCTGCCCCTCCGCGCTGCTGCTCGCGCATTCCCGTGTGTGCCAGCACAACTGTTTGTGCAGCTACATGGCGAGTCAGGTCAGGGAAATGATCCATCTGCAAGTTAGCTAGGAAAATAAAAATAAGATTCATTTTCAGCCAGATAAATTTCCTGGTATGATTCACCATGTCACCATTATGAGCACAAGTGCCAACACAACCGAGCAAGAAGAGGACGTGACACTTCCCCCATTTCAGCAACAGCTTCCACTTAACACAAATTTCAAGTAAACATGGAACTGCATCTATCGGGGGCAAGTTCACAAGCTCCTAATTAAAATACAGTAGTTGCTGCTGTTTCTCAAGATAAGAATAAACTTGTTCAGAAAAGTTTCCAATCTATTAGCATACATACACTGGCATGGTGTTATAAAAGCCAGCACAGTTCAAAAGAAAGTGAGTGAATACTAGCTTTAAAGTAAAGCAATCAATGCTGTATGAAAGCACACTATTTTGTAAGTATTTTCTCATGTGTAAAAGTTATGCCACTAATCCATCTGCACAGTTTCATCAGGTCAAAAGAGTGTAAGTATAGGTAGAGATGTTGTCATGTTCCTATGGATTACTCTCCCAGTGATCGCTGTTCAGGGGTTTCCTCCAGTCTCTCTGGAAGACATCCAGCAAAAAAAACTAACCTTAAGTATTGATAAAGGACAACTGGGTTTTTGCATCTTATTAACAACTCCTCCCTTTGTACGCCCTAACAGATTTCACCTCTTCCTCTGCAACATGTCAGGAGGATAAACAAAACCCAAAAAATCCACTGCTTCTCCGTCAGGCTGAACTTCAACTACTATTAGACTCATTCTACTTCCTGTATAAACAATTATATTTTAAAAAGCATAAATATTGAAACATAAGGCACTCAGAACTTTCACAAGGATGAACAAACTCGCATTCAGGAAGCCTCTGAGGTGAAGTAGCAATACTATTTCCATTTTATCTGAGGGAAGCTGTGACTTGGACAAACTCAGGTAAAATCCACAATACTGAGTGCCGAATTTAAGATACTGTTGGCCCAATTCTTTACATAAGTTACCATCTTACACGTCTTTCTTCATTACGAACATAGTTGTCCGTGAGTTTATCGCAACCAAAAGCACAGAGCACTTGTATAAAGTAGCAATTGGATCTCTCTCTGGTGGTGTGGTTCTCATTATCTAGGCCTAGTTAGCAGCTATCTGTGAACACTATTCTGGTTTCAGTTACTTTCTTAGCATGACAATGTTGATAAAAGACCAGCAGGAAGCTATCCCCAGTAAATGTTCAAATGTGAATAACTGAGGATTACGCAGTTTGGAATTTCAATGTAAAAACGGTAACAACAACTAATGAAAATGGGAACTTTCTAATTTTACACAGTTAATATGCTACCATATTGTAATTAAATATTTTTAGGAAGACTACCCCCAAAGGCAAGGCAGCCAACATTCTGAAAGTGAACTTCTGAATCTATCCTGAAAAAGGGAACGTGTTTTCTTATCAGTGTGCTGGCATCTAACACATTCATTTCCTATCTTCCTATCAGTTTTAAGAAAGCAAACTATAAATTCAGAATTTACGGTAAACAAGATGTCAGTTGCAATAATCTGATTACAAAGAAATGTACCGTCCTGGTTTCAGCTGGGATAGAGATCATTTTCTTCCTAGTAGCTGGTACAGTGCTGTGTTTTGGATTTAGGATGAGAATAACATTGATGACACACCCATGTGTTAGTTGTTGCTGAGAAATGTTTACACTAAGTCATAGACTTTTCAGCTTCTTATACTGCCCTGCCAGAGAGGAGGCTGGAGGTGCACAAGGAGCTGGGAGGGGGCACAGCCAGGACAGCTGACCCAAACTGGCCAAGGGGATATTCCATACCATGCAGATGTCATGCTCAGTGTATAAACTAGGGGAAAAGCTGGCCGGGGGGGCCACTGCTGCGGAACTGGCTGGGCATCAGTCAACGGGTGGTGAGCAACTGCATTGTGCATCGCTTGTTTCGTATATTCTTTTATCATCATCATTATTATTATTATTATTTTCCGTTCCTTTTCTGTCCTATTAAGTCTCTATCTAACGGCTGTGTGGTGTTTAGCTGCCTGCCGGGTTAAACCACAACATGTACTTAGATTTATAAAAAGTAAGCTAACACTGCCCTGATTTGCAAGGGAAGTAATCAATAATCACACAGACTAGCTGGGACATAGTCAGAGATGGTACTGAGGAGGACTGGAAAAAATGAGACTGGAGGTACATCTACATTGCAGACAAGGAGTATACATCTGAAGCAAATCTCCCACTTATGAACTATTACAAGCTTTGGCTTACACTGTGACCACACCTCATACATTCCCACTGCCAAGAGGCTCTCAGTCCATAGGAACAGACATGACAGTGAGTCCAAAGCAAAGCTCTGGAAACATGCATAGATAGTATGGACACCAAAATCTAAGCACCTCTCGACAGATTCACTCCTATCGTGCTATATTATGTGCTAATGGAGACCTACCCTGAGACCCAGGAAACCCTCTCAGTGCAAGTCAAGGAACTGAGCAACATTGTTTTGCCTGCAATTTAGGAAAGATCACACTGTTCTCAATAAGTTGGAGGTTGAATAAATCCCAGGCACTACCACCATCTTCTTTCAATGTTTTGGTGGGAAAAACAACTCTCATTTTGTCAACAGATTGTAGAGATGCTCATGAAGGGTCAACAGTTCCTCCAAGAAAACAGAAGGCAACCAAGACAGCACTCAAATGGTTACAAAATGTTCTTCCCTTGTCCTCCACCTTCTATTCATTCCCTAAATCATCACTAGCCTCATCTCTTCCCAAAGCTTATTTTTCGATATCTCAATTTGCAGTCTCCGTTGCCTCTTTGATACTCACGTCCCAAAACTTTGACTTCTCAGTCCAGTCCTAAAACTCCTTCAGGACCTAGTTTCAAGTCACAGCTGTTGACCTTATTAATGTTTTCGACGATTACAGCAGGGGTAGTATTAAAGAAGCGGGTCCCATAGAGGCATAAGCTGATTGACCTAGCTGAGGCGAGAAAAACAGGTACACGGATTGCCTTTGAAATAAAAGAAAGCGCAAAGACTTGGGAGATTTGCTGGACTGGCATGTAGGTATATTGAGGGAAGATGATTTTTTAAATGAGAGATCAAAAGCCCTAGTATTGCAAGCAAGTTATCCTTACAATAACAACATCTTCAATGTGAAAGTGACATAAACACAAATGAATTTAAGTTTAATCAGCAGATTACAGTATGCCAAAGGTATTACACGGTGGGACTATTTAAGCTTTAAGTAAAAATAAAAAGTAGGAGTTTTATTAAATAGAAAACATGTGTTTGGGAAACAGTTCCTCAAAGTCTTCCCCAACAGCATATTTTTGACATCTGCTGGTCATGCAGTACTGCCAGGCCAAAAGGGTTGTGAGCAGGAAAAGGACAATGAATTGTTAACATCTTGCTTCCCTAATCCCTGCAACAGAGAATGTTAACCTTGCTTCTTTAGAAGTATTGCCCTCATGGGTAAGAAACTGGTATGAGTAAGAGAAACCAGTATGAATGGAGAAAACCTTCAGAACATGAGCAATAAGGCAGCATTCATTACATAGGAAATGGAACGGGCATACAAGAATATGTAATACCAGCGTGTCCAGAATACTCAAAAAAACCCAATTGCCTAGGTGTTTTCCTGTATAACAAGCAACTTGTTGTTGTCAGGAATAGTAAAAGCACTTTGCTACCATAAAACTCAGGACATGTGAAAGCCCAAAGCCCGACGTGATAAGCACCAGAAACATGCCTTACAAGCCACTGAAAGGACGGTAATAAACAGGGATTCTGTTTAGGTATTGAATTTGTTCAACTTCTTTTCAAAAATCTGAAAAATCAGTAACACCAAGGTCAAACATGTTGATACCCCCATGAACATTCCACATTAATAATACCCTATTAATACAAACACAGGATAACATCTTCCTCCCTTTGACTGTATTACTGCATCTTCCAGCTGACGTGTTAGTGGTAGGAACTAATATATTTAATCAAAGAACATGCGCAGAATTTTAGCCACTACCACCTACAATACAGCTCCACGTAGAAAAGTGTCATTTTTACCAATCAGAATCAAAACTATACAACCATTTAAAAACTGGGAACAGGCTGTATTACAGCTACATTGAAACAAAAACAATTTAAAAAAAAAATTTAAAAAATTAATCAACCATGCACAATTATCTAAACTGGCATTCAGAAAGGATATTGCAGAGAAAAATCTTGAGACTGTTTAAAATACCTTGGATTTCAGGCTTCAATTACTATGGCAAACTGCCTTTACCTACAGAAACTGGTAATAATCCAAGGTGGAGAGCTGCAAAAATAATACTCACCTATTTATTACCTAAAAAGTACCTGGATAATCAACCATGCACAATTATCTAAACTGGCATTCAGAAAGGATATTGCAGAGAAAAATCTTGAGACTGTTTAAAATACCTTGGATTTCAGGCTTCAATTACTATGGCAAACTGCCTTTACCTACAGAAACTGGTAATAATCCAAGGTGGAGAGCTGCAAAAATAATACTCACCTATTTATTACCTAAAAAGTACCTGGAATGAACGGTTATTAGCAAAGAGAACACCCCACACTCATCCTAGTTACATCAAGTTTAAGATTTTCACATGGTTCTGACCTTCCTTCAGGGACAAGCAAGGTTAAAAAGGTTATAATTATTGCAGAAAGAAGAGCTTGGTACTCAAGTACAAAGCGAATGGGAAAGTGTGCGAGGTTTCCCTGACTGCAAGCGACTTTACAGATTTACCTAAATCCATTTCTACACTGAGTACATGAATCAGAAATCTCTAACTATTTGAGAACCTTAAAAAAATCTAGTTTAGATATACAGATGTATAAACATTTATGTAAGAGGGCTTGCGCTGTCATTTTCTCTCTCTTTGGTCCTCATGGAGCTGCCTCTTTTACATTCATATATTTTATTGGAACTTTACAGTAATTCACATTTTCTATTAATTAGATAGAATTAGAGTAGAAAGATTATAATAAGAAAGGCTTATTTAGTTGCAAGTGGTTCATCAATGAAGACTTTACCTTAAACAACTATTCGCTAAGACAATTAGAAAGAAATAGTTTAAACTTCTTCTACTTTGTGTAGCAGATGTTCAAGATAGTCTATTTAAATTTGCCTTTGTTAGAGGTGTGTTAAACTACTCAAATAATTCAGACAATCTGCAAACGACATTTCTGACAGGTTGTGAATAACACTCAATTAGTACCACAATTTCTGAGATTAATTTTTCAATCAAGGCATTCCTGCCCCCACCCAAAAAAAAAACCAACCCCAAACATACCACGTGAACTCAGTCTCCAGTGTGTATTTCCAAAATTAACATGTTTGGTCTTGGTTCAACTGTAAAACCCAATGTCCATTAAATTAAATTACTTAGTTCTTTTTCTGGATTTGGGGGAGGAGGAGGGGAGGGAAAGACATGTTACCCTAAGACTGTAAATAATTTGTACTTTAAACAACAACTGTATTCCTATTTGGAACAATAGATTTATTCCACTACGCTATTTATTCTTCCTGATAGTAGATATAACAACAATAAATATTTTCCACACGGTTATTTCTTAAAATCCCATGATACCTGCATCATATCCTGAATTGCAAAAATGAAAACAGACCAGCAGTTGAGTGAATCTCATCACAGTAAATCAAACACATCTTATTCTATAAACTTTATGAGTTTAGAAATACTAACACTACTTCAGGTAATTCAATTCTGGATAATAAGAAGTTATGAAAGATTTTTAAAAAAAAAAAAAAAAAAGAGTTAAAAACAGTATTACAGTATTTTAGTGATACACTGTTTACAGGACAATCTCATTACAGGAAAGCTTCATGACATCTGTTTACCACCACCATCTCATTACATCAAACTTCTTAAGTTACCATGGTTAAGCCACAGCAATTTTATACTTCAGTTCCCTCCCTATAGAATTGGTATACTAATACTTCTGTACTTCAGGTGAGCGTTGTGAGATAAAATGAGGACATCAAAAGTTGTGATATTATATTAAAGTCACCCCCATAAGCAAGTCAGATACATTATCTAGTCAATACAATTTGGGTAAAAATGTATCATGTAAGCCATGTAAAGATTGCCATGACAAACAGCATTATCTAACGTAACACACTTCAACGCAGAAGCCCAAACAGAGGTATGGTAATTGAAGTATGACAACAGAATTGACAACATTTTGCTTTGTCTTTAAATAATGTTTAGCCATCTTGTTATGCAACACACATTAGGTATATGCTCCCCAGATTAAAAAAAAAAAACAAACTCTTTCAATTAAAGAAAAAGTTAGTTGACATGTTAAATTTAAAACTGGGTCCTTTAAAAAGTTAGCATCTGTGTCAATTTTTCCTTTGTCCCAAATGATCTTTTAATAACATGGTAACAAAGACTCTTACACCTTTTCATATGTTTAAACTAATTGAAATCTTGTGCACAGGTTATATATAAAGAAATTAGGTTGCAATTAAGCATAGTTATTAATGATTCTTAAATCTAATTGTTGTGACTATTATAGACTACAGACAAGGTCAACCTCTACAACTCAGGAAACTTTAGCTTTAAAGAAAAAAATACCACCGGAATTATATGCATAAAACCAACTTTTGTAATGATACAGCTCTAATCATACAAGCAAAGTTCATCCATTTAAAAAACCAAACTGTTTGTTTGTGTTTCCAAACTGATAAATTAAAAACATATTCCCCCCCTCTAAAACATTAAATTTAATTTAGTAAATAGAGTAAAACCACATTAAGTAAAATTTAAAATACTCTTACAATAATTTTTAAAAAACACTCTGCAAAACATTGTGCTTATAAGCAAATCCAAAATGTAAAAGTCATTTCAGCAATTACTGCAGAGTCCTTATACTAACTGCATAAATGTCAAATACGTGTTTTAACTTCAGCGTATCAGCAGCAAGGTTCGATTCACCATATTTCAGATTTTTAGTCAAGATCACTTCCCTTTCACCTGTATGCATTAGAAGGAAAAACGCTGGTGTCATCTAAAAAGGAAACTCATAAAGGAAGACAACACATCTCTCTCCTAATCTGGCTACAGGAATAACTAGAGAACAGAAAGAAGAAAGAAAAATTATTATCCCCTCTGAAACAAAACACACCAAGCCAGTGAATTGCAAGAGTATCTTTGCAGCAGCACAGGGACACAAGGCCATGAGATGCTTGGTTCTTATCACTAGATCTGAGACAGTAAGTCACAGACAACCATATGACCATCCGTACAAAATACATTCCCACTCCTCTTGCCTGAGCAGAGACTCCGCTCTAAGAAGACTGCTCTGCTGGCTCTCCACTTGTACAAGTTCTGATGTCTCACAGGGTACATCTGCATTAGTACTTTAGTTCAGATAAGGAGAGCACTTTTGCAACAAATCTTCCTATCACCTTAGTTAATGCACTTTCCTTTGCTGCATGAAGCAGTCCTTGAGTGCACAAACCTGGTTCCTTTCAGATGAAACTAAAAACCACAAGATGCACTCCAGGAGCACTACCACTGCCAAAGGGGCACAGGAGCAGACAGGATCCTGTCCAAAGTAACACCCGCTTCACTTTGCAAATGCACTGAGTGTAGATAGATATCAGGTCCTCATCACCAATTATTTCATTCTCTGAATCCGCTCTCACTGGACTGCATTACTTGCTCAGGCAGGCCCAGCCACTGGGCTTCAGGGTCTCCTTTCACCTGTGAGATGGGACCTGACTGCTTCTCAGGCTTTGCTTCTTCTTGGGTTTTGTGTCTTCTATTGTCCAAAGTTCTCACCTCCAGCCTGTCATCTCTGCCCGTTTGACCATTCACATAAAACAGCTTACTCTTCCTCGGTATCATCTACTCTCACCACACTGAAACTTCTTCTCCTAAGGACTACTCAAAGCCTCAGTATGATCATCCTCAATTAAATAAACTTAATTCTGGCATTTCTTAACTTTGAGTGCTGTCTGATTTTAAAATAGTAATACTTTAATGGATTCATCATTTAACCACACACAGAAAAACAGAGCCTTGAAGCCAATTGCGTAGCATCACATCAACTCTTCAGTGCTCAACAGCAGGGTTAAAAGCTTACAAACATATAGCCCTCAGCCCTCTATTATTGACATGGATACAGCACTAAGGATAATAAAGCAAACATTTTCTCAGTGCATTTCACAGCCATTAAGAATTGTAACACTGTGCCCTAACAGACCCTGTCTCCCCCAGCCTCTCTCTGTCAGAGTCTCAACTCAGAGAGAGATCCCCGGCTCCATTTTTAGTCCTCCCCTCTCATTCCTACATTCAGTTCACCTAATCTGCCTTTGTAACGGCCTATCTCACTAGCCAGCTCGTTCTTTATCCCAGTACTTTCAAGTCATCCTCATACTCCTTGACTGGGCTGTGAATCGCAGAGAGAGATTGTTTTGTTCTTTTTCTTGTATCACAAACCTTCCTGACTGCTGAAGGGAACAATTTTAAAAGGTCCTAGGCTATATCCTCATGACCCAGTAATTTGGCATAAGAGAAGCAGATCAGTCAACTGAAGCAGCTGGTGCCCAGGCCCCTACATTTCCAGCACATAGGGTTTACGAGTTTTATTTCAAGTTAAATTCAGTCTGGAGCCTCAGATTCAATGTTGCACTACACACGTGGTTCAGGGCTGTCGGAAGGACCGATCGCTGGGGCTGGAGTTCACTCGGTGTCTGCCTGGAGAAGAGATCCCACGCTCAGCTTCCTCCAGGAGGAACCTGGTTTGTACCTACAAAACCACCCTGTGAACTGAGCCAATGAGTGTCAAGTGGGGATGATCAGAGAATTCACTTTAAAACTGGAACAGCACGATAGCTTGTGGAAGCAGGGCAGCTTTACCCAATCCCACAATGCTTCTTGGTACAGAGAGAGAATATTTAGCTGCCAAAATAATAAGTGTCTACTGAGCATATTCCAACTTTCAAAATTTAGATTAAGGTTGGATACTTTTTCTTGGCAACAATAAAAAAAAACACTTAACAACTTCGATTCTCTTGCTCCGGAGCAAGGTCAGGGTAGAAGTTGTAATTACATGAAATGTATAGCCACTGAATTAAACGCTTACAAATTCTTGACACTGGAAAACACCACTGCACTTTTCCTTTGTTTTCAGAAACAAACAAAACAAATGCTTTAATCCACCAACAACCAGAATAAGTCAGACACAGAAAATTAAGGACAATATTAGATCGAATTTAAAAAAAAAAAAAAAATCCAAAAAAAATCCCAATTAAACCTACACAGTTACCTACAGCAAGAAGGAAAAACACAACCATACATTCACTCAAAGTTAATTAAAATAAGGAAAAATGCTTGTCATGAAATGTCTTTACTTAGAAAAGAAAATAATTACTAACAAAACTGACACCAAAATGTCAACTCAGTAGGCTTTTCTTCAATTAATAGTAAAACAACATGAGGAGGAAAACCTTTATTTTACATTTCAGAATTTCAAATATTCAGTAAGACATTGAGTTTTATTGTACATTATCTTTTTCTGGACGCCAGTGATTAATAATGAGTGATATTACATGAAGGAGCTGATGTCATGTAAAAGAAAATTATTTGGATCATCCTAATCATTTTCTAATACATTTGAAAGAAACTTATATGAAATAATGAAAAAAGGAAATCAGATACCCAAACTGAGTAAACAACAACAAGATGGGAAGGAAAAATAATTTAAAATTTTAAATAGTTCCTGTCATGTAAAATTTGATTTTACATGAATATAAGTATATATTCCAAAATAGGAAGCAGGCCCTAAGCTTCACATAGTTTAGCCCATTTTCATCTACAATACCCATAATGCATCCTGAAATATAATTTATGCAGGAATAACAACAGAATAATAAACTTTTTCTCTCATTCTCTTGGCTTCTTTGACATTTAAAGTCAATCTGCAATAACAAAGCTAATAATGATCTTTGTCTTCACACACTGCTATTGAAACAAAGCATTTCTTTGTAAATTAAAGGGTAATTTTGTTCCCACTATTCCAGTCTAAATCTTTCTGGGCTAGAATCATGGAAGCTCATGGCATAAATCACCCTATAATCCAGATCACCTCTCTGCAAGAGAGATGATGTTCTTTTGGAAATAAACATGTGCGGAACCACAACCCAAAGCACAGCAGCATGAAGCATGGAAGATTTCATCCGACGTTCATTACATGATACAAATGCCAGATATTTCTAGAGGTTTCCCATTCAAAGGTTAACATACAGCAACCTTCCCAAATTTGTAAATCACATGGTGATACATTATAAAGTGACATCTCAAGAATTTACAGGAATTCAAATGTAACATACTTTAGACTGGCTTATAATTAGGAACATATTCTTTACTCATATGGCTTCCAGGTCTGCAAAGTAATTAGGTGTATGCTGAGCTTTATGCAAGTATTATGTTGATTTTATGGGGACTACTTGCATTTGTAATTCAAGCTGAGCCGCAGTGAATGGTTTTGGCATCTAGGAAGTTTCACACAAAGTATCACATCCGCAACAGCTTCCAGGCAACCTTCTACTGTGCACCTCTATTACTACCTCTTCCAGCTGCCACAAGAGCCTACTTAGTCTGATACATGGGTGACAGCAGCCACAACAGCAAGATTAAGTGGGAATTACTGAGTCCAACTTCCTCTTCACTGTCAGTTACCCCTATAAACAGGGGCAGTGCTGAGGGTTAAGTATTAACAAGACCAAGGCCTTAATGGCCATTAATTCCATATGGTCAGATTAGCTCGCTGCAGACCAGAAGATAAATCAAGAACGCTCATATGTGTAAGCATGTAATGCCACTGCGCACAGTGTACCATACATCAGAAGAACTCTCCATTAAAAGGCAGAACTTACCCCTCTTCTGAACCCAGCCTTCCTTCACAATGGTAACATCGCTCATGATGGCTCCACTCTGAACCCCCAACTCAAAAGAGTATTTCTTTGAGTTATCAGCTTGTCTGTTTGGCTTCTCTTCTGCAGCTCTTCCCAATTTCTACTGATGAGTCAGCCTGGAAGGAAATATTAGAGAAAGAATTTAAGTCTTTTCTGTTTTTCTCACTTGACAGCCAACAAAAAAGTCTTTGTTGATGTCTTCCACTGACTGAGCTCATATTAAAAATCTGCCTTTTTTTAATTAACCATATAAGTTTCTAGTCTTACAGCACATTTTCCATGAACACTGTGATAATTAAAAGAAGCAGAATGTGTTAAATCTTAAGTCATATGGCACTTTTATAAAATGCACACAATAGAATTCTCTCATACTAATCCAAAAGATGCTGTTAAATGAAAGGGTGCCGGTACTGCTTCACAGGTCCAACTCTGAACCCACAGGAGCTTTAACCATTTCCACATTTGTCAGAATCCATGCAATGGACAAGTGGTTCCCCTATCATGGCTACATTGATCGTATCAAGAGTGCAAGAAAATGGAAGGAAAGGTTCTGTAGAGGAGCTTAAAACCAAAGCCTTAAGTATTATGGATACGGTTATCCTCGTAACTGTTAAAATCTGTAGTAACGAGTTCACCAGCCATGCAATTAGGTTTCTTAATGCTTGAATTAAAAAAAAAAAAAAAAAAAGTAAAGGCTACAGAAATATAACATTCTTCCTACTTCCACTACAACTTCATTATAGCCAATACAAATCCTTAACTCACAGAGTTTTTTAAAAACAGCATCATCTGCAAGTACATGAACAGAAAAACAACTTCTTAGTACAAATTAACCAAAAAAGCCAATGTTTAGTTTATAAAAAGAAGGAACGCACATTCTCTCAAGGCTTTAAGCCAGGCAGCGACAAGAGTGCTCTTTCCCCTGCAAAGCTCAGCTTGCAGTGGACAGAAGGGAAGTTAGCCCTGGAACAGGACATACCACTCTCAGAAGCCACAACCCTCTCTTCTGACCACCTCACTCCCAGAGTACCTAACAGCTGTGAAGAAGAGATAAAGAGCACTACAATCAAGTAGGAAGAGAAGCCAGAGGGCAGGAGAGGTTTCCTTTTGCCAGCAGACTGCCTTTCCCCTCCATCCTTCAAAATAAAGAGAAGCATTCAAATAATGCTCATCTAGAAGAGGGTGGGAAGCCAAGAAAAGGGATTTCTCTGATGATGGAGGAACACACTTCTACAGCTGTACGCAGGGGAGCACGCGTGTACACAGTGCTAGCACAGAACAGAAACCCGCACACCAGTTTAGTACTATCAAATGCAGCACATACATATCCATTTAGCAGATTGACCAACAAATGTAAACGTGATAGAAACAAATATGACTGTGCTAGAAGCAATCTGTGCAATGAATCAATGAAGAAAGAACTGGGAAATAAGCTGTTTTAATCCAACCAAGTACAGGCTAAAAACTGAACCATTCTATACATGCAGGTTATTTCTTATTTATCATTTGAAAAATGTGTATTTGCACCACACAGCAGCTAGATGGAAGGCTACTTCTGTAAGGATGCTGTGCTGTGCAAAATAAAACTTGGGATGAGTATTTTTTTCACGTGGTATGCAACAAAAAGTGCCGTACAACCTAATTTTACAGAAATACCAACGTGTGTCCATTTTACAGTTTTGCTTTCACTGAACTATTTTTTCAAAAACATGCAGTATTTCAGCTGCATAAAAGTAAAAACCACAATGCTAAATTCATTAATACTGCAAAGTTCAAGTAATACTGACTTCAGTGCCTCTGAGACATCTCCACGGCACTGGCAGAAATGACAGCAAGACCTATGCAGGTGACGCACGGCCTTTTGCATTGACATCATACCCTGTTATGTCTAAAAGGACACCGGACACCTGTGTTTATGCAATTGCACCCTGCCTTAAGACTTAAATATTATTTAAGCTTTCGTAAGAGTTAAAAGAAAATGTTATGGGCAAGGTTTTGGAAGGACATGAGACTGCTTCATTACTGTTAATTGATCTCACTAGCTTTAGCTGTTTAGACTTTGTATTATTTAAGTCAGTATGGCAGAAATAACCAGAACGTGCATTTCCACACCCTTCACCTTACTAGCGTGAGAGTTATTTTCTGGGTCATACATTATCAGAACTTTTGTTTGCGCGCTTCAAACTAGAGATAAGCAAGTCTATCAGCTGTGCATGGAAAGAGATCCTGACAGATTAAGACGCACCTGAAAGCAGGCTGCAGTTTTGCCGTTCTCGATCACTGCAGCACAGTATCAGCCCTTATTACAAACACACAAATCTTTTCAAAGCCAGAGGTGAGTGTCAAACAACTGTGGCCTAAAAGCATCTGTTCTGTGAAGGAGGTCTAAGCACATTAATATCCAAATATCCGACTTAAGTTCGATTTTCCCACAAGACTTTCACTGCATTCTTTAAGAAGTGATCACAGGTGATTTTTTTTTCCCCAACTATAAAGACAAAAGAAGCAATGTAACACACAGTACTTAGCTTGGCCTGGCATATGCTGCAATATGTTTTACCCTTTTGGCAAATTTAATGTACTTTCCAATTTTGGTGTGTACTTATGAAAAGTGCAATAATTTATTTTTATTGGTAGAGACTAAGCTATAAGAAATTAACTTCTGTACTAAGTAGCAATAATCTTGTCTGTCCACATACTGATCATTAAGTCCATGATTTCAGTAGACACCCAGTTTTAATGAATGAATTTCTGCTTAAAGCTACCTATTTACCCACTGATTACAATTAAGTTAGTATTACTCAATCAAAATCTGATCTATGACCGATTTTCGTGTCGGCCAGCGTCCCAGCAACCTCAAGTGTATGTCTGTAGGATTGCATCCCACCCGTCGCATGTACTACTTTACTGGATTTTGAACAAAACCCCAAAAAATACAAAAAACAGATAAATATGGTGACAAAACTAACTGAATTATCTCCAGTTTAGCTTCACAATATTACCAGGAACAACTTAAGTTGTATTATCAACAGTTGTATGGTTATATTGATCACTCCCTTAATGGGTAATAAAAACTCAAGCTGAATTACATAGGAAGCTGAAGGAGATAAATCAAAGCATTAAAAGACTAATGAAAATAAAGGTTATACGTTCACACTACACTTTCAAGAAGCCATTTGTAAGCATCTGTAGTATTATCCCTTATTAAATTCCTCTGAGGCTTTCTAAAAGCTGTATTCCTTTACTCTGAAAGTCACTCAGCAAAGCTCTAAAAGAGCAGACTCTTGAGAATAACTTATCATGACAAAAACTGACCTTAATGAAAAACAGCCACACAGAAACCTTCTTCCCTGAAGATGTAATAAAGGATTGTCTATAGACATAAAGGAGTTGCCTGAAACACGTGGAACAAGAACTCTCACGACAACAGCATTTCATCTATAGTTCAACTATTTCAAGAAAAGCTACAGAAACGTTTATCCTGCACAGCTGGCATAGAACTTAAATACTTGTTAGCAATCAGCTCTGCTCAGCACTTCAAGTTTCAGCGGCTGGTATATAGTAATTTTTACAGTTTCCCTTATTGCTATAGGATGAACCCACAGAAATAGGGAAAAAATGTGTAAGAACTGAAGTTGAAGATATTTTGCATTCCAGCTGCTTCCGACAAGGAAAAACTTGACTTGTTTTTATATATGTTCCAGCAACTGGAGAACAGGTTGGATTGCTTTTTTCTCCCCACGTTATCAAGCAGAATTTGGAAGATTTTTCCAACAGTATATTATGTGTATTCTGCAGACAGTATCAGATAGTCATGTATATGCATAACACATACAAGAACCTATTGTCTGCATGCTTTATGGTGCAGGTGTAAAAATTTACTCCACTGCAGTCAGTCATGTGAAGAAAACACCTGTATTTTTTTGGATCTGGTAAAAAATGGTACAACTTTTCCTTTCTTCTTTGGAAAGCTATTAAGCCACTTTCATACTGTTAGATGAAACAATTCAGCACACTTCTAAAGAGCTAGTATTACACTTCTAAGTTTCTAGCTGTAGAGGTTGCAAAGGCATCTTTCTGAACAAAGATTAAGCAGAAACTATTACATGCAACAGAGTTCCAGATCCCTCTGCTGAGGCTCACAGTTTTCCACAAGCTGTCGTGAAAACTAGCCAACACCTTTTCAGTTTTCATCTTGAACTTTAAGAGTAACAGCAATATAGAGGAGAACCAGCTCATTTCACAATGTTACCATATAGGAACTGTAAGACCAACCATTAAAATGAGTAATGGACCATTCAGTAGGAAGACACCTTTTCCTCAACTTGTATTTTTAAATTAAAGGAGGCTCTCATGCCCATCACAGCAGTCAGGTACCTCCACAGACCTGGTGGATGGGGAGAAGGAAAGAAATGCCTTCCAAGCAGAAGGACTAAAAACAGTGGTTCAGGTCTACACTTAACAACCACTATGTGTAAGTGAATAATCATTGAGATTTGTAAGAACAGACAACACTCCCTTGGAATCTGGGCATCCTCCCATTTCCCCCGTGACAAGAGACAGCTGAGTAAAGAAGACAGTGCCCATAAATTCAGTGTAAATTGTATGATTCAGGTCTCTGTTGTAAGAACTTTCATAAACACAGGCTCCTACTTTCAACAATTTTGGAGCTGAGAAAAAACAGATACTCTCACATTTACCAACTCGAGTTACCAGAGAGAATACCAACAGGAGCAGTTTCAGTGCTTCCAGAGACGATCCCTGTAACTTCTTGTAGCATTATCAACTTAGTGATTCATCCAACCTTATTCTCTTAATATATAAAGGGAACTACCATTTTCCCTTTTTACAAGTAATCATTTGTTTAATAAAATGTTTGGGGAAAAAAAAGAGCAAGTGAATCTTTCTGATTCACTTTGCCTGACTCACTGAGATTCTTTGGTCCTCAGCATAAGCAGAGCCAACTCTCATCATCTCTATCTCCTTATTTCTCAGAAAGATAACTGAAAAATTTTGTGCATGCACACACAAAACACACACTACCAAAAAAAGCAGCTCTCAGTCATCCTCTAGTGGCTTCCATCACACACACGTTTGTTTCCCTGCTTTGGGGGCTTTTTTTGTAGCAGATGAAGCTCTTAAGAGGTCTTCTCAAATCTGAGTTTGAATCCTCCAAAACAACTGAACAGGCTGTAACTGTCTCCAGTGCCAGTTGCAATCACAGAGCAAGGAACTCAAAAGATAAGGCTCTCAACTAAAAACAGAGTTGTCTTTAGGATTGGAAGCTGAGTTCCAAGTTTTACTTATATGAAAAACGCACGCATATCCTCTTCCCCTACCAAAGTTGTTATCTAGAAGTTGGGTCAAACAATTAGAGGATATATTGCACATCACCAAAAATTACACAAAAGACTCCGTTGCAGAACAGAGATTGCTACAAAACCTACTAAATCAAATTAGCCTATACTGCTAATGGAAGAATCACATTCAGTTGAGTGCTTTATCTAAAAAGTATAGAGTATTTATACAGGCTTTTACAAACTACCTATTCTGGAATTTTGGTTGTACTTCAAACACAGCAGAATGGATTATGTCCCTTTTTACAGTCTCAGGAGGACTGACTGATTTAAATACTATCACTGCTTAGACTGAGAAAAAGGAACCTGCAGGCAGATAGTATTTGTTCAACTTAGAAGAGTCAATTTAAAACAAACAAAAAAAACCCAAACAAACAAAAAAAACCCAAACCAACACAAAACAAAACATGAACTGGCTTGACAAGACAAAGAAGTGGAAAAAAAAAATGGGATTATTAAAAGACAGTAGATCCTAAATTTATAAAATGGTAATCTTTATGTATGCACAAGAAAGACTCTTAAGGATACCCCTAAATACTTTCTAAGTAGAAATGTTCATACTTTACAAATTTAAAAACAAATATAAAAAATTCCAAGATATCTCCGTGATAGGCACTGCAAATATTTTTTAAATTATATTTCATACTAAAAGCCTCAATGTCTTTAAGAATACTGGTATCAAAAATTTACTCTTAACAACTTTATTTCATAACCCTTGACTTGGATTGATGAGGGGGGTAACAGGAAAATGGCACTGCCTACACCTTGTGGTATGGAAAAACAACGTACTTTGGAAAAGATAAATAGCTCTTTTTAAAGCATGCTTACGCGTATGCTTTGTGCCTTAATATTTTCAGTGTTCTGTTTTCACTTTCAGTACGTCAAAAAGCTGCACATAACTAATATATGCTCAGATAAGCCTAGTTAGAAGACTACAGGCACACCGAAATACTAATATACAAGTTAGGTGTTTTATTTAGATTCTGCAACTGAGTAAGTTTATCAGGAAAGAAAACATCATTCTGTATTTCTTTTCCTATTATAATGACAAAGCAAGTTATTTTAAGGGACAAAGGCATAATTAAAGTAGGCTGAACAAAGCCACCCTTGCCTTTGTTTACCAAGGTATAAAGGAAGTTTCTAAATGTAACTAAATTGTTTCTTTAGAATCCCACGTGAAACATTAACAACCCATTGTTTTGCATTGTGTTTATTGACAGAAATGCTTTAAATCCTTTTTGTCGTCGTCCCCCCCCCACACATAAAATAATAACTGAAAATCAGACAGAAGCACAGTGATAAAACATATTAGAGTACAGGTCTGAAATTTAACCAAATACATTTAAGGTAGAAAAGGTGAAGGGAGGGCTAAAGAAGTTACTGAGACAATGAACTCGGGAGAGTTTTGAGACTTAAAGGAAGTCAAATCAAGGATTAGCTGAGCTGAGTATCACAACTATGATAACATTATTCCACTCAACACTTCAAAATACATGCAATAACTTTAACTTGCTGAGGATTAATGTAGGAATACTAATTCTTGCCTTTTTAAGACAAAGTTCCTTTGCCCTTTAAAAAAAAATAGTTTAGTAATGACTCAAACAACGAAGCAAAATTAAACCCAAGTTCCATATTTTTAAAACAAACTAAAACTGTCTTTCCATGTCTAGAATACTCTGAAAAAGGTAATCTAATTTTCAAAAGTTCAAAGAACCTAGAAATTCCTATTCACTCTGAGATGAGGGATTTTAAAAGATATCTCCAAGAGATACAAAATAAAGTTTCATTAAGCTCATATATCTAATTATTTGTATGCTAGGAACTTTTCTGCAGCACATCATATTGTGTATAAAACACCGAGCACGCTGTTGAAGATAATAAAAACCAGAAATATGAGAAGTACCATGAGTAACAAGAAAAGGAAAGTACCGAGATAAAAATGTGTTCTCAAACTATTAATATAAAAGATGGAAAAAGTTCAATGACATGTCTAACAAGTAGCTTTCTTTTAAACTCTTCTAGTAGGACTTATTTATTATCTGGATATTGAACAAATTAAATTCTGAAGTGCCTTGCAAGAATAGGAGTGAGCTTTGTGATTCCTTCCTACAGAGCAATCAAACATTGCTGAACCTACTAACTGTCAAATTCTGACACTGCAATATGACTAGAACATAATCAACTTCTAACCTAAAACCTTTGGATCTTCCTGTTCACCTTCAAAAAGCATTATTCTCATCACCTTGAGACCTGAATTTCCTAAGGACAGAAGGAATTCTCTACAACCTTAAATGAAAAATGTGTATTTTTCAAAGTTATACTATTGCTTACACACATTTAAGGCTAGATACAGAGCTCACTAGATGAAGCTCTTTGGCAAATGTTATACAAAAAAGCCAGATTACATGAAATTCACACATACAACCTTATCTCTCTGCCTCAAAGTATATCAATACACTTAGAAAAAGACATAATAATTTTAAGAAAATCTCGCAAGGCAAGCTGCACCGATCGCCTATCTCAAGAAGCACACTAAATGCTTACAGGAAAAAGAATTATGTGTGTTGGTAGAAATTGTTTTGCAAGATTGCTCAGACTCAACTGAGAAATACTGTATTAATTCTGTGGTGCTAAATCAGCTGTACATAAAGTTTTTGACTGTTGGGCACTGCCATTCCACACCTACAAAAAGGCGGTGGTAAGACCTTCATTGATCTCCATGCAGCTGAGGCAGGCTCTTCATCTCTGCTCCCGCTATAGGAGGCACTCAAATAACTTTACCACATGGGCAACGCAGGGAAGGCTGACAAACCATGCTGCCAAGTCATTCAGACATGCATATGAAATACTGAGGTCCCAGTTGCATTCTTAAGGGAATTTAAAAATTACTACTGTTCTTTAGCCAGGATATTACAGAGAAAAAAGAAAAAAAAAAATCACGGGGCAACAACTTGTTCTTAATGCTATTTTTGATCAGTATGACTCACACCTAGACACTCACATAGAAATACGCGGAAAAAGAGGATTGGTCAAGATGGACTCAACATATATTATTTAATCTAAACATAGTAAGCACTGACACAAACAGTATCAAAAATCAAAGAAACATTTAAAGTAACCAAAAGTAAGCATCTTCATATACACAAGCCAAAAATGCTTACTCTCCTTGACAGTAACATTTAATGATACTCAATCCCGGGGGAATTTTTTTGGAAGCATTAACTTTGCCACAGCTTCCTACTACACCTGAACAACACCTTTAAATAAGAAAGGCAAAAAGAAGCTGTTTGAAATCCACAACACACATCAAAACTACCTGAATGCCCATACTTAAGGTTGATCTAGAGCTATGGAACAAGGACAAAATACCAAATAATAGACTACTACACCCTTGCATTTTCTGCAGTCTTTTTATTAGTATGTATTAGTCATTTGTCTAAATGAGCTTCATTTATAAATTCTTCTCCTCATATAGGTAGCCCGGAATGTTGTTCGTACAATTAGTCAAGATGAAAATACAAACCAAAACTTTAAAGATGACTTTTTACACTATGTAAAACACTAAAAAGTTAACTTTCACATTCAATGTTTTATTATTTGCCAGTAGTTTTTTCTTTCTCTGGCTTTAACAGATTTTTTTTTTTTTTTAAACACTTTGAATCAGCTTTTCCATTTACTATGTAACTTGTCTTTAGAAAATAATCTTTTCTATACCACACCAACTTGTTGCAAAGAAGAGTAACTAGTGCAACACATTTACCAAGGAGACCCCGGGATACTGGGGAAAGTCTCTTCTCTACAACCAAGAGGAAAGGTACTGGTTGACAAGAGAGATTCTCACTGAAAACACACCTTTCCTCACAAGCAATGCGAAACTCCCTGAAGGACATGCTGTGCTAGAAAGTATCCCCTGCCTCAGTACTCTTATCAGGCATACCCTAACAGAATGAGAATCCAAGACGACACAAATTAATCTAATATTCTAGAATAATTTTAAAGGGCACTTAATTTGGCAATCTTTTCTTATAGAAGACAGTAAGTGGGTTGTAAATTTCATACAAACACTGAAAATAAAAGCAACATTTTAATGTTAAACGAAACTCTTGGATGCACACATTTAACTATTCCCCTCTTTTTGAATTGTTACTGTTGTTCACAAAGGGAGTACTGCACGTTTTGAACAGAATGTTTATTTTATTAGTTGGGAGAAAGAGAACAGAGGGCTTTTAGTATACAGACAACTAACATACCTACAAAACATACAGTTACAGTATGGTGCATTACTTTTAAAGCAAATCAATTCACTTATGCATTATCCATATCAAAATGGAAGTATAATACAACAAAGTTTCCACTCAGTGTGTTTCAATGTCCTTCCACTCTCCAGTGTTGATTAAAATTAGTAGTATGCCCAAGCCATAAAAGGTGCCAAAGAATATTGGCTCTCTGTCGCAAAACTGAAGGAAAGCTAGGCTACCATGTCACCAAGTCCACCTCCCCTGTTGCATTAATAGCACAAAACGAAACTATAACCAAACACTGCTATAAGAAACTGTATCTTCTTTATACTAAGAACCGCACAGAGATTTCAAACGTATTTTAACACGAACCGCTGTAGTAATGGTGTCATACCTTCCAAAACAATTGAGTACTTCAAAGTTATTCAGCAAATAATGCTTCTTGGGTATAGAAACAATTATTCAATAGGTCTCTCTAAATTGGGAAAATGTGCACCCAGAAAGTGAAAGAACGCTCAATCAATCAGTGCTAGACAAATTCCAAGTAGTCTGAAGGATTTTTTAGTTATTATACAAACTTCAGACACATGCTGTTTCAAACTGTAGTCAGAAGTCAAGATACGGTTTCTGGTAACATCTTGCAAACAGAAGCTTGGGTTACAAACAATAGCAGAGCTCTAGTGAGTGGTTTTGGGCTAAGCTTAAAAAAAAACCCCAAACTATTTTCCCTTTCACAAAGCATTTGTTATAGTGTCAAAAAGTCAACATTTTCTAGCACAAATTAATGCCATCCAATCCCTAAAACTGTATCTACTTCTACTGGGGCAAAATAAAAACTAGTACCTGTCTGAATTCTCATCGACTTCCCATAGAACGGCAGCATTTTGCTTAACAACACATCATCTTCCCCCAAAACACCGAGCAAATGAGGGAGTAAGACACTGAAATACTGCTTTCTGTGAACCTATTTGTGAAACTAAGGAGACTACTGAATTTGTTCAAACCTAGCTAGAGTAAATAGGAATACACCATAGAATAAAACATCTAAAACAGGACAGTCTTGTTAATGTTACCTGTGTATACACAGACACCATGCACTTACATTAGAGAAAAAATGAGTTATTCAAATATTATGTGTAGCCACCTAGGAAACAGAGACATTTTCTTACTTCTGCAGTTTTCCTTTGGCCCTTATTTGAACTTGACTTACTAGTTGCATCCAACCAAAATATATCCACATGGACTATAATTAGCAATCCAATCCAATTAAAGATATTGGGGCCAACTTAAAGGCTCCCGTCAAAAAAACAAACAGTCCTACAAACAGAATCTTCTTAAGTAGCCCACTTACATTAAAAGTCAAAATAAGCCTCCTTCCCTAGCTCATGTACACTCTTTCCATATTCCAGCGCAGAACAGCCAGAAGCTGGCAGAAACAAGAGATCATACTTAAAATGTTACTTGTCAGAAGTTTAGACCTACTTATTTGCATGCTTCTTGCCTTGAGAAATAAAGGTCTCTATATGCAAAATGTGGGGAACCATGTTTGCCTATTAGCAAAGTTTTAGCGAAACCTAAACGAACATTAGCAGAAGAGACTGCTGTAAGTTTCTTCAGTACTGAAAAAAGCTGGCCACGCAGATATCAGGTGTATCATAAATGTCATAATAAAACTCTTAAACAGAGGCTAAGTGAATCAAGTCTGAGACATGTTTTCATAAAAATGATGAGATGATGTAGATACATACAAGCAGACAGTCTAATAATTACATTACAGAAAAAAAATTAGAATAAAGGTCAAGAGAGATTAAATTGTTTATTCCTTTTCAGCTGTAAGAAAATAAGTTTTGGTGTTTTGGTTTGTTGTTTTTTTTTTTTTACATACACCTTTTAAATAACCTATCACGGGAGAACGTGAAGGAAACAGCCCTGGCTATTTCACACCTCTTAGATTCCCATCCAAGAGTGAACTAAGAAGCGCAGCCATATAAAGCAACCGAACAGCCTATAAGCCTGTTACTGCTCGTTACATCACGATCATTTGCATTTAAACTACAATATATAGCGGTGTGATCCCATAACTTTTTGTTCAGAGGCGCTGTACCGACCTGTCACAACAGACCCGCATCAGGTATTCGCAGTATTTCTGGATGTGTACGTACACAGGCACCCCCCGCTGCACCCAGGTACATTTGGGGTGCGAGCAGACACGTGTGCCGCCCCTGGCTTACCCCACCGGAGCGTTCGGTGTTCCCCGCCCCGCAGCAACACCTGCCGCCCC
>NW_008794117.1:1291825-1369399 GCF_000699145.1 Aptenodytes forsteri | reverse complement strand
GCAGGGGTCCGTCCGCGGAGACGGAGCCGCCTGCCCCTGCGGAGCGGAGATCCGTCTGCCCCGCGCTGCCCCTCTTCCCGCTGCGGCTGGAGTTTGCAGCAGCACGTCTCCTCGGCAGACCCGTATATACATCCCGGGTTTTATTTCCTTTGTTCTCGCACTCGTGCGAGGACATTACGTGCTCCCTTATCTCGCCCTGGTACCCGGAGTGGTCCACTTAGCTCTGCAAACTCTTCCAAGAATAAAACTACCGGTTACACAGCAGGAAGCTGTAACTCATCCCTTGTTGAAGTGTTTAGTGGATGCACCGGGCTCAAGATTGCTAAATTCTCTGCCGACTTCGAGTTATCCCAATGGGTAAACAAACATGTAGAGAAACCGTACACCACCGTTCGTCGGCTCGTGACTCTGACATTTCCTGTTGCCACACGCAACACAGAAACGTAACGGGTGCCAGCAGGGCAACCGTGTTGCAGGGTGCCGAGCACGGCATTGTGCTTGCTCAGCAGTGGTGCCTCGGGGGCTGCACAGGTTGGGGATCCCCGGCCTGCGCGCTGCTGCAGCTAAAGCCGAGCACGATCCTGCAACTCTTAATAATTAGAGTGCGAGGTTCATAGGTATGGTGCCCTCGACGGTTTATTTTATGGCTAAGTGGCTGTGTGTGTGCGTGTACATGCATGAGTTTAATGCACATAAGTATGCTTTCTACCATTCGTGGTTTAAATAATGCTCACAGATTAATTTTCTGCATAAATGCATCTATTATACTTGCCGTTGACACTGACTTGTGTCAGAACCTGTTACTGCAAAGGGGAAACGGATATTTCTGATTGCTTGAAATAAAATTATTTGCACTGTATTTGTATTGTATCGGTACAGAATTTTTTCCAAAACAATAAAATTATTTGCACTGTATTTGTATTGGTACAGAATTTTTTCTAAAAGTGGACATGAAGACATTCATCAAAATTACATTTAAAAAACGAAACAAAAGAAAAAAATGTTTCTTTAGGATGTACCCCATATTTGTTTTTTAAGTTTTCCTTCCCTTCGCATCCCTCCTTCCTCTACAACCATTTGAAACATCAGTCCCCCTTTTCCCTGTGCCACTACAGGGCTTCAGGGAGACTCCTTAGAGGATCTAAATAACCGCGTGAGTTGGCACAGGACTGGAAAGTTGCCTCCAGGGGCAGTGAATCCTTCCCCTGCTGTGGCAGGCAACCACACCAGTAATCCCATCCATAAATCTGCTGAGTTTCCTCTCAGAACTATGGAGTTTGTTTGCCACACTGTTCTTACTAGCAGGCTGCAGCCTAAGCTCTCCATCCCCTTAGTTCTGCAGAAAAGCAAAATTTACTATGTATTTGATTAACACATCTTTTTGAAAAAGTTAAAAAGTACCTTGCCAAGCATTACTTTCTTTCACAGAATTCACCATTCGGTCTTCCCCTTTCTCAGAAACCCTTTACTAAAGTGAGTATCATCTTATCAACTATCAATATTTACATAAAGCCATAGTATCAATTATTAAAATACGTTTATTCACTAATGTCTCCTTTGATCGTCGTTGCTATGCTGCTCCTGAAAAACTAAACGCGTAGTTCTTGGAACGTGCCTTCTCTTTGCTGCAATTCCTACGAAGGACCCGGGACCCGAGGCAGCATGAAATCTGCACGGGCAGTAGCTGATAGACTGGCAATCAGCTGTTCAGATGCCAAATGTTGAGTGTGAAATCTAGGCCCGCAGAAAGTCATGGTATTTCATATCAGTCAGATCGGGAATTTATGTTGCATTCCTGCTATATGTTAATCCCTGCCACTAACAATCGCAAACTTCTTGTTGGTGTATTTGTATAGTTGATCGTCTTAGTTTATTTCTCCTAATTTTCAAAAAGCCACCTATGAGATACTTTTTTTTTGAAGACAGTAAGTTTGCTTAAATTTATAAATAGATACTTGGTGTAAATCACCCTGGAAAATCTAGCATAAAAGCACATTTGTTTACAGCTAAAAAGAAAAAAAACATGCACTGAGGTAAAAATATTTTTATTAGAGAGGATAACATTTATCTACAAGAAAAGATAGTTTTCTACATTTTTATTTTGTTACAAATTGCTGGAAAAGAAACAGTGGGCTGAAATCTGTCAAACTGATCTGGAGGCTAAACATGTATTTTTTAGCAATACTAAATTAGGATAATTTTATCTATACAATATGGACAACTATTCACGGACAAATCTTTTTTTTTCTCAATATGACTTTAAAATCAGATTCACCATCATCTTACTCCTTAGAAATCACATATCATTGCTCCGTTTGGAAATTCTTAGTTACTAGCTACTCCTAAGTTTTTGATGCTGCTTACCCTTATATATTGACCTTGATGTGCTGAATCTCACCTGTCATTTTTTGTATGGCTTATTGAATGTGCTACATAAATAAATGCCACTGTGCAACAGGTTTTATTTTTTTTCTTAAAGCATATGATCATTTTACTGCTTGGTATCTCACTCCAAGGCTTCAGAATGATTTCTTGTAAAGAGTTAATCACTGTAAATTGGGCAGAAATGACCCCTTGATTAATAACCAAATAGTGGCATACCTCTTTCGGAAATAACATGGCTGTGATGTACATACTGCGAACATAATGAGGTTGTAGGTTCTGCAGAAATGACATCATTTTCAGATTAATTACAATGTGACATGAATTTAATGAACATATTAACAACATATGCTAATGAAGAAAGTATTGCAATTCGCATGATAAGGACAATAGGACTGCATGTAAATTCAGGGGAAAATGGAACCTCTGATGTTACATGTTCCAAATACAGAATCATGAAACAAACTGAATAAAACCCATTCCTTGTCATCTATACTGGCACCACCAAGAAGGTTGACAAACTTTTATATGATCACTTGTAATCATGATTTCAACAGAAACCAAAGGGAAAACCTACACATAATCTCTATAAGTCCTGCCCATTCTAAGGCAAAAAAGGATGTACCCCTTGTTTCACTTCACGTATTTATGCTAAGTGTTATCGCTACCAGAGTGATAGGGTCTAAGACTACAGAGAGATACATCCTGAAAACAAATAGTTAAATAGGAGAGAAGATTCTGCCTGCAGAACACCAGTTCTCTCTGCCTCTACGGATTACATCGCCTTCAGTTTAGTTTCATTCCTTGTTCCTCATGTCAGCTAATAAGCTTGTTTCCATGTAAGAATGCATTTAAAAAAAAATTAACCTGAAGTGTAGCAATTTTAAAAAAAGAAAAAAAAAGAAAAAAAGGACAGTAAGTCAGATGACAATCTCTGGTTTTAAACTCCCTATTACTGTCTGCCTTGTTATTCTTTGAAAAGCAGACACAAGTATCAGTAGAAACTGACTGACAGGAGAGCAACGAAATTTGCCCTACATAAAGTGATGCTTAAAATATATATTATACATTTCGTTATAGTCAAGGTGTTGCCTGCAAAAGTCATCGCTTAAGTCTTACATATGTGTATAGTTCTTAAAAAGCTGAAACATGTCTATTAGTGAGCTTAAGTTCAGCTGCTATAAGGGATGAACATGTTCAGCTCACGTTGAGCTGTGACTCTGGATTCTCTGTATTGTCGTAGGCACACAGACACTTCAGGACTTTAACCACTGCCATCCAAATTGTAGTTGTCTCTGGTGACAATTGGATTCCTCACAACAAGAAAGAGCTCATTGTAAAGCTGCAGAATTCAGATAAGCCATGTAGGAAAAACGTGGGCAGGGGATATTGCAATCCACTGGACACTGGGAGGAAACAGAACTTACTCATGGTCAGTTGGATTTTACAGTGCATTTTTTTTTTCCTTTCTGTCACATTCACTTCTAAATAACTTTATTGCTTTAATCTCTTTCTCCTTTGTTTTTACTCTCTTTGAGTCTCAGTTAATTTCTTTTTGGCACTTGTGCCTCTAAGGCTGTCTCAGAGGGCAATATCCCACTCCATGTCCCTGGATATCGGTGATACGTTTGGGTAAAAAACACTAGAGAGTCATTCATTTATTTCTAATATATAAAGAGTTGAGGAAAAAAAAAAACAACCTGGACTCTAGATTTTGCCTCCGCAGGCTGTGTTTTGCTAAACATTCCACCAGTTCCATGAAACTGCCTCACCATCAGCTGTCAGTGGCTGGCGGGGGTGATCCACGTTGCTGGGTGGCTCCTACATATATTGTAAAAATTGTCTGGACACAGAAAGTTCTCCTTTCCACAGATGGTCACAGTTCATCAGTGCTTACAGAAGGTACTAATATATAGGCTCATGTTATTATTATTTTAGACCTGCAGGGTATAGGCTATCTGTGAATAGGCAGTAAAGCAAGATAGCAATAAAGGAATTATTATTCTGTCCACCTATATTTTGCTAAGCAGCACTATAATTATGCTGAACACAATAGAGACTTTAGATAAAAGATTGTGTAAATATCACTTGATAGCATTTATTTCACAGCATGTTATTATTGCTTTATTATTTATCCTCCGAAGATCTAAAAAAGTGTTTTCCTTCCCTGTCTTTCCTGTACTCGCATGCACTGGAGCTCTACAAACACAGAGGAAGGCACATGCACTACCCCAATGACCTTACCCTGCTTTGAAACCAGATATGACAGTAAGGATGACAAACAACGGGAGGGAAGGATGGGAAGAAGGCAGTAAGATTACACAGTTGCACAGTTTAGCTATATTCTTAACTTGATGTATAGGCCTTCAGTTGAACTTGGAAATTTTTCCTCAGTGAGAAAATAGTTTCCATGGTGCACAGATTTATCTGAGGGAGGTCAATCTACTACAGAAGCAACCCGAAAAAAAATAAAATGCCACCCTTTCTGCCTGAGCTTTTTTCTCCCTCTCTTTCCTATCCTATTTTAATTTCATCAACACAGATAAAATATGTCTTTGAATAAAATTCTGCAATTACCAGCATACAGTGATTTCTCACACAGAACCTTATCTGTGTCCTGGTCTCACTTAATTGAAGTCAATGAGAAAATGCCAGTTGAGGCTAGTTAGGAGGATCAAGTCTGTAATGCATGAGCAAAATCAAGGAGTATAAAGCTTAATGGAGAGAGGGACAGAATTTTAAACAAATGTCTTCTCTTCGGAGGTTTTGTGACTAGGGAAGTTTTCCCCACGTGGTCCTGAGAGGGTCATGGCTGCCTGAAGAGTTAGAAAGAAACGGCTGAGGAGAAAGCTGGCTGCTGATGGAGGGAGGGAAAGCCATCTATTGCCAGGCTTAGTCCAGATCTTTGCCTTTATTTAGAACGTTCCTCTGTCTTTGGCAAATAATTGGGTTATCAGTGGTACAGCGCACCTTACCCTTTGAGTGTGTTACTTGGAGCACCTTCCTGTGCCCCTCTCTACCATGCAGACCTCACAGTGTGATTTGCTGGACAGCTTCCCTACTGTATCAATCACCTGATCTGTAGCTGAGACAGCCCTCCATCTTTTCAATCTGCAAGAGAGTGGCTGAAGTATGAAGAAATTGTTTTAGTGTCAACAATAAAAGTATTCCACTAGACTAGACTGTTGGCTACTCTCATTGCCAAATGCTACCCTTGATCCGTTACGTGTCAGAAAGTACCTGCATTTTCTGGAAACTAAGCTGTGACATGAAATCAAAGAATTAGCAAGAAAGTTTAGAAAACAAAGACAGATTGGGGTTGCGATAACAAGGACCTCCTCAGATCTGATAAGTATGTTCTTGTTAATAATGAAATATAACGAGGTACTAAAATATTAATGGAGCATTCATTAATAGTCTTCAGAACTGAAGGATGGATTGCCTCGAAGACTTCAGTTACCTTACACTAGTTTGGCTGGTTTAACTGGATATAGACCTGCTTTGTACAAGGCAAAGCTAACAAAAGATAATGCTGAATCTGTCCCTTCATATACACCTATTGTATACAGGAATCTGGTATGAAATAAGAGGAATGGCTGCAGTAAGATTGTTCTGCCAAATTTGTTAGCAACCTGTTTAGTAAAACTTCACGATAACATAAATCTGATCAATTATCAACCTCTTTATAACTTTATTTACCATGAGCTGAAGGAAAAAAATGTGCATTAGCAAAGAATGGCAAGTTGTAACTAAGTGCAAGAGACAAAAGTATTCACCCATCCTCTCCTAATGCCAAGATGTGAACAGGGTGCTCCTGAGCAGATGGTTTAACAGACTAAAGCATTAGTTTGCTGATCCTCCACGCTTGCTAATTAATTCTTCAGTTTACTAGGATTTAAGATGATTGTTAAAAACAAGGCTTCTCTTAAAATAAACTTTAGGTAAATGTTATAAAATGGTGGTTAAGATTATAAAGGCTGTAACAAGAACGTTGTGTGTTTCCTAGAAAAGACATTCATTATCTTAATGTCCTAAGTACTATCCTTAACAATTCTGTCTCTGAAATTTTCTTCTTATAAGAATTTGGAGTTTTTTTCCTAGCTAATTGATCCTCTGACTTCCTGTTGACACTCTTGGGTCAAGATTATGTCCTTGACTTCTGAGAGAATGGCATATACATAACCATGGGAAGGATTTAATCTTTTATAACAAAATTGTCCCCTCCCCCGAATTGTTTTAAGCCTGTTGTCATGCAAAATGTAAAAATTGAAATATCTCCTTTATTGTTTTTAAAGTCATTGTCATTCTAAACAGTTAGGATTTTAAGTATATTAAAATGCAGTGTTGTAGCGTAGCTTGCTGCCTATTAGATTTAGACAGCGGGCAAATAATTAATTTAGTTCAGATGTCATTTTTATAGCAGTTTTATAAACTGGACACCAATTTGAAGACAACAGAACTCTACCCAACAGAAATTATGGAATTTATACCACAAAAATGGAAAAAAGAATCAACCAAAAAATATTACAATAAAATAACATTTTACAAACAAAGTAGGAAGTAGGAAGAAAACAAAATAGCACTAGGAAAACAAGGTCTTCACTTACTAAAGCTAAGGCATAAATTTTGAAGCCCCATCCATTGTTGCTTGCAAAGGGGTGATCCTTTGACTTTGAAATTTGTGAGTGGACTCCGAGAGTGTTTCTCCAGTCGGCTCATGATGGCCTAAAATAAGCTCCTCTTCCATGGTCTTGCTTTGCCACAGGAGGCACTGTGAAATTCTGCATTTGATTTTCGTGTCCTGCTTTGTTACACGTGTGTTTGTACGTGTTTTGTGATATCTTCCTTCAGGTAGAGGTTTGGATTTACTGGTTAGAATTCAGAGTTTTATGTTATCTCTGTAACTGTTACTTCTGTCAAAAACTTTATTGGTTGTTTGTTATGTTAAAAACTCTTGGCAATTCGCCTTTCAGAACGACAGATAAGAATTCTTATTACTATTGTAAGGAATTCATAACTTGCCTCCTTCTATAATCTATCCATCTTGTAAACCAAGAAAAAGCTATTATTATAGATGATTCAAGGGTGAACATTTTAGTAAGCTGTCAGTATGTCGTCTTCATAGAACCAGTCTTCAGCTCCTTTTCAAAAAGTAATTTTTTTATCCAAAAGGAATTTTGAAATAGTTTTAATATATCCTTAACAGGGAACCTACACTGAGGCCACCGAGAATACAACATATTTATTTACATGACATCTGGATTGAAATGAAAGTAACACAATAAGCTGCTCGGGGTGAATTAATGCTAGTAAACTTGAAGTATTAATTTTAATAATTTTAGATAGGGGGGTTATTACCACATTAATTAAAGCACTACTAGAATACAATGTCCAGCCAGTGCTCACTTTTTAAAAGCTGCTGAGAGAATCAATGTCCAGCCAGTGCTCACTTTTTAAAAGATGCTGAGAGAATTAAAAATAATTTAAAAATTAATGATCTGATGTTGAAATCTTCCTTTATAGTGGAAGATTACAATCTGATCTCTTTAAGAAGGGAAAAATTAAGATTTTTGTACCATGCAAAATGTTTTTTCTGTGTAATAAATTATGGTAGAGTAATTTAAGGTAAGTAATTATGGTAGAGTAGAGTACTCTAATGTCTTTTTTATGGGTCTTTGGGAAGACCTGGTGAATGAAAACTGAGTGCAGACAAACTCAAAATGGAAGTCAAGCTTTAGCAGTGAGGAGTATTAAATTTTGGAACAATATTAAATTGGAACAATTTAAGCAATGTGTGCTAGATTCTTTGTTACTTTAGATCGTAATTAAATACCCTTGTTCAGCTCACCTGAAATTATAGTCTTATCAAGAAATTAGGAAAATGCTGAGGTTTGCATCAACTTGGCAGTCCAGACTGATGATCACAGTAATCTTTTCTCATCCTAAAACCTGAGCTTGTGAACAGTTGGGTTTTTTTCCTTTGAACCTCAGTATAGTGATCTGGAGACAAATATTGGATGTTAAATATAGACAAATACAAATCAACAAAATAGGATGTCCCATGAATAGTGGAACTGAAGAAGCTGGGATTCTTTACAGATTAATTCTGTCCTATTTCCCACATCATTACACTTCTTGACTCCAGCTGCCTTGCAGATCCTTAAAATCTCACCTCTTCAGGAACACACTAAGTCCTCCCTACGTGCCCGACACCACTGTGATTCCTCCAGTTAATATTTCAGACTTTGCCATATAGAAAACACTAACAGTAGAGAGCTCTTCTGCTCAGTGGCCAGTTTTCATGAGAATTTTAGGAATTTACTCTCTCTGAGACTTTCACCTCTCTTTGAAACTGGTTTGGAAGAAGAAACATAGATAAAAAGTTATCAGAAAAAAAAGGACAAACGGGGAGGCAGATGGGCATAAAGATAGTCAGTGCAAGAATTTCCTTAGTTACCAGGCTGAAAATGATCAGAAAAGTCGTCCTTATATATCTACTTGACTTACCATAAATTTTAATGAAAACTTCAAGAGGCTGAGACTGCTTAGATAAATATCGACTCCAGGAAAGGTCCTATGCTTCTACCCCTATGCTTTACACTAGTACGTGACATTACCGGAGTATTAAATGTCATTTTGCTCACAAACCAAATCCAGTCTTTTCCAAGTTGAACAAGACAGCTTGCTTTACTGCACATAGCCATGCTACACAACAGTTTTTTTGGGGAAAGAATAGAAGAGGGCTATATTTAGAACTCTGAGAATATTTAGGGAGTCAAAATCTGATTGCCAACCTTGTAACTTGATCTACAAACCTGAAATGCACATATGGTTGATATTTTTCTATTGCATAGCATTTATTTCTGGAAGTCTCTTCAGTTTTGCCTCTTTTTGATCTAAAGAACATTTTTGTCACAGCCTTAAGCTGAAATTTCAAATGAACACGAAACATTTAACTCCCTTCACTAGCCAACAGGGCCAGCTATCAGTAGGTGCTCCAACTATAATATCTCCTTATGAATTGTTAGTATGGGTTTGTAATTATAGTAAAACCTTTTTACTTTTTAACACACAAAAAAGAAAGGTATTGTGAGTTGAGAAAGTGCTTTGTACTATATTTTTCATTGGGGTTATCTATTTGACAGTGACTTTTTAATCATAGCTAATTATAAATGATTCATCAGAATGTTTAAAACCCTACAGAAATGTTTAAATAACTCATAGCTCTTACTGCATAGTAGTAGTTTAAAATATTATGCTTATCTTAAAACAGAAGAGTAAATGCACTTAACACTGTTGTTGTTCTTATCTTCTTGAAGCAAGTTATAAGTTGATTCCTTTGAATCATCTGCGAAACATAGCACTACTAATAGACCTTAACTGGGCTGTAGTTTCATAGAATTTTTATAATTTATCTTGTTTTCAGGTTATTTATTCCTCACTATCCTTCATTTATGCAAATCAATTCCATGCAAATGAGCCTGCAACTCCCACAGCTTTTTATTTCCAGTTGTGAACAAAGCTAGAAAAAGTTGCCAAATCATACTACAGGCCTGGGCTTAGTTCTGCATAGGCTATAGGTGAAAATTCGATTAGTTTTTTTCCACTGTCCCAGTCCTTGCAACCATTGGTAGGTTTATTTGTTTCAAAAGGGTTGTAATTAAGAATTAGTATAACAACTCTTGAGTCTGGCTATAGGGGTACAGATAATCATGGGAATAAGATGAAAATGGATTTTGAATCTCCACTCTTGATTAAACTTCCCAACTGCACACTTAGAAGTCTAAGTTATGACACTATTTAGAAGGCGAATTCCCTGAGGGTTTCTCTGTTGTTAATGGAGTCCTGCCCTGAATCACCTTCTAGAAGAACCTGCCTGTCTCCATTCACTTTGTGGGTGGTCTCAGCAGATTTGCTTTTCAACTCAGAAATGTAATTTGGGTGTCTAAAGTTGCACAAGGTGAATATTGTCTTGCTTCTACTTGTCAATTCCACAGCAATTTCTACAATTTTTAAGGAATAATTTGATAATAGAGAATGCTGATACAGAAGGAAAGAATGTTTTAGTGCTGTGCTAATTACCATCTTGATTTGGTTCTTAGATTATATTGCACGAAAATAAATGTCCTTTGTTTCTTGTAGTGTGAAAGAAAAAAGTTGATTGTTAGAGAAGAGCCCTATCCTGACAATAAACCATTGTCACTCTAGGCTAGAAGAAGTGATAAACCCTTTATTCTTAATCCCTTTCAGTATTTCCCACTGTGTGCAAGATGCTCCTCAAATGTTTCATAAACGTGTGCTCCAAAGATATTCAAATCTTGCAGCAATTGAATGGAAAGAAGTCAGAAAACTGGGAATGACAGTAAACAATGTTTGTACAGGTCCACGAGAGAGAAGGCAGTTTTTCATAAGACTTAAATTTGAACTAAATGGGCATTTAGATGAGTTTGTGCAAACTGCAAAGTTGATACGAATATATTTTCAGCTCAGAAACAGAATGTGACAGATAATTATTGAATTCAATACTATAGGTTTTTTCCCTTGGAGGGGGTGAGGAAGCATTTATTTGTGTTCATCCTCCCTGCCTAGCTACAAATTTTCACAATGTTTGTAGAAACATAATACTTTTGAGATTTCTATGTTTCAAATCTGACTGGAAATTGCCAAATTTGACTGGAATTGGATAATGGATTCAAAAGTTATTAGGAAGAACTGGAAGATGAACAGACAATGACAACATAAGGCAAATCGATAACCTTACGAAACCAGGCTAAAACCTATGAAATTTTCATGCCCTCAAGTTTAGAGGGCAGTGGAGCAGCAGAGCTCTTCAGAGTGCCATTTTATACTTGTAAGCACCATTGTCTTCTCTGCATCTGGCTTCTCAAACAGTAAATGAAGTGTAGACATAAGTTTCCCCAGCTTCAGCACACAGGACCACGTGGAACATCTGCTAACAATATTTTTAATTTCCTAGGAGTGGAGCAGCACAAGCTTTATAAGTAACATTCAGTGTCTTTTTATCTTCTAGTGGAAATCTGTTTTGTTTTATAAACAAGGAAGTATATCATAACCTAAGAGATTTCTCCAGGAAACAACAAAAAAGTAGATGTAGCTGTTGCTGCTGGCACTAAAAAGGTACAGATGCAAACACCTGAGCTTTGTCTTAACAATCTCAAATAATACTGACTTAAATCTTTACCTTGTAGCCCAGGAAACTGAATTGCATCATCATCTAAGTATAATCTGTAAGCAGTACTTCTCAACCTTCAAACACTAAGTCCAAGTCTTAAATTAAGTCCATTATCTGGGATAGGAGATTCATTGGGAAGTCAAATGAATAAATCTGCAATAGGATTTCAACACCTCTCTGTGGTGATTTTGCAATTATTTTAGTCCATGTCTCCCTTTCACAGTTAAGTGGCTAATGAACTTGCTGATCACCAGTCTTCCTTTTTTAAATATCCCTACAGCGCTATGGGAAAGTTGTCCCTGGCTGAAAGGGACCAGTTCTTTGGTGGATTCATCTCCTGTCCACAAGGTGTGCTCCTGAAGCTACAGCGATCCTCAGAAAGTGATTATATTGTTTTATTTTGTTCACTCTTTTGAAGCTCCAGGTACTTTTTAAACCTCTATACACTTGCAAAACCACATTTCCTTTGTGGTATCAAATTCAGTAGTCCTTTGTAAAGATCATCAACATATGCAGTGGAGAAGGTGATCTGAGAAGTACCCATAAGGTCAGTAAAATTTTTTGGAACTGCTAAAATCAACAAGAAGAATATTCTTAAAGTTCAGTTTCAAGCTCATGCGCTTCATTTAGGCATGCTTGCAAGAAGTCTTTGGTGTAGTCTTTATTAGTATTTTAGTTTAAATTCTGTATTTAAGAAGCCATTCTTCAAATAGATCATTTAAGTTTGTTTCACTGCCTTCTGAAAATCTTGTAATTCTTGTTTTCTGTGTTTCCAATTATAATGAACATTCTTTTAATTGCACTTTGGCCTGATTGTGCTTACTCTCATAATGAATTCGTGTCTTCCAGTCCAGAAATGTCTTTCCACTTTGTTAACTGCTCTTCTTGATGAAGTACCTAGAGAATTGCTTGTTGATTAAATTCATTCTTCCTTTATACAGTCTCTTGAATCAGGTGTCCAAAACAGTAATTAAATGAGAAAGAATTTCTGAAGAAATATTTTTAGTAATTTTTTTTTTTGCTTCTGTAAAATCATTCCTTTTGGTGACAACTCTATCACTAATCTGCGATTATAATGTATATGTGTTTTTTCTTGAACCATAATTCTGGTAAAATTATCTTCATATTACTTTGTAATTTAAAGTATTTCCTGACATTTTAATGTTGATATACTGCATTGTCTTCAGTAGTCCTGATTTTCACTGCTTCAAGAACTATGCCTTGTCTGTTTGTATGTGATCTTAATATAATTTAGAAAACATAGTAAGAAGTGAAGAAGGCATTCTAAATAAATTACCTCTCAGGGGCTATAGTAGGGAGACTTTACTAATAAATTCTCTCTGAAATGTGAGGTAGTGGAGTAGTACAAGTTTAATTTATACCATGTTATTCATTTTAATTAGGTTATTGGATAAGAAAAATCAAATTAAAGGTAGGTTAAAAAAAAATGCCATTTAGTTATCCATGAAAAAGACATCAATTGCCCAGCAGAGCAAGCTTTTCTGAGCAACTTGACCATTCTTCCCAAGCTCTGATACAGAGAATGGCATGGAAGTGCAGACTGATAGCTCAGTCAACATTCACATTCAGTCCATAGATTCTTCATTAAGGCTGTGAGATTGCCAGCTGGTTAGATGCATATTTCTGCAATAAGACCACCAAAATTTATAGGAAATATGCATTATATGTTTGTCCTGGTTTCGGCAGGGATAGAGTTAATTTCCTTTCTAGTAGCTGGTACAGTGTTTTGGATTTAGGATGAGAACAAAGTTGATAACGCACCCATGCTCTACTGACTGTTGTGGTTTAATTTCAGTCGGCAACTCAGCACCACGCAGCCGCTCGCTCACTCCCCCCCACCCGGTGGGATGGGGGAGAGAATTGGAAGAGCACAAGTTAGAAAAAACTCATGGGTTGAGATAAAAACAGTTTAATAGTTGAAATAAAATGATAATAATAATATGATAATAATAATAATACACAAAACAAGTGATGCACAGTACAATTGCTCACCACCCACCGACCGATGCCCAGACAGTCCCCGAGCAGCGGCCCCCCCCAGCCAGCTTTCCCCAGTTTATGTACTGAGCATGACGTCACATGGTATGGAATGTCCCTGTGGCCAGTTTGGGTCAGCTGTCCTGGCTGTGCCCCCTCCCAGCTTCTTGTGCACCTCCAGCCTTCTCAGTCGGTAGAGCATGGGAAGCTGAAAAGTCCTTGACTAGTGTAAGCATTACCTAGCAACAACTAAAACATCGGTGCGTTATCAACTTTGTTCTCATCCTAAATCCAAAACACTGTACCAGCTACTAGAAAGGAAATTAACTCTATCCCTGCCGAAACCAGGACAATATTGAGCAACTTGGACTATTACCAGTCTGTTCAAAGCTTGAACTGGTGTTGCACAGTATCAGCTCCTGCAGCTCAGAACTGTTACATAGAAATGTATATGTAATATGTGCTATCCTGAACTTATGTCATGCTACAACTTTGGACAATAAATGGGGAAAGAAAAAACATTCACCACACCATCCTTTCATATAAAAATTTAGTACTAAAGGGGAATGGAAAATAAGTGCAATGCTTCAATTTTCAGGAAAAATGCTCATGACATTTCTTCTGTTACATTTCTACTGAGTACAAAAGCCACTGCGAGGTTAAAAAATGTTGGGGAACATATGCAAAGAAAGAACAGCAATGTTTATTAATAATGAACATACTGATAGCTCAGGGCTCAGCAAGAACTTTATATTATTCAGCTTGTCTGGCAAATCTCAGCAACCTCGTTTTCCAGGAATTCAGCATCCATGAAAAATCCTTCCCAAATATTTTAAATCACAAGGACTATATTCTACATTTCTGGGGTTGCTTAGCTTCAATTTACCTGCTTTCTTATTTGTACTTCATAGAATCTAAATGCAATCTAAATATAGGTATATATTTAAATCAAAGTTCTCTTTTCCAAGACTGATCCTATTCATTTGGAGTTTAAATCTTAGCTTTTAAATAAATATTTTTTCATCCATAGTTAATTGAAGATGTTAATATAAAACTTTAATACTTTTAATAAGTAACAGTATGTTGCGAAGTCCAGTCCCAGGTGTCAGGACCTTGGAGAGCACCCATGGTTCTACCATGCTCCCATCGTACGTCACACCAAAAAACCACCCTAGAAGACTACAGCAAAGTGATTATTTTAAATGAGGTTGTTAATAATCTCTGGAGTCGTGAAACATTTTGAGATTCACCTCTTGAAAGAAAAACTGTTAAATCACTTTGAGACTATCAAACATTAAATCACATTTTGCATGTTCTGGATAATCTGCTGACTTCACCTGTTTGGTCAGTTGAAAGAAATCTGAAATAATTTTCTCATAATAAGAATTTATTGACACTTCCCAGTTTGGTGTGAAGACCACTGGCTGTGACTTGGTCTGATTGTGAAAGAAATATGGGACAAGCTTTATTTTGATAAAATCACAGCATAGACTTCACAGGAAGATTCTCTTTCAATAAAGAAAATAGATTCACCAGAAATGAAGCAACAGCCCTGCCTATTGAGGCAGATCTGGGCTAATTTGGCCTTCATTTCAGAAATGGCCAAGAAGACATCTGTATTTATATATGCACACTATTTACATCCATAGCAGTCTGTCTTTTCATTCTCATGCAAAACCACTTTTCTAAATGAACAACAGGAGAATTTTCAGAAAACATTAGCTGCAGTCTAGACTTTTCTGTTTGTTTCCACTATTGTAAAGCTTGTTTCAGACTGAAAATAGGCTGGCAGAGGGGGAAAGCAGCAGCATTCACTCTATGGTAGAGAGGTAAAGCAGCTTGTTTTGATACTATCTAAGTTGAGTGAGGGATGTCTCTGCTGCAGTCTCTAGGTGTCTAGCACATTTAAGATTCATAAGATTTTTGAGGTAGATGTGGAACCTGCAGAAGACCTCTACTTTTCTAGAGTGGCAGCATACCAGGGGCATCTAAAATGGCATAGGTACCTACAGTATCTGAATACTGTCCTTGAAGGTTCATGGCAAACAGATACTCTTTTTCAAAAATAAGAGGGGGAAAAATGCATTTGTACACAATCAGGAATCTGTGTTACTTTGAAGATGTGCCATTTACAATTCATTTAGGGCTTGTAAACACTGTATGTTGTAATAAGCCAGAGTGTTTATTTAAATCACTGCAGCTGTAACAGATATATCATACCTAACCCATATCTTAGAATGAGTGGCCTTTTTTTCTTCTTGATTTCTATCACATTAGAAGACCCTAATCCCAAAACACCATCTTTCCTTTTTTTTTTCATGTGTACCGAGGTAAGAAGTAGCTTAACTATATTGCCTTAACTGATGAAACTCACCCCTGTACACAAATCCTTAAATTTTTGGGTTTTCCTGGAACAGTGGGAAACACCGTCCTGTGGTTTGGTCCAGGACCTGGATACCAAACTCATGGTCATGGGCAGACCAGAATCAGAGATCAAGCAAGGTTCAGACAGCTAAATCAGAGAGCCTGAGATCATACCAAGTTCATGAAGCAAAGATCAGTAAGCCACAACAGGGAAACTATAGGTCATGCCATAGCATAGTCAGAGAGAAACTGATATCAAAGCCCAAAACAGGGTTAAGCAAGAAAGCTGACGATATGAAAGATGGCTCTAGATAGTCTATAACTGAGGGAGATCTTGTGTAGAATAGAGACTGTGAGCAATATTTGCACCTCTCGTGAAATCCGTGAACAAATTTTCAGGCATTTTTCTTGGGTGTTTGGAAACTGTCCTCCAAGGACATGAGAAAGCATCCAAAGGATGGAGAAAGTGGGCTGGAAGACCTTCAGACTGAAAACTAATATTTTTTAGCCGTTTCTTTTCTGTTCAATTAATGGTTGCAATAACAAGCCAAGTAAAATTGTAATGTAGACAACTGCTATCTATGAACAGTTAGACAGTGTTTGTGTATGAAAAGGCAGCAGCCAATGGCTGCCTGCTTGAAGGATGATTCAGTCCCAGGTGCTGAGGAGATGATTCATCCTCAGTTGGGCAATGACTCACTACAACTTTCTGCACCGGTTTGACTCTTGCCCTTAAACGTGTATACGTAGATGTTTGACACCACATGTTGATACTACATGTAAGAAAATCCTCTGAAAGATACTAAATAGGTATCAAATGTAAAAATTCCCAGGCAATTTCCCTTAACTTGAATCCAGAGTAAGGTGCTACATAAAGAAGTGGAACTGCAGAACTATGGTGAAAGAATTATTGCAAACAAGGGGGGAAAAAAAGGTAAAAAAAGTCCTGCTTGCTTTCAACCAAACTTAAAGGGTTTTCACAACAATTTTCACCTGAAATTAAAATTACATAAAACTAAGCTTTGAATGGTAAGCTGATGAAAGAATGTAAGTATAAGAACATTGTTGCTGTTCTTCACAAACCCCAAAACTCAAGTCAGTTATATCCCATGAAAAAGAAATAAAAATATATTTGTTGGAGTCCAAAATTCATCATACCTATAAGTTCTAAGGGCCTTTTGATTCTCTGAAGCTGCATTTGGAGTTTGTTCTCCTGTGATAATTTGTCAGTTAAAGGTGTACTGGAAATAACAAGCAAAGACATCTAAAAAACCTGCTGTGTCTCTATGTTAATTATTATTCTTCTGCCTCATTATCTAGCAATCCAAAGTAAAGAGATGGGTGTCTTACTCAGTAGCCACTGATTTTAAATGTCACCCTTCCCGTTTCCCTGTAACTCGAGGGAACATAGTCAAAAGTAAGGAGACAGATTTTGTTTCATGTTTCTGTTAGTGTTCAATGTCAATCTTCCCTTCGTAAGCAGTGTAACATCTCTTGACTTCCCTTTTGGCCTTCCTCCTATGTATTTCTTTTCTTCACCTTTTTATGTTAGTTCAATGTTCCTATATAGTATGTTTTAAATGTGTACTAGTTGTTTTTACGCATTATCTTTTACTGAATGTACATCTCTATCTGTTTGGAACCATGAAAAACATTTATTAATACAAACAGCTTCTCACCTAGTATATACTTCATGCATTTGTATGCATATGTATATATTTACAAATACCCTTAAAATCTTACGCAAAGATGAATCAGTGTGTAAAGCAGCATGTAAAGTGATGTGCATATATATACATTGTATATATTGATACATTTGGGTTAGCAGGGAGTAGAACAGGGCAGCTGAAAGCTTCATAAAGTCCAGCACTTATAGTTGTTGACAAAAAATAAGGTATATTTTATGATAGCCCTGCCACAGAGCTACAGCTGAAAACTGAGAAGGAACTGACACATTCAGACTCAGCTAATATGAAATTGGGGTAAGGGAGAAACCCAGCATACCTTTATAGTTAAAATGGAAAAGCAAGCCTTTAATTTTATTAACTACACCTTGCCTTTTCATTGGAATCCTTTATGTAACTGAATTTCAGTATAAACTCCTCTGTGAACGTTTGTGAATTTCAAATTAATCTCATAACTCATACATCTGTTTAAAGTTTCTTTAAACTTACCTGCATGAATATAATGTTGGTGACAAACACTCATTTTCACTACTTTTTGTATGTCTGAAAAAACTCAGACTCACAGTTCTTAGTATTATTCAAATAAAACTCCACCTTTCCAAATACTTGCTTACAGACCTGTTAGTATTGAGTACCCTCCTTTATTCAAAAATGTATCTGTAAAACGTTTAGCTGTCGGCAGAGGCAAAGGCGCAACCCTGCGAAGGATTACTACTGGTGTTCACTTCACCCCTGAGGTGGAGGCTGTCCCCTGGCTGCCCACCCCACTGATCCGGAGAGACCCAGAGCCACAGACTGACTTTCCTCCGGCTTTATCCAGCCTGCTCCATCACCTGAGGCTTGCCTGGCGGTCGCTGGCCCATGGCTGATTTTGGTTATTGTCTCCGGACTTGACCCTGCATTGCTGAACGGCAAAAGCAGGTTGACGCCGGGTGCTGGGTCTCCCCAGGTGACCACCCCTGAGCGCCCACCTCCCGCCCAGCCCACACCTCAGCCGCTCACCATGCTCATCCTCCTCCCTTTGCCCTAAATGACCCTCCTGCTGTTATTCCCCACCCTCTGAATAATATCAGTCCTTTCCTATGCAGACATGTGTAAATCATTATCTTTTAGAAAATAATTTGAATGCTTCTGATTTATCTAATATATCCAGATGACTTTCCTCTCAAATATCCCTTCCTTCAGGGGAGGGGACTCAACCCAATGGGGTTGAAGGAATAACAATAACGTCTCCAGAGCTTTCTCCAGCTTCTGTCAAGAGTGGGATGTGCCTCGTTTACTCAGTGGTCCTGGCATAACTTTCGGAGTCACTGCTGTCATGTGGTAGTTGGCACATAACCTAGAAAGCCCATGGACTAATCTTTTTGGTGTCTTTTTCTTGCAGAATTCATCAGGTCAGAGAGCCTGACTTTTTTTCCCCCCACTATAATGACTTATTCAATATTGTGTTTCCAATGAGACTCTTGAGCCAGGATCAGTGAGTGTATAAACGTGCATGAAGCTGAAAATATGTTCAGAATGTTTTTATTTAGGGGACTGCCCCTTCTCCCATTTACAGGCCATTTGAATCCCTAACCCTGAGGGCATATTTCCATAAGGCACCCCACATTTCAAGGCAGTCCACCTAGCCATGCATACTTTATATTGCTTAGAAGTTTCTCTGTGTTACCTATAGCAGTTCTATGGCCTTTGGCAAAGTAGGGACTTTGACATCATCCTTGCTGGTATGAGAAATACACCTGAAACATTCCTTCAAAATAACAATGCCAAGTTGTAAACAACTGTCATAAAAGGTAAGTGAAAATATGCTGTTCTTGGATTAACAAAGCATGTAAATATTGATAATATTTAATTATCAATAATTCTTATAATCTGTTACTTGTTCACTGTGATAGTAACCCTCCCTCAGACTGAAAATCCAGAGAAATCTTAACAAATATTGTAAAAGTTATGCAATAACAACAAAAATGCCTTCCAGCGTGTAAAAACTGGGATGCTAGTCACAGCCTGCACGCTGCGTGAAGTGAATGGACTTGGTGCTTATGCTCATACGTCAACTATGCTTTCCCATGAGCTGCAAAAGAAATCTTTACATCTTGGACATTTGTCATCTAGGAGGAGGTCTGCTCAGGACGTTACCCAAATCCTGTTCTGGGACTGCTCCAGTCTTGTAAGACCCGTGGCCATTGTCATCCTTCATGTTTACATTACAAAGGCACAGGCAGTGGAGCCTCAGCAGCAATAGCAAGCACGCATTATAGTCAGGCAATCACCATTTTTGGAAAAAAGGAGCGCTCTTTTGGACTGAACCTGGTAGGTTCTAGTGGTTTTCAGGGGCTAACTTACAATGGCATAAAATGCACAGATGCTTAAATACAGACCTAAGCATATTTAGCAATTTGGTCCTCACTATCCCATTTCTGGTATAAGTAGTCCCAGCTGGAAATAAAATAATTGCACACCTTAAATGCTTAAATGAGAAAGGCTTTTTTTATGCCTTGCTGATGCATATGTTAAACACTGTGATTTTTTTTGCTTCTTTCAAGTCATTCACTGACTTTTTAATTTGTAGGGGAATTTGACTATTTCCATGTCTTTCACTATCTATTTAATGCTATTCTACTGTTACTTTCAACTATAGCAACAAAATATATATATAGTGCTATAGCACTAAAACAAACAATTATAAACAGAAAATCATTAAAGAAATATTACAGTTAGAGGAAAAAATAGTAATGAAGAAATAAAAGTCATAAAAGAAAGCTTGCAATGGGAAATCAATTATAAATATCCAAAGCTTGATCTTATAAAAATTATTTAGTAAGGTACTGCATTTATTCCCTTTTATATTGATATTGCTTCCTTTAGAAGTTAAAAAAATATACTGTCTATAAGCTAACGGTAAAAAATCAATATGGCATCTTGGGTTGGCTATGAGCTCTTTCTACATTCAACACAGGGGTTCAGAATGTGAAATTCAGGCTCTAAATAATATCTGTGCAGCTACAATCTTCATGAGTCTGAGCCAAATTGCACAAAGTGAATGAAAAGAAAGTATTTCAGCAGGATTTAGATCAGGCCAGAACAGGAAGAGTTCTGAAAGTTTGGCACAAATATAACCAACACTGAGGAAACTGATCTATTGATGAGACACGGTGTTGCTGCAGTTCGAACACAAGCAAAGAGCATTAAAGTTGTTGTCTTTAAAGCAAACAGATGTGGCTAAGAACTGCTGACCGAAAAGCTACCGTTTTCCATCACTGATTTTCATTGTAGTGTCATACTGAGAAACAAATTTTTCCCAGACTGTCTGCATTGGCTTCAAATCTCTTGAGGATTACTTTTTTTTTTCACTGACTTTAAAACATACAGCTTTTCCTTATATGAATCTTCTGAGTTCACAGATTTAAAGAAAAAAAGGGGGAGAAAATTGTCCTAATATAGTACTAACTTACAAACTTTTCAGCAGGAAGCCGAACTATTTAATCATTCAGCTGATTGATTGCATCCTTGGCAGCAGAAAGGCCCATCTCACCGTTCAGGATGACACTTTTCAAGGTGGTGCTAATGGGAGTGACTTCCAGCCCGGTCTCGGAGGGGCCCCCTGCCACGGCCCCGCACACGGAGCTCAGGTGCATTCATAATCTGCGTGTGCAGCAGGAGCCTGACACCGAGGTACCCCTGTTAAAAATTCACAAGTGCTATGTAAATCTGCGTGCGTATATCTGCAGTGAATGTGCACGTATTTACACGCTTGTACAAACACTCTCCTTTTATTCTCTTGTATATTTTCCTTTTCTTTTTCCTTTCCATTCACTCCTCATTGCTATTTATTTCCCATTTGTATTCTTTTCTTCCTCATTTCCTCCTTCTGAGATATTTTCTTTTTTTTTTTTTTTCCTTTATAGGTTCACTACCTAGTACCTTTATAAAATACAGCCCTTAGGATCTTTTTTCCCCATGCTGGTAGTTATGGAAGCACTGCAAGACAAATGTTAGCAAGGTCACTGTGGTTCCTCTATGGCCTACTTACTCTAGCTACAAACTCAGGAGGAAGGAGTTTTACCCATTCTTATGAAATGCTTTGGGTTCTATGAATGAAAAAGTGCTAGCTATGTCCCCAATAGTAATAGCTTGCAATATTTTTTTTTTCAAGTTCACCTATTTAATATTTGAAGTCAGCCTGCTTTCTGTCCCTGTCAGTACTGACTTACAACTCATGCCAATTTGTGCTGGTTTTTTCTCTCAATGATAGTGGTGTCCAACCTCTTACCTTTGGAAATGCAGAGACTCTTTTGGCCTTGTTCAGATTATATACCATCTAATTCTAACAATTTATGGCCTTTCTCAAGGAAATAGATCCACGTGGAAGGATCCATTTTCCTGGGTAGGGCTTTTTGATTTCTTTTGGATTGTGTGGATGCAAATATTCACACATGTGTTTCAATCTGCAGATGCTTGCCTTAATCTGGCTGCAATTATTTGCTGATATTGATCTTTATGCACAGTGATATTCTGATTTTATGGCCAAGTTCTGTAATTCTGCGCAGACTATATATACATTTCATTTTGTGCTGGTACACCAAGGAGATGCGGTTTTGCGTGCCACTACAGTAAAAGACTGATTTTCTAGCTTGTACTGACAGATACCTTTCTAGTCCTGGGGTTGTGGGTTTGTTTCCCATTATATCAGTCAAGAGATGCTTGACACCAGGCATTGACGTAGCATTGTGAGCAGACATTCAAGTAGCGAGTTACCTCTGATACAACTTACATTATCAATTTAAAATTCAAAAAGGTAACTTGTTCTAGGGTTTTTTTGCTTATTTTCCTTTTTCTACTACGTTGGGGTAAACCTAATCTAACTAACTATTAATAGACTAACTCAGATTTCAGCGAGTTCAGGTGAGAGAAGAAGTTGAACCAGATTCTCTGAGGTATTTACAGGAAATTGTTCCACTGACAATTTTTTTTTTATTCTATATCTTCCTAACAGAAGATGTATACTGTTTCAAGTACTTTGGAGTACAGCTTTCCATGGAAGAGAGAGCCTCTGCAAGAGTCAACCACCTAAATAGACCTTTGAGAGTCTGGGCCTTTGCGCTGTATCTCCTTCATTAAACCCCTTATTGCTATGCGGAAAAGTTCAAGAGTTTACTGGGACTGAGGTAATCATTTTTGGCTGGGAATCCTTTGTGAAGACAGATGGCCATTGCTCATCATGTTAGTAAGAAGGCTAATACTTCTGGTCTTCAGCTGTTAATGTTAGTGTATTTGGAGTAATTCTAACTTCAGGTATCAACTGTGTTTCTCCTGCCTTTTTATACCCGACAATTTATAATAATGTACTGAATTTAGGAATATAAGGTATAATACAAAGCGTAATTGTAAATGTTCTTGCTTTAGCGTGTGAAAGGAATAAAGAAGGCACTACAGATCATCAGACTTTATTAAGGTGAAAAATCAAGAATACTGTCTTTTCAACAAAACATGACACCTCCAAAATAATTTTTATGAGACGAGGGAGTAACCAGTAGATTTTTGATTATTTTTCTCAAGATTTTCTCAAGGCGTTAAAAATAATTAATTTCTTGTTTATTCCAGGTTATTTGTTAACACATTCATAAAACCATTTTTGTCTTTTATTTCCATCTTTTCATCAAAAGACAAAAGAAATTGCTGCTTCTTTCATTTGTGGCGCAACCTTTCAAATTTGTGCATAATTGTTTGTAATTTTGACAAGCTCCAAAAACACTTCTGCACAAGTAGCTCGAGACAATAAGCCTCACTCTGTTCAATCTGTTCTTCAAAATCAACAAGAGGGGCTCAGCAAAGTGTAATAGTTTACATTTAGCCCAAGAAAAAGCAGCATGCTTACGCTGGCTTCTGATGACAGTTCATGGAAACCATTTTAATATGCTAAAATGAAGTTTTAGGAAGAAGGAAAAAATGAAGGATCCGTTAACAAGTGGAAACTTATGCGATGCCATGAGACTGCCACGAGACCACCGAGCGAAGTTCAGCCTTTACAGTGTTCTTTTTAGTGCAGTACTGCTCATTTCTGCTTGTTGTACACATAAACAAACGGCATGCCAAGTTATTTTGGGTATCATCTCTTTTTCTGTTGCAGGTTGTGCAGAAGTGAAAGAAAATTACAAATGACTTTGTTCATGCTGGCTGCAGATTACTGGTGCTCACAAAGAGAGGATTATTACTTTAAGTGGAGAATGGGGGTTATTCTGTTGATAATGCACTACAGTAACCTCTGTTCATTCCTTTCATTCCTTTGAAGAAGCTCAAAATATGATCGCGCACCATCACAACCCCTGCCAAGCGACATTGACTATAGCAGCCACAGGCATCCCACACCTGCTGCCTGCTAAGCCTTTCGCTGAGTAGCGGTGTGGAGTGGCCCTTACAAGCAAAGGCTCAGACAATCCCTTTCCTGGCCCAACCATCTTCTGGAAGTTCACCAAATCTCTCTCCATTTTAGCCCTTTAAGACCGTTCTGCAACTTGAGGCAGTGTCTTCAGCGTACTGATGTGCTGCGGGCTCCTCTCTGTGATTTTCCTGCCTTTAACACTCAGGCCAAAGTGGTAAACATTCACATGTTTTCCTTGATTAAGGGAGAGGAGATATATCTCTGAAGTTAAAAGAGACACTTTTAAATATACAGAATGTGTACAGCAACAGATATTTCTCTTACGGTGGATGGTCCTTATTTCAGTCATTGGTGTACCAAGTTACAGTGTTCACATTTCTTTGATAAATTATTCTTTGACCTTACAAATAATAGATGTCTCAGTACCGCAGCTTGCCACTGCCCTGAGTTCTATTTACAGCTTTTTTTACTCACACAAAACTCCCAATGATTCATCCTGGATGTTTGTTTTTCCTTTAGGATTTCTACTTAAGTTCCTAGGACAAAAAAATTGAAACTGAGTTTTGGAGACCTTGATAATCAAGCCCCTGTGATTAGACATGCTGTCTGTCCAACAGAATTATAATGGGGCAAACCTTCCGCAGACACAGGTCAGTGTAACTCCGCAGAAATCAACGGTGGCATTTTAAGACATTAAAGGTATGTTACAGCTGCAAAGTCAAATAATCACAGTTGGGAAGGAGGAACTGAGTAAACTTTAATTTGCCCCCCTTGTAGTGTGAATCAGACTCTACACTGAATACCAAATTGTTAATCTCACCGTTTTCTCCGCAGGGCTCTAACCATGGATTCTGATCATTGTCCTTTGCAGCGCTCCTACGACCACAAGCAGCTGGATTATACTCATGTTATGGAGAGGGGCCTGAGTCAAGGCAGTTCAGGCCAACACCTTTTACTGTCCATTTGTTTAGGGCTCCCAGCTTAAAACATTCAGCTCTGGTTTTCCAAGATACACAGCCTTATGGGAGCGCCGTATTTTTGCCATCCTTCCTATACGTTCAAAGCAGGGGCTGTACAGACAGCAAGCTGATACACGGACAGCTGGTTGCCCTGAAGCACCTGGACACCCTGTACCCTGAGGAAAGCCCTGCTGACAAACGCAATGCCATCCAGCACTCAGAGATTGTACGAGCCACTGAAATGCTAACACAGGTCACGGATTTGCAGGATGTAGGACTTATTATTTACCCAGCATCCAAAATACTGGCTGTGTCTACACTGTGCCTGAAGCGCTGTGACTAAGGACCCTCTCGAAGGTAAAGGAAGCCTGAGGACCAGCACCTGGCACTGCTGTGGACTGGACTGAAGGCCTTCTGAACCCACTTCAGACTCTGGCAGATCTCATCTGCATTCCAGGTTAGCTGGCGGAGCCTGGTAGGTGCTGGGCATTTCAGTTTTGCAGGTGGCCCGGCTTTCCTCCAGGGAGCGGCACAGAAGCCGGACAGAGGAGAATCTAGTCTGCCTGCCTGCAAAGTTTCTTCAAAGCCATACAGCACTGATAATAAGGGAAATAATCGATACCAAGATTAAAAAATTGCTGCACTTTCCAAAAACCTATTGTTTCCAAGGATGTAATTGTGATAGTATTTTCCCTCTAGCGGAGCTATGCAAAGGCAGATTATATTTGTTTGGCACCTGCTAAATTTCTAGTAAATTGATTCTGAACTTGGAGCTACTAAAAGAAGGGTTTGCATCATTACCCCTTCCACTGCACCTGCGCTACAATAACATCTCCTGCTACAGCCAACACGTCCCTTGCACCAGAGAGGCCTGCAGAACCAAAGGCAGAAAATACATGTCGTCTCCACTGCAGCAAGAGGTGTGGGAGCAGTATTTCAGCAAAGGAAAGTCAAATGATAAACCAGCAATCCGGTTCATAAATACAAAATGATACCTGTGATCAAGTGTTTTAATGTAAGACCCTTGCAATTTCCCTGTGGAGGAATGAGGATCTCTCTCCAGTTCACAGATACCATCAGTCCTGTGAAATCTGATTTCGTATGTCCCCTCCTTGACTCTTCCGTGTTCTCTTGACCTTCTCGTCAGATGACAAGCTGCGAGCTTTCCTGGTCAAACTCTGAGCTTCTAAAGGTCCAAGCCTTCTGCCAGCATTTCTCCATACCTCACTTTCTTTGTCACTTTGTTGTCTTCTTTCTTGCCATCCCAGTCCACTCAGGCTCTCTTTTTCTTAAAGACAACTTGATTAGATGTCGCTCCTGACTTGAACTTTTTGAACAATACGGAGTACCATCCAGTGGTCCCTACTCGGGGCGGGGGTGGGGGGGAAGCATTCAGCACAAATTACAGGGTATTTCCTATGTTAGAGAACAGTATCATTTATGTTCAGCTTCCAAGAGGACTGTGATTATTGGTAAATGACAACGTCATTGTTGTTTCATAGAAAGCATGCTGCATGGTGTATGTCAAGCAACATTTCAAAGAAACTCCCATTTGTAAAACCCAGGTGACACAGCCTGGCTTCCAAACATAGTCACTGCAAATATTTTCCTTTAATTGCTGTTCATGTTACAAGTTTTATTGAAGCTGGTGCTTGCATATTAAAATCCTTTTTAAAAATAGTGGAAAACTGAAGAACAAAATACAATATTTTAAATACATATGACAAAAATAGAACAAAATCAATGTATTTTTAAAAACCTGGCATATTAAATATAGTCATAAATATGCACTTCTGACCCAATCTTTCTTCATTTAGGAAAAAAATCATCCTTATATAATATGAACAGCATGAGTCTTATGTACCATGACAACCCCACTGATGAAGTGATCAAGGACTTTAAACTCCATTTGACTTGTGCTGGTCTTCTGCATGGGGATAGCTTTCTTTGACAGTGCATAATTATATACAGCTTCAGTGTTTCAGCCTTCAGAAATTTCTTTGGTGATGAATAGTTTTGATGTCAGAATCTTTCTTGATCTTTCACGAGCTTTGTTATCACAAAGCCAACATTTAATTCAGGAGATAAAGTCTCTTCTCTAGATCTGTACGAAAGCGTGTATTTGAATGGATTAAGGAATTCAATAACTGGCTCTGGTTGTGCCCTTATTAGGCAATCACACCTCTGATTCTCTGCTTAAATGGAGAAGACCCAATACTAGCACTGAATGTGTGTTGCCATGTACCTTATCTTATTTACATGTAAGTGAAGAACTTAAACTCATTTCAGATTTGCACCCTTAGAGATGCCCATCCCTACAGTTAAAATACATTAGAAGGAACAATTTAGATGTGGTTGCAAATTAGTGCTTTAAATGTTGACAGGCCTCTCCTCTCACCACCACATTTGTTCTTCTATTATCACCTTCTCTCACGGTTCGACTTCAGTGCATGTCTAAATAATACCACCGCACCAGTGACAGCACAAGTCCAGAAATATTAAGAGTCTCAAATAGGACGGCAAATCCACTGTGCAAGCAGTTTCTTTCTTCTCTGTTGACTGTATTCTGCAACTCACACTAAGTGCTGCACTATCCTTCCATTTAAGTCCCATCAAGCCAGTAAATCATTGCTCACTGTGAGTACAGGCCTAGGCATTTGGCCCTGAATAAGTGGAAACAGTGCAGGTAAATGACTAGTATCAGTCCGGTAGCGCTCTCACTGCAGAGATATTTCCTCCCAAAGAAAAGACGCTTTGGCTTTCCACCCAGGCAGCTGACCCACGGCCCGTGAGCAATGGGGAGAGGGAAGGGTCTTGGCCAAACACCGGGGCACCTACCAGAGCCCCACATTGTATCAGAAAACGGGTTATGAAGGACAAAACACAACAATCAACATAATTCAAGTTGTGCAGGAGCTCCTAATGCCCCACTTAGCACTGATGGGCGCTATACTGAACCAAATGTGAGTAAAAAGCAACAGGGTGGAAACAAATACAGGCATTTTTATGCCTACTTCTGGCTTGCCTATGATATACCTTTTTAAATAATGGCCTTTGAGAAAAGCATTCTCCAAACCACTTTTTCTTTCTATTTCATCCTGCAGTGAAGCTGTACTTCTGTTTTTACATGACTTGCTGAGATGATAAAATTGAAGAGTCACCGGTTCGTCATTATGACTTTATTGTAAAGTCAAACAGAAAGAACAGACAACCAGTGAGGACGCGAGTCCTTATTTTCACACAAAACAACTGTAGTGCTTTGCAAGGAAGAGGAATAATCAGGCAAGACAGATTAATAATCTGGCAAAGGCAGTAAAAGCTTTCTCACCAATTTATAAAGGTACAGACTCAAAGTCATATCAGAAAATACCTGAATGTGAGTTTGATACACCTGTGATCATGCTCCACAGAGCTCTGAATAATAAAAACCTGCAGCTATTAAGTTTCAAAGAGATCCATTGCTTTTACACTTACTTATTGTTTTTTCATTTCAGTTTACTGCAGCTTCAAGAAATGAGAAGTATAGAAAAATAAATAAATGCATACAAATTTAAACAGACATTTCATGCCCATAAATTGAGTTACGCTCCTAAATTAAGTTATGCTGGCATTTAAAAGACGTTTGGGATTTAAAATAAATTGGGTGTCCAAAGGGAGCTGGTGGGTTTTGGGAGGGACTATGACTTGCACAGCTTAGAAAATCCAAGCCCCAATAAGTATATATTAAACACAAATGAGCTAGAATAATAAAAACCTGCAGCTATTAAGTTTCAAAGAGATCCATTGCTTTTACACTTACTTATTGTTTTTTCATTTCAGTTTACTGCAGCTTCAAGAAATGAGAAGTATAGAAAAATAAATAAATGCATACAAATTTAAACAGACATTTCATGCCCATAAATTGAGTTACGCTCCTAAATTAAGTTATGCTGGCATTAAAAGACGTTTGGGATTTAAAATAAATTGGGTGTCCAAAGGGAGCTGGTGGGTTTGGGAGGGAACTATGACTTGCACAGCTTAGAAAATCCAAGCCCCAATAAGTATATATTAAACACAAATGAGCTATGAGAGGTGGTGGATGTCCCATCCCTGGAAACATTCAAGGTCAGGTTGGACGGGGCTCTGAGCAACCTGCTCTAGTTGAAGAAGTCCCTGCCCATGGCAGGGGGGTTGGACTAGATGACCTTAGAGGTTCCTTCCAACCCAAACGATTCTATGATTCTATGATTCTATTGGATTAGCATTTATTGAGTACTGAGAAAGATAAACAAAACAGGACGTGTCTAAGTTCTATATTTAAGACATATTATAGCTATCCACAATGAAAAGCTTTAAAACAGTTTTTAAAGCTTCTCCAAATTCCATATAACAAAATCTAAAATCAGAGAATAGAGCACCTGGGAAAGCGTACTTTGAGGTGGTCACTATCTGTAAGTAAATGTATATATACATGAACAGATAAATAAGACGCACAGATAAATACGACATGAAAGATATAAAATAGAACATATGTAAGTTTAATTTTATTGTTCTCTGTAGTTTAAACTGGAAGTCACAATGACTGTAGGCAAAATGAATAAAAAATCATACCTTTATATACTTGCTAGTTCTTGAAATCTGAGACACCATATCTGAGACTGCTTTAAGTTTACAGAGACACGTGAAGAGTGTAGGGAGACTTTCATTTGTCTTGTTTCTACTGGGGGAAATTTCATTTTATTGACATACAAATGAATGGCAAAAGAAATATTATCAGTAACAGTTTTAATGAAGTACATCTAGTTTAAGTAACATTAATGCAAAAACAATATCTCTAAATATTGGCAAAAGCGGTGGAATTAAATGCATAGAGTTAGAGGGAGTTTTCTGTTCCCCATGACATCACATAAGACAATTAGAGGAGGAAGGCAAACTTTTCATTAGAAATATTGAGCAGATGCTTGCAGAGTATGAGCCTTCTTGCACTGTCTTCTTTCCTTTTTTTCATTACAGATGGGCTACCAACAAAGTAAGAATGAAATAAATTTACTTGATTTTAATTAGGTGTTATCTTTCCTCGTCAACCTCTGGCATGGTGTCCAACAAGTGTAGTTTTGAAGGATTTTTACCAGCGTGAAAAAACTTTTCAGGGATAAATGTGCATTTTGAAACATATAAGAAACTAGTGGAAGTTACAAGTTGGCTGTAGGAGGAATGAGAGATCCAGCCAGTATTTGTGAGTTTATCACCCCAAAGAAACAGGGGATTCAGTTAGGATTAATGATCCCCAAGTGGCTACATACAAAACACAGGCAACCCTGCCTGACCCGTGGCCTGAGAGAGGGAGGACACATCGCTCAAGGCTCCACTTCTTTCCAGTGACCTTCCAACAACAACTCTGTCCTGGAATCATTTCTATCTCTTGCAATTTTGCACTTTAGCTGTATTTGACATAAAATGCCAAGTACCGTGACTGAGATTTACTCATGCTTGCAAACGTTGCTTTTATTTGCATTGACTGAATCCCCTTGGGCATCTCTTATTTTGTCTGTAACAGGACAAAGTACAGTCGTAAGTATTCATGCTGCTAAAAGGTATACCAAGAGAGAAAGAGCAGTGCATGAGACCCCAAACAGCCCCATCCACATCTTTCAACTGCTTTTGGTTGTACCATCTCTAGGGTTGAAAAGAGAATTCACTCTTTTGCTCCTTGGTTCCTGCCTAACAAGACTGCCAACAGGAGCGTGCCAGTGATGGTGATTTGCTTTCGCACGTGGACACTTGTCCAATGGAAATACCGTGAAATCACCAGCATTTTTTACATAAGCCACTGAACAGCCATCAGCGAGTAGCAAAAGGATGCTGCAACATGATCAGTAAATAAGTAGGTGAAATTCTGTCTTGTCTGTAGAGATTTTGGAAGTGAAATCTGCTGCACAGCTTGCGGGTTTATATGAACAGTTTGCTAATTAGAGTTGTATAAAATGACAATTTTTCAAGAAAATTTTCACCCTTCATAGCAGCCCAGTGTGAAATCTGATATTTTTTGAAAACCCAACAAATGAGCTATTCTCATATTTTAAAAAAACTTTCGACAGGCACTCCAATACCACTGCTCAATGCTGCAAATTTTTCAGTACCACCTAAACATTTTTTGCTGCATAGATATTCGCCGTTTTTGGCACCCTTCAGCTGCTTTCCTCCTCCCTCCCATGCCTATTCCTGTTGCCCACCAGAATAATGAAAAAAGTGTCAGGAGAGCTCACGCAAACTCACTGTCATTTTTTAAGCTACAAGTAATGACATTCGTTAAATGAATGCAATAAAACCTAAAAATACTGAAGTGGGTTCACTCTTTTTGAAAGCCTGGGTGTTTTCTGCTGCAAGAAAAATCCTTTCCAGTCACACCCATTGGGCTGTTCATGTGCAGAGTTTGCTGTGGAAATTCCTTTTTTGGGGAATTCTTCTGGAGGATTTTAAAGAGGATGCTTCTGTCTTTGTTACTGTCGCCCAGATGAAACCAGAAAGGTGCGAAAAAGCTGAGAAAGAACAGGAGCCCTATAAAATTCTTCAACACAATCCCCGTTCCTGTTGTGTCCATTTTCCATCGCTCTGTTGAGCTCTGCTAACTGAGAATTTCCCCTGTGGGGGCAGCCAGAGTAGGAGAGTCTCTTGATGAAGCATCCCTCTCCACAGGGAGAGCTGCCGAGGGTGGATGTGGGATGAGGACCGTTTTTGACCTTTGGCCAGTCCCAAGATCAGGCCAGCCAGAGAAGCTAACTGGGATGGAGCACATTGCTTTTGCCCAGCGTGCAAGCCCTCCCTCTAAGTCAATCTGGATAGTCCCTCTGTTGAAAGAATGGAAAATATTTTTAATTCTCCATACTTTTAATTCTTTTGTTTATTTATAAAATGCTATAAACAAAAAGGTACCCTGAATGTGATTTATGCCCAGTGAACTCAAGAGTTGGACTTTAATGGGAACTGGCCTGCGCTGCCTACAAACACGGTAGTAAAGAGATAATCATTGGCGGGTGTGTGATTCTGTGCACATTCATGTTAGTGTCATTGGTAGCGGTGGCAAGGAGCAAAGTGAGTATTTTTAAATAGCTAGTGCTCCACAATGCCAGGTTTTAACACATAGCCCTCTCAGACACTTTCTCTTTCCTTTTTAAGCATACAAGCTAAACTCAAGCTAAACTGGGAGCTGCTCTGTATTCCCAGTCTTGCCTCTTTTTTTTTCTTTTTTTTAAATAAATAAAAGTGACCTACATTTGCTAGCTAGGTGGCAAACAGAGTGATTAAAGGGTCAGCTGTGCTGCTTGGGACGAAGAGGGGGAGATCCATGTAATTCAAGAAGACTTGAAAGGGGAGGAAGCAATGGCCTTTAGGAAAAAAGGGAACAAATTTCTTCAGGGCACAACTGAAAGCTGATAATATCCCCAGGGCTCTGCCACAATGCCTTCTCTTAAAGGAAAGGCTGGTTCTCCATCTCCCTGGCCTCCAAAACGTCTCCTTATTTTTTAAATTGAAAGAATCCCATACGTGATCCATCGCCAAGGGCAGCATGAAACGATGGGGGTGACAAGTCCTTCTTCACTGCCCTTCCCTTAGGAAACAGGTCACAGGCCATCAGCAAAGATGCCTGAGACACCCGGTGGGATGGCACTGCTGGCAGGGACAACCTGCACTGTTGAGGCCAACTATAGGAAGCAGTAAGGAGATAACCAGCTCCGAAAGACCCTACTTCTCCTGCCACCACACCGCGTTGGTCACCGAACACAGCCCAGTGCCCTATAGCAAACCCAGGACCTGCAGTAAACACTGAAAAGCCAGCAGAAGGCCAACAGAGCAGGGGAGAGAAGCCATTCCTACCTTCTGAGCCATGAGCAAATCTCCCGGATGGCTGCAGGAAGCAGAGCGTGTGACAGAAAGAGGCAAAAAATACCACAAAGGTCCTAGCCAACCTGACTTGGAGAAAAAAAAGTTCCTTTTTATGCCCGGGACAAAATCTTTACAGCTCAGCTGTTGGGGGAAACAGCCTCAGAAATGCTTTCCAAGGACTCCTCCGTAAGCCCTGCTAAGGAGGTAGGGGTGGGCTGAAGCCCTTGCATTGCTTCACAGCAGTGCAGTGATGGGGTAGCCTACGCAGGTGACTGTGGAGCAGAGAAAAGATTATTTGGTTATTACTATCAGACGGTGTTTTGCAGCAGTCAGAGTAAAGACCAGGGACCCACTGTTGTAAACACTATAGAAATAAATCTCAAGGCATTTGCCGTATGAGTAAAGACAACGCCTGGCAGGTGGCCGCCGACCACAATGACAGAGCTTGTAGACTGGGGGACGGGGTGTCCTCCAGTTGCACAATTTGGAAATCCAAGGAATTTCTAAAGTAATGAATCACAGATTTCAGCCGGAGTTTTGCCTGAGAAGCTGCAGAAGTTATTTCTTAATAAGAAATCTGTCCTTCTCATTGGCTGCCAATTCGGTTACCCAAACCAGACGCAGAAAACATTTCTTTCTTATTTTCTCTCTCCATTTTCTCCCTATTTCTTAATCCCATTGAAGAAAGGGACAAAGATCAGACGCGACTGCTCTTTGGAGCCCTTGCGTGCAGTAACCTCCTAGAGCTCAAGGAGCTTTTAAGATGAAATTTGTCGTGACAGCTGCAGGACAGGACTGAAGTGATCTGCAGAGTCACTGGGATCCTCTCCTTCACGGGTCCCTGCCGCCGCTGGGAGAGGCCCCTGGCACGCACGTCTCCAGGGCGCTGCTGGACCTCCAGTCTCCTTCTGCACCTACCGCCTTCCTCTCCCTTAAATGCCTCTTTTCCCTCTGCCTCAGTCCCCTTTCCTAAATTAACTGACTTGCTATTTTTTAATCTGTACCTTCCTTTGACGAGGAGCTGTCAGCTCTGCTTGTTTCAATAGCTCGGAGTGGCAGACTGAGTTTATGCAAACCCGTTTTCTGGCTCCCCACATGGCAGAGCGGCGTCTCTCTGGTGACACGCTGCTGTCTGTGGTGGGGATGCGTAACTCTGCCACAGCGGGAGGGCGTGGATGGGACCACGGGTGACACCTCCAGCACTGCGGGTCCAGGACGCCAGGATGCCACGTACGGCTCCCAAGCTGTTGAGCGCACTCGCGCCCATGCAGGGCCATAGGTGCTGATGGCGCCCAGTTCCTTGTGCGTAGCAACCTGCAGATTGGACCAAGGTGCCAAGAGCTCACATCGGAGCTGCTGGGTCAGAGCCAGGACCCACAGGGATCAGGTCTGGGCTCGTCACTTGTGCTGAATGAGCGCCCACGCAGCCACGGTCACCTGCAGACCTTGGGCCAGCACAGTACGCCATCTACATCCTACTTAACGTTTTATTGTGAAAATATTTTGAGCGGTATTAGACAGGGATGTAAAACCTGGGCTTGTTCTTTTATGCAGGAATGAACTTTATTTTGAGATACATGATGGTAGCAAATTTTGACTTTCCTTACTGACCTGGAGCACCAAATCCCAAAGGACATGACGCACCCAGAAGTCCCATCACCTTCAATGAACATAGCATGATCTTTCGGGATGTGGCCAAGGACACAAACTGGGACACTCCTGTGAGTAAGCAATGAATCCAAATAAATAGTGACTCACGGATCTGGCTTTCAGATATTATGTCATTAGTGAAGCACAGAAAAGGCAGACCATATGTCACCCAAATCAATACAGGTTAACCTTGCCAATAGAAAAGCTATCAAGACCGGGTGCAGCCACAGGGTGGTTGTGGAGGGCCAGTGGCAGCGCAACGGCTCCCTCTCTGATGAGCAGGACGGTCGTGCGGAGAACAGACCTTTAGCACAGGTCTGGTAAACATGCCCATGGTCAGTACACGTCCAAAGCTTCGTTTTCCTCTATCCTTTGCAGCTTAACGTACTCGGTGCAACTAAACTGACGTCGGATGGGCTTCTCCTGATCTGCACTGGTGGAATAAGAGACTGGGACCAGGGCTTTCTCAGTCAGTATATCAACGTGTGGGCAATTTTTACTGTAACCATGGGGATTATTTACAGGCTGGATACCACGACCCTTATCTTTTTCTGTTCATTCCTCTGCAGCTACATCCTCTACAGGAAAAAAAAAAATAAATCTTGTCATTAAGACAGAACCTGTATCATCATGCGTGATTTAATAAAATCAAAATAATTTTCACCGAACGCAGGATGACAAACAAAGTTCTGTTTATGGCGAGATAGATGTAAAGCAGTTGTAGTGGTGATTTAGAATTGATTCGATCTAAGTGCATCTCAAAAAATTGTGAAATAGAATCTACCAGCTAAAACTAATGAGCACAAAACTACATTGATTTGGCCCAGGGTGGACAAATAGAACATCTGGCATATTTGGCACCGATGACACAGCTGGCATTGTTGGACCCGTTTCTGCAGAAGGTACAGATGCAGAAATGGGAGAATTGGTACAAACAGTGCAGATGGAACAGTTGGAACAGATGACAGTGGGCAGAGCTGGCGATGCTGGCACAGGTGTCATAACCTCAACAGCTGGCACAAGTTGTGACAATCCTGGGATTTCTTAGTGCAAGGCACATGTTCATTTTGGCTTTGGCTGCAGAGAGATAAGAGCATTTTATAATTAGTAAATGTGCCATTTAAAAAAGAACTTTTTTTCCCATCCTTAAGGACATCCACCTCCAACTGTTACAGCCTGGAATGTGGAGCATTTCTGCAAATTACAATTTCCCAGAGAAAGCCACAATTGATAAATACAGATTTAATATAAGGTAATTAGACATTTTTATTCTCATATAGATAATAATCATGAATAGGATTTCTTCATAAGAGGTTTGTTAAAAAACATGGTCAGATCTGTAGCCTGATCATGGAGATTAAAACAAGCTTTGTCTTAAAGCCAAGGCTTGTTTACCACCAAATTGGTGGGCTATATTTTCCAAAAGTGCAATGCTTCACAATAAAATGGAGTTTGATAGAAGCCACCAGGAAGAGCAGGGCGCCGGGTGAGCACCGCAGAAATGGTTAACTCTTTGGCTGAAAAATGAACCATACTTAGGGCAAGAATGAAAAAATGGAGAAGCCACAATATTGCCTTTTCTTTAGCAATGCGGCTTTGTTAAACATTATTGAAAATACCACTGGTCAGAATCTGATTTTCATCTGAGAAAGCAAATACCTTGCTCTCCCTCGAGCCCCTGCTCTGCAAGTAGCTGTAACGAGGCAGGATCCTTTGATTCCCATGAAAAGATAAGCAACGAGATGAAGTTGCTTGCCAAGGATTTAAAACAGAAATTAATTCCTTCTTTTATTTCAGCTGTTAAATGCTGTGGAGAGCAGCCAGGAAGTAAATTTTGCTGAACTCTAGGGCCCGATCCTGCAAAACCTTATTCATGGTTGTCTTCAATAGCAGCACAAGACCGCAATGGAAGGGCTTGCAGGATTCGGCTTCCCTTTTCAGAAGACTTACACCCTGCAGAGAGCTTACTTGTTGGATATATTTCTGAATGCACCTTTTATCATGCTGCTTGCACAAAACCAGTTTTCACCAACCTGATTTCGCTGCACAAAGAGACCGTTGGTTGGTATTTTTAGTAAAGTGAATTCACAGGAAAGAGGATTAAAAAAAAAAAAGGACAAGACCCAGGACAAGCTAATAAAAATACTGAAATGAAAAATATTTAACAGCTTGAAAAACCTCAAATGAGTACGTACTGTCGCGGCTGGAGAGGTTTTTAGTACTCAGCCATTTTAAGCAATTCTTTGTCCTCTGTTTAGTCATGTGCTCCCCTACCTTGCGCTGTACAGTGCAAAACCACTAGTTAGTCAGCCGCACTTTATATCAAGCGATAACTACAATTTAAACCCTCATAAAACAAAAAGAGAATGGTTTGGAGTAGAGGAAGTCGAAGCTGTGTTGCTCAGCTGTAGTCCCAGCTATGCCACAAGGAACGGTGATATTCAAAACCCAGTCTGTAGACGTCCATAAAATTAGGAGTAGGTCCTTTATACTGACATAGCTGCAGTAGCTTTTCTTTTCCAGGTTGCCCAGCTGATAAGCTGACTCGTCCATTTAAAACAGGTCTGATTCCTTCAAGCCAAGTTCAGGTAACAGCTATAGCTCTCCTGACCCCCGCCTGGTGGGGTCCCCTGGTGGGGACCAGGAGCACCCTACAGCTGGTCACACAGCTATCCCTTCGTAGCTGTCAGCCACCGCTGGCCGGTCACTACCTGCCATGCATGAACGGTGGATCCGCAGCAGGAGCCAACCTGAACGCTCGGCATGAGGGGAGGGAGACGAGGACTTTACCCGGGCTGCTGCCTTACCGCTCGCTGGGCTTCTTGAGAAGAAATAAACATGTGGTTTCCTGTGTTTTGTGAGTACTTTGCTCTCTGCCTTTTATTTAATAGCTGTCTGCACACCCAGCGCTTCATAACCTACGGATGTCTCATGAAAACATTCCTCTCTTGCTTCTGGCCACAAGCTTTTACGACGTGCTTTAATCCCCCCTTCAAACAGTTGCTGCACATGCTGGCTCACTGCTGTCCCCGGAGAGTTACCGCCAGGGTGTGATATTCCAGCTGGGGTGGCAACTGGGGGGGGTGGCAGCTAATCCCCCCTCATACGCCAGCACACACCCTGAAGAAAATTTCTATTGACCTTGGGGTGAGCTTCCTGCTCCTCGCATGTCCTACAGTAAAATGCGGCCATTTGTTTGTGGAAAAAAGGTAATGATGGATGTCTTTTTTTTCCTCTGCTTTGTATGTGCAGTGGGTGTCCCTTCATGATACACAATGACCTTTTACTTTTGTATTAGGCGTTGCATTTTTATTTAGTCTTCCCAAATTTCCGACTTGAGTCCACCGTGTTCTAAAGAGACCAAAGCCTACCCGTAAAATTAACTCCTATGCATTGTTTTTATTCCACTTAAACTTTCAAAATAAAGGTCACGTGGGATTTAATTACTGTCTATGACTGGTGCTGCCACTCTGCGCATAGACCATATTTCACCCATCTCCCCGGAAAGGAAGCCTGTTAATCATTCTCAAGATGCTGCTCAGTCATCACAGCTCAACATTTTCTCTTATCTCAACACTCTGTGATTGAGGATCAGTTCTCCAGCAGATATGAATCATTACATCTTCTCCAAAGTCAACACAACTCTGCTGATTGCCTTATTGAGGATCTGGCCCTGTATATTATGGAGGCAACATCTCCATGAAATTGATTTTGGAAGCAGAAGTGCAATTTTTCTAATATGATTAAAGCACACGCTGTTGCGACAGCAGGTACAGGTTGGACACTGAGTTAGTAAATAATGAGTAATGGCCCTTTGTACACTCAGGCACCAGCCTTGATGATCTCCTCCTTTACCCAATCCACATGCTGCCCACTGTGTATGGCATGCTCTCCCAGTGCCATGTAAATCTGGTTGTCTGGGTACTGGTTTAGGATCAAAAAGCCTGCTCCACCACAGACTTCTTGTGTAACCTGGAGCAAGTCTTTTGTCTCCCTGCTATTGCTGGAGTGTGAACCTGGGAAAACTTCCAAATTCCTGGGTCTGGCTGGGTACCCCAACCCACTGGGACAGGACACCAATGCCCGCTCGTCCCCTTGCCTTGCCTCCATTTCTGCAAAACAGAAGCCCAGGCGTAGCAGCCACAAGGAGCCGTGGTGTGCCCCGGGCAGGTGGCTGACCCTGCCTGCCTCAACAGCCAGGGAGACCAGTTTTCCAATTTCCAAAAAACCCCATGCATAGCTTTTATTAAACCATCGAAATAGCCCTGTGCCCCCACTGGGTAACACTGTCATATTACTCCTTATGTCTCTTCTTTATACCTTTGCTACACCAAAAGTCTAACACCCAGAATAAAAGGAGTAGTGTCTTCATTTACAGCCCATGAAGTGCCCAGAGCCTTGGAGTCACTGCAGTCACAGTAAGCATAACAGTCAACAACTAATCTTTTATGAACAGAGTGGCACTAGTTTTTGCTGTAATTCCATACATTTCCTTGAACTGATTCCTATATTGATGGACTTAATCCAACTTTCTAAATGAATTTTTAACCTGATTTCTGTTCACTGAAATGATGAGCAGTCTTTCATCTAGCAGCGTAACTTCTTTGCTATATCAGAAAATTGGCTAGGTTTTTTTTTCCCCAGTATTTTATGTAGATGTTAAATTCAAATCTGGACAAGGCTGTTGCAGGCTCTGATCCAAAACTCAATTAGGTCAATGGAAGTCTCTCCTTGGGCTCTGAATCAGGGTATTTTCAAGATTACCTGCTCCCCACATCATTTCCCCAGGACTGGTCTAGGTGCTTAGGCTGCACGCTGAGTATCTTCTTGGGGCCCTGAAGAGTGGAAGGTGACTCACTTCTCTTAGTCCAACATTAATCCAGAGTATTTGCACTTTCATCCAGAGGTACTTCTGGCTTCCTCTCTGAACAGTTTATGGAGTTAAATAATCAGGAATGAACAGCCTGTGCCCTGAAACACACTCTCCTGGCCCACAGGGCAGGTGTGCTTTTGCAGCAAATTCCCAAATTCTGGAGGTCCCTTGCCGACTATTTTCACTGCAGGCTTCAAGTGGGAGTCGGAGCGGCAGGTCTGCCTCTCTTTCCTTGTCTTGGGTAATCAGTTAGGTCTATTAGCAGAGCACATGCGCATGTGAATAACCTCCAGCATCGAGCTGCATCACTGGAGTTAGCACTATGCGAATGCTCAGGAAACAAATGCTGGTGCTTTTACACTGCACAAATTTAACTCCATAAATCGCCTCAAAGACTTCAGTGGTGCTGTTTTCTGAGCAAAGTACTGTTCTTCTGCATGCTATCAGAATACGGCCCTAAGTGCTTTCCTGGACTAGGGCCCAATACCTGTACATTCGCCTTGGAAGATAAAATAAGTAATGATATATAGGGCTGGGTGAGAGTCATCTCATTACGTCGTCTGCTTTTTCTTGGCTAGTGCAGGTTTTCTGATGTGGCTGTGGCTGAGAGAGGACAAATGTCTCTGCAGGTTCTGTCTTTGGGATTTACTGGGCTTTGTACACTCAAGAACTGTACAGCATTTTTTCCAGTCTAGACTGGATCTTCCTTTCTGATCCAAATATGGAATTTCAGTATTGGGTCTGTCCATGCACCCCAAACCGCATGTCCTGGCTCTTCAGAGGTCTAATTCTGTCTCACAGTAGCTGCAATCACTTTGGGAAAGACAGACTCATTTTTGGTTCAGCGTTGGTTCTTCTTTGTCATCTTAAGCCTGTGCGACCCGCCTCCACTTTCATTCTAGGTTGCCCTTTTCACTTGTAACCTGAGAACACAAACTTGTGAAGTGCAAAGCCAGCCTCAGCACTCTCTCACTCTTTTCAGATACTACGCACACCTCTGTATTTCATTTCAGTTGATGAGCCTGGGCAGGGTTTGCACAGCCTCTCCTCCCTGGACCCTGCAGAGGAACCTTCTCCAATGAGGAAATGCACTCACTGTTATAAATGGCAGCGCAGAGCATGATAAATGCTTGTTTTGTCTCACTGGGATATTCTTTTCTTTGCTTTCTGGTACCCAGCACACCAGGATCTTGGATGAAGCACAGTTTATTGAGATTTCTGGCACCGATATTGCTGAATTATGTTTAATTCAGCTCCACAGCCACAAATCCTCAGTGATGAAGGGCTACACATGAGGCTTCGCTGCCTTCCAGTAGGTTTCTATATTCTTTGGTCTTTTGGTCATCTGCAACACTCCCTTAAAAGCAGCTGATGTTCAGAGAGCGTGTAAACATTAGAATAATCTCTTTGGGGCTACTCATCTTTGGTGTTTTGGTAGCCATCCCGACAGTGGAGTTGCTTCTTACTTGTGTTTTCAGGTGTTTTTAAGCCCGAAGTGGGGTCCTGATTCTGGGCCCAATACTTCTGCAATGCATGTTGCACAGTTAGTGTTAACAATACTAATAGCAATACTAACAGCATGCTGCTGAAGGAGAAATGAGTTCCACACACCATAGGTATTAGAAAATGGGACCGCTCGTTTCCTGTAGCTGCGATGATTTTGTACCTATAACCAGCATAAAAAAGCAGGTTTCCTGGAAGGGAAAGGTGAAAAAAATCAGCGGGGCACTGAGGGGATCTAGAATCTAACAGGAGAGTCTGGGGGGAAGCCTTTCCTGGTCTGACAGAAAATAGCTGGAAATCACTTCTCTTTTGAGGGAGAGGGAGAGGGAGGAGAAGAGGGAGAGAGAGAGGAAAGTTTTGTACCTATAACCAGCATAAAAAAGCAGGTTTCCTGGAAGGGAAAGGTGAAAAAAATCAGCGGGGCACTGAGGGGATCTAGAATCTAACAGGAGAGTCTGGGGGGAAGCCTTTCCTGGTCTGACAGAAAATAGCTGGAAATCACTTCTCTTTTGAGGGAGAGGGAGAGGGAGGAGAAGAGGGAGAGAGAGAGGAAAGAAAGGGTGAGGGAGAGGGAGAGGGAGGAGAAGAGGGGGAGAGAGAGGAAACAGAAAGGGAAAGGAAAAGGGAAAGTGAAAGGGGAAAAACAGGAAAAGCAGCTTGCTAACAAAAAATGTGTTTTACACCAACTTTTGCAGGGTTAATCTTTGAAATCAATGAGATTGACTGATCAAGGAGACAGCTATTTATTTCACAGCACCGCGACCCAGAAGCTGGCAGTTTAAGAAACCAAAGGTTAAATGGAAGCAAGCATTTGGGTAAGAAGGAGAAGGAACAGCTGTCTCCGACGTGGGAGGTGATCAGCACATAAAAATGTTTGGTGAAGGGGCACAACACCAGCACCTGGCAGGGGCAGATCCTCCTAATCCCCGCCAGCAGCTGGCTGCACGCATCGCCCCGCACCCCGGACAGGCCTCGCTGCAGTCGGGGCTTCCTGGCGCTGCCAACCGGGAAATTTAAAAGGCGCTCGTGAACCTCCCAATGTGCCCATGGAAACACTTGCCCCTGCAGCCCAAAGCCCTGCAAACTTTCCCTATCCAGGCGAGCTATTCACTATGGGTAGAGATCGCAGCGTTCGGCTTTCTCATACCTTTTGGTAGTTATGTAAATAGACCATCTAATTTACTTCTGTCATAACCACCCACTAATCAGTATGTGTGCCAGTCTTGGAGATACAGTTTGTGCGACTGGAGGACAAATGAAAGGACAAGGCTGCACTCACCATTCAAGTGTCTCATTCTTCCACTCATGCCTGTTGTGCATCATTTGCTTGCAGTGCAGGACATCCACTTACATCCACTGCCTTGGCAACAGTCTTGATTTGCACTGCCATAGGTAAAGATCCACTGAATTTGCATGAGAAAATACATAATTATGTGATTTTATATCTTCAGATACCTTACCAGCCAAAGTTTCTAAGTTCCTATATGCTTAAACACCAGGAGACAAGGATTGCACTGAAGAGGCACTTGGTGTTAATTAACACTTGCTCTCTCCTATCGGCCCTGCCTGTTTTCACAGAACGGGAGCTTTCTTCCCAGCTTCCACGTGTGATCACATCCAGTGCTGTACTCTGACTCTGTATTCAGCAAACCTGACAAAAAGCTGTGCATTGATCCCAGACTTTCATTGCAGTCTGTGCATAATCCACACGCGCACACACAAGATCTCCAGAGCCCTCGCTGAATTTATGTAATGCTTTGCTTCATTGCATGCTGAAACCACAAAGAAGCATCTGAACAAGGAACGTATTCCTATGAGACATCGCCCCTCATGGAGGATAATGGAGATGAGATTTTGTAGGAAAAAGAAAGGGTCTTCTCTGAATCCAACTGAAGTATCCAGGGCAGTCACCCATCAGCAAAAAGTTAACAAGAAACTAGTGTCTGTACAGTTTCTGTTACTTTTAATGTATAAGAAGCAAAATAATCAAAACTTGATTTTTTTTAGACCTGGTTGAGCTTAGAGTGTAATAAGTAGCTAGAGAAAAGCTCAGCAAGTCTGATATGGTTGTTACTGAAGAAAAGCCAGTACAGAACCCCATGAATTGTCGAGGCAATTCTGTATCCATAACCAATGCCATCATGCTGGCAGGCATGTTTTTGTTAGGCTGTCACATCTACGTCAGTTCAGAAGTGGTGTCAGATATTGCCACAACAAAGTCTCTTGTTATAAAAAATTGGGGTGCATATTTTTATAACATTAATATATAATACATAAAATGGTTGGAATTCATACCAGTTGGCACTCTGTGTAAGAGTCTTGTTTTGGCTGGTATATACAGCATATTGGGAGAGGAGGAAATTTGCTTTCTTTGCAAACATGATGACTTTCCACAAATCAGAATTCTTCCCCTCCTGTTGAATATTGCGGGGGCTTTTCACAATTGAGCGGAACAAATTTAGGGCTGTAAGTAATTGAGAGTTGGCTGCGTGCACACAGGAAAAAAGGAAGACAAACAAAATGTCACAGTGATTATTTTTATCTCTGTAAAGTGTGTGAAATTAATTTATGAAAGCAACATTTTTGCCCTTTTGAAAGTATACGTACACAAGTTAGAAGTCTGGGTGGTTCTCTCCAGGCTACCAGGAAAGCAAAACATGTACTGTATATCTGCCCTTTAATCTAGCAGATCTTTATTTGCAGATCTGGCTGTGCATCATGTTTCTGTATCTCTGCTTCTGCCAAGTGCAGAACCAGATTTGGTTCTTAGATATACTGGTTCAAAGCTGGAGGAATCTCACTGGCTTCAGCATACACTGCTGAAAGAGGAGAGGAGAAGTGGGCATCCTTTCCGTTTCACCCCAACCTTTTCTGTCCGTATGGAAGTCTCTGCCTACATAGAGTTTTGCTGCTTAGGTAGTATTTATTTTAGGTATTATTAGGTATTATGCCCATGGTTGGAGAGATGGGAAGAAATGAGGTAATGCTCATGGGAGCTTAACCCCATTGTCTTGAACAGGGGCTCGTCCCTAGTGTAAGACTATTCACTTTACCTAGTCACTCCACTTTGATAAAGCTGTGAAAGCAGAATTGTTGCTCAACACCATGTCAGCACAGTATGTTACCAGTCACCGTATTAAACCATCCTAGCTAAGATCATTAGGAGGACCTTAAATTCAGGGATCAAACTAAGTAAAACAGCCCAAAGTAGCAGATAGGTCAGTCTGTACAAGCTCAGTCTATGTAAAGTTAAGTTGACACTGGCTATCTGGGGAAAGAAATGTTCCAAAAGCCAGTTTTCACAGCATGAAACCCAGAAAGGGACACTATGGGCAATGGTGAGGAGGCAAGGAAGCTGCTTGCTGGGAACGCTGAGCTTCCTTCTGTCCTCCTTGGATACTGCCCCAAGCTGCTGCACAGCTTTAAATACTTCTCCAGGGGTTACCCTCGGAATAATGTAGCCTTTTAAGGTCAAACACAAGTAGAACTGTTAGTGGAGAGATTTTAGTTTAGCTGCTTTTTAAATGGCAGATTCTCTGCCACAGGGGAGGGGTGGGACAAGAGGTTGCATTTTTAGGTGAAGCTCACAGAGAGAATACCAGATGTGCTCCTCTGGGGAAGAAAAACTAAATTACAGTGCAGAAGGTGATCCAGCATTATACCCCTCTTCTCGCTCTTTCCCCTACCCCATCTGCTCCTCAGCTTTGCTTAATTATTTTCCTTTGTCCTTAAAATTTCCTGTAGTTTCTCATCTTTCTCTAGACTTACATGGGTCTTTAACCTTCCACTGACCCTTGAAAAGATCTTTTTTTTAATTATTCCTACTCTGCCCCTAATGCTATCATCTACTCATTCCCATCACTTGTAAAAGAGCGCTCCAAACTCTGTAGAAACCCCACTGTACATTTTGATGTATTGGTACAGTCGGTGGTGGCTCTAACGCTTTTTAGCTGGTGGGGAATCTCAGCAGAAAAATTTGTAATAGACTTGGGTACGTGTGTGTGAGTGTGTGTGTGTGTGTACATACATTACCAAAGGTTTAAGACAGCAATACCACACAAAACAAGAACAGCACAGAGCATTCATTATCGATATAACACTATCAAGGTGAGAAGGTTTAGCTGTTGTATGATGGAGAATAGAAAAAGTGGCCATTATTTTGTAAACGACCTTATAGCTTTCTCCTGCCTGCCCCTTTTCAGGCTCGCCCTGTCACTGTGAGCTCAGGGATAGTCAGGGACACCCCCACTGAGGGCTACTGTGCAGGCACCGTGTGCCTCCTCTGCCAGGGTGTGCAGCCTCTCCTGGTGGGTCACCATGCTGGGCTTGGCTCTAGCAGGGGCAACATCTGCACTTCATGCATGAGGGAAATAAGTCTCAGAAAGATCTCACCAAAGGCTGTGAAGCTCTGGTGTGGATGGACCAACTGTCCCCATGGTAAGAGCACAGATACTTGTCTGTTTAAAAAGTGGGGCAAGGAGCATAAGAGGGACCCAAAGGCAGCATCAGCTGCAGGCAAGGGAAGGAGATGGTGGTCACCAAGGTGCTAGAAAGCAGCCTTAATTGTTTGCCAGATCCATGAGCTGCAATTGCCAGCAGAGTTAGAAACTCAGAGAGATGGGGATGGGGTGGGGACAGGTTAAGAAGAACTGCCAAGCCTGCATACTCTAGGTGGCAAAGACACAGTGCTCTACATGGTGACCTTCGTATCCCCTCCCTCACTCTAGTTAGTGCTCCCTCCATGAGCAGCTCCACTGAGACCAATTCACCGACCAAGCTGTTATTCCAAGTGATTCAGGGTACCAGAAACCAGCCCATCAGGAGGTCAGTATTACCATTTATTCATGCCTGTGTCAGAAAGCTTTCTTGCCCTCAACATTTTAAGAAAGCAGGAGGGCAGCTTTAAAAGAGTACTGTTCATCTTTCAGGGCTGCTGGTTGGAGAATTGTTGCTGTACCAGCATTGTCACTGATTTGCACCCCGAGTTTGGTTACATTTCCTAAGCCTTTTGCATGCTCATTCCACCACCGGTAAAGTGAAACCACCAATACTTGCCCATCTGCTCTATCAATAGGCACAAGAAACAGTAAAAACATGAAATCTGTAACATAAATCCAAGTCCTCATGTGAAAGCTGTGTAAGCATTAGCTATTACTGTCTAAAAAGATTAACCAAAGAAATGTAATCCAAGTGCTAACAGGGATACATCTATCTAGGCATGGAGATTATGCAAAGTTTTCTAGGATTTTCTAAATATGGCTAAAATGTGGAGTTTCATTACCAGTTTGCTGTCTTAATTAACTAGTCTATTGAGCAATAAAATGCAGGAAGGTCTTGCCAGGAACAACCACCGGGTACTGAAGGGCATGTTACTTCGGGGAATCAGATGAGGAAGTTGGGTGCCCTGGAAGCACTCCTGCATATCATGGCATTTGATCAAAGCAGGTTGTAAATGTTCTGCTTCATCAAATGATAGCTTCAACAGAAAGTAATCAACACAGCAGGAGAGACAACCAGTATAGATTTCTGTATTTGTTATTTCTTTTTTTATATTTGTTATTTCTTTCATGTTTATTTTTGAGAGCAAGGGGTTGAGAAAGCCTTTAAAATAAAATGGACTTGGTGGTGTGGTTTCTGAACGATAATTTAGATTTTTGCTACTTGTTTTCCAAGTATAACAGTGAATTCTCTCTTCACGCTCCTTTCTTGCAGCTAGAGGCATCTCCAAAACTTACCAGGGGAAGAGATGCTCCTTAAATAAGGTACCCTATTATTAGCACCATGTTTCCAAATATAATATCCCTATTGTCTTAATTACATTACTATGGTGGCCAATTTGGAAATGGATGGAAAAGCTTTTGGAGGTTTTCCATGCCAGATTTCCTGCCTTGAGTGTGGAGCAAGCTTAGTTTGCTAATAGTAACTGAGGGCTTTTCCAGACGCCATGCCCCTTCCAGCCAGAATGGGTACGATGTCAGAGTTTCGATGGGCATGACCTCATCTTGTCTGATGCCACATGTTTCTTCCAAGGTGAACCAACCTTCACATTCCTGGACATGAGCAGTGTGTAAACTAGTTTATGCCAATGCCACAGATGCTCTAACAACAGAGGAAATGTATCAGATTTAATAATTACGAGTCATCTCATTTCTAATAATAATAACTGAAGTTGAAATATTGAAAGTACTCACATAGACAAGGTGAACCTATGTATGATTGTTTCTTCCAAGGTGAACCAACCTTCACATTCCTGGACATGAGCAGTGTGTAAACTAGTTTATGCCAATGCCACAGATGCTCTAACAACAGAGGAAATGTATCAGATTTAATAATTACGAGTCATCTCATTTCTAATAATAATAACTGAAGTTGAAATATTGAAAGTACTCACATAGACAAGGTGAACCTATGTATGATTTTGGGTTGTTGAGTTGGGGGGGGGGGGTGAACACAAAAATTTTTTTTGAGGGGGGGGGGGGGGGTTCACATCAAAAATTTAATTTAACTTGCCCCTCATGAATGTACCTGTTCCACTCTTCCACAGCCCAAACCCTGCCATCCTTACTTGCAAGACCTCTGTCTGGTTCCAGGTCTCTACCGAACCCCAGCTGCCAGTTGTTCTGCACAGCTATTTTGTGTTCTGCACAAACCAGGTTTATAACACAGAGCAAGTAATACATGGACTGATGCTTTCTTCTGGATCCGGGTAGCATTTTGAAGAGTTAGACTACAAGCAAACGTAAGGCCACAGGCCTTAATTTTGCAAACAGTGTGTCCCTGAAGCCATTACTACCTCCCGGACACATGCCACCACTCATGGCCTTGGGATTACCCCAAACTGCTTTGATGCAGAGTTAGTCACATCAGCTGAAATCACCTTCATCCCTGATTTGTGGTCACTTACTGCCAGGGGAGAAGGAGGAGTACCAGCTTTTCCACCCCTTGCAGAAGGAAGGTGGAAGCAACCAGCAGGGACTGGTGATACTTTTGACCTTTTGCAAGGTAAATGTGTGGCTGTGGTCTGCCTTCTGTTGGCAACCTCAGCTTTAGCAGGCACACCGCTTTCCATGAGTGGAAGGTTAGTTTCCTGTCTCAAATCCCAAATTAATGATATTTCTTGCATGAAAACAGTAGGGAAGATTAGGGCTTAGTTTGATACATGCAACTTATCACCAGTATTGAGACCTCTCTCAAAAGAATCTGAAGAGTTTTGCTCTGGCGTAATGAACCTAATAGAGGGACTTAAAAATGTCCATCATCACTGAAAGTACATTTAACTTATTGTTGCAGAAAATAAGGATGATGTTATCAAAGCTACTACAGAATATATACAATGGATGAAGGGGTTTTTTTGTTTCTTTGCTTTTTGGTTTTTTGGGGGAGGTTTGCTTGGGTTTTTTTAAGTGGTGTTTGTCTACCTACAGTTGCAACTATGTCCTTTGGAATACATAATGTAATGTGTTGCTCTAGGAGCCCCGATACTTCAGTTATTTTAGGGCAGTTATGTCAGAATGAAAGGAAAAAGAAACAACTTCTCAGTGCTTTACATTTAAAAACTACTGGCATGACATGTGCTAATTCATTAAAAAAAAATCTCATTCATCAAAACAATTCATTTTTTGTTTGAACAGGCTGAATAAACAATTTCTTACTGATTTAATCCTGGCAGCCTTTCTAGCGACAAGTGGCTCCAGTTCATGTACAAGCACCGCAGTGTCCTTAAGTATCAAGAACAAATTGGGTACATAAAGGACATTTAGTGATCACCTCTGCATGACTGCCCAGCATTCCCACTCGCCTTTTTTTCCTCCTTTTTTCATTATTTTTCTATTGTAGCAAATGCCATTAAAATCTTGAGTTTATCAGAACATTCTGAGAAACATCTGGGTTGGATCCTTTCTTTTCTTTCTCCTGCCAATGATGGGCTGACATGGCATGAAACGTTGTCCTGAATCAGCACTAGATTGTGTACTTTCAAAAAAGGTCACAGAATAGTGCTGGAACAGTGAACAGCCGCTTGGAAATGTGCTTACTGTAGAGCTCGCTCTTGTGAAAATAGAGGAAAACTTACAATTTTTTCAATACTTTGAAATGAATACATTTGTTTTGATTATTATTTCCTTTTTCAATCAGCCAGTAAGCATAAAGGCAAAATCTTCGTGCACCATGATGAAGAATACATGTTAATATCTAACAGCTACATAGGTGTGTGGCAAAAAAAATAAATACATTAAAAATAGATTAACATCTAGTCCACTTGCCTTGAAGCAGTCAGGCAGTTGGACTAGATGATCGTTGTAGGTCCCTTCCAACTGAATTATACTAGTCTAGTCTAGTATAGTCTAGCCTATTCTTGTATAGTTTAGTTTAGTTTAGTTTAGTTTAGTATAGTTCTGCTCTACTCTACTCTACTCTATTCTGTTACAAGTCACTCGGTTCTTCTCTGAGTCAGGTCCAGTCAATCCGAGACGAACCACCTCTCACACGAAGTGGTTGTCTGTCTCCATACTCTGAAATTCTGAATGCGTCCCTCAGTTTGGCACTATTTGGCTATTCACTGCACTATCTTTCAGGACAGTTTTGCCTTGAAACTGCTATGAAAAAATGGCACCCTCTTATACTTGAGATCTGTTTCTTTTGCTGATACAGCCATGCTACCATTTTAGTGATGAACATAAATTTTTCCTGGTTTTTGTGAGGGCAAGTTCTGAAGAGCGACAGCTTTCATGTAATGGGCACCCAGGTTTTTTTCCTTTTGGTGGACCAGCCATATCACCATTAACCCTCAAACTCCACATGCAATGTCTAACTCTGTCTATGAATTACACACAGCCTGTTCCGTGGCAACTGGGAGCCAACACAAGGAGAAGCAAGGAGACTTGGTCTACTTGGTTGGTAGTATCCACAATGAAATGAGAGCCAGCAGAGGCTGAAATGGAAAATCAGCTTATTTCAGCTAATGAGAGCCAGGCTTGACCATTAACAATGATCTTTTTTTATCTTGTCAGATATATTTTATCAGTATGGATAAATACAAGAGTTTTTCATATCCATCTTACTAGTCAATTTTCATCAGAAGATTCCATATAGCAGCTTATGAGGACACTGATAAGTAGAAACGTAAACCTTTCAGTGGTATCCAGCACTTAATTTTCCCCTCACAGACCAGGATTTGGGACTTTCCCAACTAGAAACATATCAGCTTAAACATGGGTTTGCCAACAACAGCAAAAATTAGATTACAATTTCAAGAATTAAAATAATTTTCCTACAAAATCACGTGTAGAAGTAGGATTTTTTTCTAAAACTTCCCCATGTGTCCCTGCTGCACGTGTCCTTAAAAACTACATGACCTTGAGCTGAGCAGCTGGTACTTGTATTAGTCAGTACTTCCAACTATAATTCTCATCTTTAAGAAGAAATCCCACCCTGTTTTAATGGGAACAAATTGAAAAAACAACTAACAAAAAAAAAACTTGAAAAAGCTCAGCTCTGCCCCTCCTGGGTATGCTCTAAGCTTAAATATCCTCCTCTCCTCCTCTTCCAAGTACACACAAGGAAAGAAGGGAGCCTGGCAGTTACCAAGTGATTTACAGAAAAATCAAACACGTGAGAGTTCCGGAGACTTTTAAAACCATTTAGTTGCATATGTTCAAATGAAAGCCCATGCAGGGTTTTTTGGTTTGGCTGATTGGTTTTTCCATGAAAGTCATTTAAAGCTGATGGTTGGAGCCACTTTAATTTTTTAATTAAAGCTTAATGATGGTGGAAGGCAGGGAGGACTCTGCCAGCCTGATAAAAGTAGTATGGATGAGTCTGTCTGGAAGATACTCATCACAACATGCAAGCTGTGTGCGCTGGGCAGTCTGTGGCACACATTGGGTAGTTGTCACCATTATGTTGCCATTAAACTCACACGGGGAAAAACCCCAGGACTGATTTTGACCTCACTGTCTCCAACGGTCTCCAAGCAGGAATTTAACCAGAGGAGAAGAGAACAGCAAATTGGCCAAGGCAGAGGGGTGGAATGGAGCCAAGCAGTCCAAGTTCTTCTTACACCCGGGAAGGAAAGACATAAGCTTTAGATCTCATGCTTTACACACTCATGGCACAAAACCGTATTTTCATGGAATATTGATGGGGGACTGGCTGCAACACTTCGAACTCTTGAGAAAAGCAAATGTTAGGAGAGAGATTTGACCAGTCTGCCTCCAGACACTGCTCTTTTTAGGGTCCCCAGTAAGAGGATGAACACGTTACACCTTCTAGGGGATCTGCAAGCAGAAGGTACGCAAGGCTTTGGAGTATTGTTGTCACTGAGTATTAGGAGGACACTTATAATGCAGTCAGAGAGCTTCCACCATTTCAGAATTAAAAACTGGGTCTCGCAACTGGATGGGATAAGGTTCGCGTTCCTGTGTTTCCCCATCTCTTTCCTCTCTGCCATTCCTCCTCAGAGCAGGCTCAATTCCTTCTTATCTCATTCACAGCCAGCTTTGCACATGACATTTCTGCTTCCAGTTTGCATCTTTTTGTCCTCCTCTTCTTTTACTCTCAAGCTTCCCCTTCAACCCCAGCTTGTTTTCTGTCCCGCATCGCCTCCCCCCATCTCCCACGTCCTCTGCACAGCCCCCAGCTCCTTCTGCTGCTGCGGGACCAAGTGGTGCCGGAAAATGTCCTCCTCTGCCATGGGCGGAGGTGGCAGATTTAGGAGGGCTGGTGGGCCCTAGAGGGATTTGCAGTGGTGACTCCTGCATGCCTGCCTGCGGGTGCAGAGAGACCCAGCACCATGAATCTGTACTCCCTTTGCATTTGGAAGATTTTTTTGGGAAATAGTGGGAGGAATTAATTCCTTAGGAAACATCTGTTGCCATATAATATTGGAATAAAGCAGCAAAATGGGAAGCTCCTCACCTCGAATTGTGTCACTTTAAAAGCTGCCACTCCCAGGTTTTGCAGCAAAACAAAGAAGGTCTTGTTGGGGTAGTGGGCACCACTTCCCCTGCAGCTGGTGCTGGAGGTGGAATAGCTTTCCTTGCCAGTTGTGGGCTACTTCACAGATGTCCTTTTGTTCCCCTTTCACACTAGCCACAATTTCCTCTTAAACTTTAATCCTCTCTCCGTTTCTAATGTATGCAAATATATGCCAAAAATCAAGTCGGAGATACAAGACAGAGCAAGTTATTGGGGTGGGGGCGGGAGGGAGGGAGACGAGGAGGCAGTGGAATTTCTTTGTTAGTATAAATGTTTCAAGGATCAAAACTGTTTAGAAAAATATCTGAAAGCAAAGAGCGAAGCGCCTTTATTATCCATGCTAACCTGCGAGAACAGGGAACAGCTGAATTTTCTATACTGCACAGTTTACATGAAAAGGGCTCTCAGAGCAAGGAAGAAAACATCTGCTTGTCCTCCCCATATGCCAGGTTTCAGCCAATGTGCTGATGGAGGAGAAGCTTTCCCCCTCCTGGGATTCCTCAGGGTTCCCATTCTGGCTCCTGCTAGGTCCAGGCCAGCGGCACTGGAGGCACGCCTCACCTCCCACAGCTGCTCAAGTTGCACGAGCAACTGCTTGGAGGAACTAGTTCTCAAAAGAAGCAGATACACATGGTCATCTCCAGCAACAGGTGAAGAGCATGGAGAAATGCCTGAAACGTAAGCAAAAAAAATCCAAACTGAACAACAAAAAAAAAAAGATAGAAGCATTAATTGCTACTAAAGTGGGAAAATCTTTCTGGTGGCACATCCAAGGGCCAGGCCACTAAGTGGGAGCAGGTCAGGAGATGAGAGACTGGTTCCATCGCTGGCTGCCATTACCCTGGGTAGCTCGTGTACCTCCTCACTTCCCAGCATGTAAAACAAGGCTTTGGATGCTGGAAACTGTGAAGTACTTGAAGATCTATTCAGAAAAATTAGGAGATTTTTATTTTATCAACCCTGAGGGATCAAAAGGGAAAACAGTTATATTGGGTGCCCACAACCTCTACTTTTCCACCTTCTGAATGGAAACAGTTTCCTAATGCCCCCAGCATACCAGCCAAAACTCACTGCCACCGTAAGTGGGTGCAAACCACTTGCATTTGATGAATTTCTGTCTCCTCGTCTTTGTGCAGTGCTTAGTTTTCCTCACAAAACAGAAAACCAAGATAACTGCTGAGATTTAAGGCTTTTGGAAAGGAAGCTTCTTATGCAGTTCACATGCATCTACTCTGTTCTTTGTCTCCTCATTTCCTTTTAATGACGGCCGCTTCTCTCTGTCCTCCTCACCTTTCTCTCACCTCCTTCCATTCCTTCAGTCGACCTTCTCATCTCCACTTCTCCTGCCATAATGTTCTACTGTTCTACTGTCTACCAGAGTCTTTCTCTTTCCCTCAGTCCCTTAGGTCCTCCACATTTGTGAATATCATATTAAAAAAAAAAACCCTATGCAACCTAACTTGTAATTTTGAAAAGCTCAGTAGTAACCTTTTGATAGAAAGGGATCTTTTGGTCCCAGAAATGTTGGGCTCTGCTAAAGAATATGGAAGAAGAGGGGAAGATGAAAAGCCTGGATTAAATTGGTTGCTTGTTGGTCCAAACTGAAAAACATACACCAGCAGGTCTTCTCTCTGAGTCCTTCATGCAGAACTCAGCAGGGCAGGGGAGTTTTCTGTATGAAATGGTGCATACCTATATGAAGAAACGCATGAGTACAACCAAGACACAATGCTTTTGTGGTCTCACTGGGTGTTAGGTGCCCTCCTCTAGTTCCATCACATATAGGTCTACTACGGTTCCTTCTTGTTCCTCTCCTGTTACTCCCTCGGGCTGTCAAGGTTGCAGCATGAACACCCACTGCTAGCAGCTTGGGAGTGCTGGTTCAGTCTCTATGGGACTGACACAGCAGTTGTCACTGGCTTGGGATCATCTGAAATTTAAAGTGCTGTGGGCCTCGGGCATTTAGCACGTGCTTTTGCTAGCCAAAGGAAACATGAAGCCTGCTGGCCAGGATATATCTTATTAATGTCCTTTTAACAAATTTATGGATAGCAATCTCATGAAGGTTTTCACTAGACTCATCTATTAACTTGTGAAGCTATGCATTTCAATCCAAGAATCTAGATTATATTAAGATTTTTATGTAGGCCCATCAGATGATATCTGAATGTCTCAGCACCTTTAACATAGTAATTCATTGTGAATGTCTCAGTGAGGTAAACCAGTGCTATCGTTTCTCATTTTCAGAAATGGAGAATGAAGGTATGGAAGGTTAAATTGCTTGCCTGATTTAATCACCCATAGGAAGCCTGTGACAGAGCCTGAAGTAAGGAGATGCTCTCTGAATTGCACCACCATCCCCACCTCTTCCATGAATCCATTCTGATATCTTAGACAAAAGGCACAGGCAGACCTTGTGGATGCAAAACTAAAATGATGCTTTTTAAAAAACTACAGATACGAAAAATGCTTCAGATAATGACAACCAAAGGAAAGGGTCCAAGCGTGACTGTGAATGCCAAGTTTGGGGGAAAAACTGCCAGAAATTTAAAAAATAAGACCAAGACTGATAATCTATTTCAAGTATATGTCTCTTGTGTCTATAGGTATCAGTGCGCTGCTGTGTAAGACCTCTCCAATATCATACACTATGTAACTTCTAATTTTGGGTCACTCGCTTGTTCTGAGTGACCTGAGTTTGTCAGAAGATGTTTTTGAGGTAGACCAGGGTAGGAAGAAGGCATGGTTGCTGTTTTGGATGTTCCTGACTCCTGAGCTGATGTTCCCCTAACCCTCTTATGGGCTAATGCCAGTCAGAACAATCATAATATTACCTGGTCTTGTAAAAACCATCGCCACTCTATTCAGGGAGGAAAACTATGGATCCAAGACTTCCACAAAGAAGCCTACAAAAGAGTTTACTGAAGGCTTGGTAGCTGCAAGGTCCACCTGCGTTACATTCACATATAAAGGCCATAAATAAAGCCAAGACCCAGCAAATAGATGTTCTTATCTTGAAACTCACTCATGGAAAACTTCAAACTCTTGAGTGAGATTTCTGATGCTGGTACAAAAACCGCTGAGCCCAGTTCTTTGTTGGAAGACCAACTCCAGAGCTCTGTCTAAAACCCAGAAAACAACTCTGAAGAAACAAAGGTACATGGAGTAGATCTTGATGCTATTCTTGAAGTACAGATGAGCAGTTTCTAAGGTAGCTGTTGCACAGAGTTTAAGATCAGTTAACTGCATTCGTTAGTGGCACTCCTTGTTAGCCATGGATATGTTCTGCAGACCAGAGAGAGACGACTGCAGACGGACTTATGCACACACATGGAGTGAGGTATAGAGTTCAAGCGATAGGTGCAGTATACATGCATGCCTGCTGTTCCAAAGTTCTGCCACTTGACCCACGCAGAATATTTTTAAACTTTATTTTTTGGCTGATAAGTATTTCAATTTTGGTTTTTTGCTGAGAGAACCTCTTTTTTTATTTTATTTTTCAGCAGGAAGGCAAATCATCTTTGAATACTGCCAAATATAACAAACATCTACAGATGGGTTGGTCTGCAGCTGGAGGCTTTAACTTTGTAGTATTTATTTGAAATATCAAAGCCAGCAGAGCAAGGCTAAAACATAGTGGGCACAATTCACAGTGTTTTGGCTCTTGAGCAAATAGCAGTTGAACTTAGAGGTTGGGTTTTTTTTTTCCTGCTGAAATGGAATTTATGCAGATGTGCTTTGCACTAAATTCATTAACAATTACATCCTGGTGCGGTTTTCACATTTTTGTAAGGGATCTGCATAAGCACTAATTAGATCTAAAACAATGTTACTGTGCAAATTACAGTGCTGATTGTTCAAGTCGCCTTACATTCTGCATCTGCTTTGCGACGATGATAACATAGGTGCATGCAGTACAAATGCCAGCTTTTTACATTTAGTAGGACGATTTATTTAAAAGATAGCATTGAACAGATAATGCTGCAGTTTAAGGTTTAAGGTTTAAGGGCTGCTTTTAGGTAATATTGTAAAGTAAAATAAATACTAATGCTAATAAGTTGCATAAACTAATTGCCATTTCATTAGTCAAGAGTGATCTTCTCTGAGGCACATCCATGTTCCATTTGGCAACAAGTACCAACTGGGTATAGCTAAATGAAAGCAGCGCTTTGCAAAGATTGCATTCTTGCTTGAATGGGGGAAGGAGGAGAGCGAACATCTCAAATCTTTTGCTTCAAACCATGGAAATGAAATAATTGACTCACTTATTCAACTTCAGTTCCAGATAACATGTGGCAGTGGAAGGTCACTAGGAATATAATCTATTTTTAAGGAAACACTAGTACTTCAGTATCTTGGTCCCCACTCCATCTGTAATGCCCCCAAGTGTGATAAGGCAGCATTAAGCTTTAAAGCCACTTTAAAGACAAAATTTTAAATTCAGTCATTGTGCTGTTCTCCTTATTAATTTTAGTTGAATTTTAGTGAGTTGAAAAAGTGGTATGACAGGATGGGGTCCGAGATGTCATGACGACATTCATGTATGCAGTTAACGATACTGTCAGCCCAAATTCACTTTCAGGAGGAGTCATCCATAAAGATCTTCTTGCCTCCCAACCAGCTACATCTTCACTCAGGATACTAACCAAGCACACAGACATGCCGGCAGCGTCCCGGTATGTGTGTCTCCCCCCAGCCTTCCTCACGGGTGAAGCAGTGCCACAAGGCCAGCACATGTGCGTGAACACAAGGGCACCGTCCCAAGGGCTTCAGTTGAAGCCTTTGGGAGGGTCAGGGTAATCTGCAAGAAAATTTTCCAGTTTAGCTCCCTTACAGAAGAAGCCAGGAGGCTTCTTCCAGCATGTTTAGGGGAAAGAAAGGTTTTTCTGGCACAGCTACTAGAGCATGAAGGATGCCTCTTCTCACCGGGCTTTCTACAGCTGTGATGGGAAAATAGGGTAAATGGAAAACATGAGGTTTTTCCTTTTTCTGGTAAATACTGGAGGAATGTCATCAGCCCAAGAGAACCACCTGCAGGGACTGAGACAGTAGTTCCAGCCGCCTTTCCCTGGGAGAGCCACAAGCTGGAAGTACCATGTCTAGTGAAGCCTAATCATTTTCCAGGTTCCCTGTTTACTTGTGCTTAAGCATTTCTGTTCATCTATCCCCTCTAGCTCTTCTTGAACAAAACAATTTAATGTTCGTCTAGCTTGTAGATTCACGCACATCGTATCAGGAATGACAAAGTAGACCAGGACTCTTCTGCCTGGAAAAGAAGGGGAGATGACAAGAGTCTATAAAAAAATGAGTGGTGTAAAGAGGGTGAATAGGGATGGATTGTTTATTGTCTCTTCTGATACAAGAACTACACTGTCAGATGGCAGATCCAAAATACATGAAAGAAGATTCACCACCTTGACATACAGCATGTGGTTTAGCTAGAGATGGTCTGCCACAAGAGGCTGAAAGTTTATGTAGGCTTAAGAAGCAACCGGATAAATTCATAGAAGAAAAGAAAATCCACCGAGGACAGTTAAACACCAAGATACCACCTCTAGCTCACAAGGTCACTGAGTTGCAAATCGCTGGAGGCCGGGGGACTGTTATGGGGGGATGTTTCATTACCTGCTTCTCTTGCTCTTATACTCTTCCCACAACATATTTTGGTCACTGCTCAGTGTAGAATATTTGACCAGATGGACACTTGATCTGACACAGCATGGCTCTTCTCGTGCCTTTCTGTCAACCATTGAACTTCCACTACTGAACTTCAGCTACTGAACTTCAAACATTTACTGCACATAGTGACTTCTGTCTCACCTCTACGGACAAATGCTTTAGGCATAAAAAGCAGGCATTGTTTTGAACACACTGTGGAGAGGATTCATGCTAGCCTATTCCAAATACTTCTGTTAGATACGTTGCTCAGCAGCTATTCTCTGCTACGTTTCCCTTACGGCAATGGAGAGAGGGGTGGTCCTGCCCTGGATCCCGAGTTGGGCAGGGCTCTGGAGCACAGGTCTAACGAAGAGACCTCAGGGGAATACCTCCCTCTTCACTGATTAGAAAGGAGTCTTGGGAGCCTTTCCTTATCAAATTAAAGTTAATATTCATGAATAGCCCTCTGTCTTATATTCAGAACTGTCTTAAATGCCTAAATCCTGCAGACTTTCATGAGCAGGGCTATCAACATGCCTAATCTCTTTGGGTTTAGGCTCTGCAGTCACTCACACGCAAATCTTATATGTATGTTTGAAATAAAAAAGGAAGTCGGAATAATATTAAAAATAAAATTAAATATAGTAGTATGCTTAAACGGTAGACACTTTTCTGCTTATTTTATAAAAGCGCAGTAGTCTCCTAAATTTAATTAAGCCAGTCTGAGGACATGATGAAAGGGTTCTTTAGCATAAAAGTCTTTGAAGTTTCTAGAAAAGAGTGAGGTATATAACTCTGAATAAGGGAATCCCACAAGATTTCTCTGTGCTGAAATTAAAGTGCAAGCTCTTACCTCAAGGATGCTATTTCCATCATCTCCAGGGTATTACTAGCTTTTGCAGCACGTGCCGCTATGGGTTACGCTGCGTTGCCCACACAGGCCAAAAGGACAGAGAAAGAGAAAGGATCCAAATAATCCGTAGGAATATGTTGAAGTAAAGGCTGGGGGTATGTGCATAGCGGTCTGTTCCTACCCAAGCACTGGAGGACATTTTTACTGTGCGTTCTCACCTCCTACCTTAAACACAAGCCAGCTATTCTTTCCTTCATTTCACAATTTACACCAGGTCAGCCCTAGCAGAGGTGGGAGCTGAATCCTGGTTTCTCACATGGCACATTTAGCTGCTTTTTCTAGCTCTGAGACTCCAGCAGCTGCTTTCCTTTAATCAAGAAGAGGCTCGGGAGTCTAGTTTTCCAGTACGTTATTGATGCGTTGCCAAATACTTGCAGAATCTATCACTTAAATCTCTATCAGATCCTCTTCAGTGGCTGGCCTACATAAAATACATTATTTGCTTCCCTAAGTAGTATTTATCTGATAAGGTAACTGAAAGTTTGTGGTTTAAATCCGCATGATGACATGTGCTCTTGTCTTCTTTTCGGTTTTCCTTTTTTAAACCTTTCTGCTTACATAATGAAATAGCATCCTTCGCACAATTTTTGCCACTAACTCCATGCCAATCTATGAGTTTGGCTAGTTGGAGAGGAGAACTGAAGCCAGGTGCAGTTTGGTCCCTTGTCGAATGTTTCGATTGCTGGTGTCACACCTTGACAAACCTGAAAGGTGAGAAGCAGATTCCTTCCTGCTGCGTGGGGCACATTTATGCTCGGAGTCTCCTGCTGTTGATCCTGACTCGCTTTATGTAAAACATACCGATTTCCGGAGGATTATCCTAGCTCAGTAAATCTTCTTGAGACCTAATTATTGTAACAGCATTGGGGTGCTTTCACTGGCTCCCTCGAAAAATCCAGTTATTACCATCAAGCAGCAACAGCGCGCACATATTGTGAGGTGGCAGAACTCTTGTGTCATGAATGTAATACAGAAACATTTGCCTCCAGCTCAGACACATTCTGTCAGAGCATCCTCGACGCATCTCTCCCGAGGAGTCAGATCTGACACTTGGGATGGCTGGCTGTCTACTCATCCACCCACTTCTTCTCAGGGTTTCTCTTTGCCTAGCAGGAGTGGGTACAGGGTTCACCGAGAACCCTGAAAGTAGGCTATTAAGTGACCTAGATTATTGCAGGGGGGGGTTCTATTTCTGTCCTTCTCGGCCTATGTGCTTATGTTAGTCGCTTTGTCTCCGGGGCAGCCTCTACCTAGCAGGAAATCTGGTAGGGGGAGTGGAAGATGTATTAGGGAGAGCAGGCTGTCTAGAGAGAGGAGAGATGATGGTGAATAAAAATAATGGACCCGAGGAATAACGGGAGTACAAAAATGCAGTTGAAATCCAATCCTTTCTTATGTTTGTGGCTTAACATGTGTCAGTTGGCACATTAACAGTAGCATATGGGTTGCTCTGATGTGAGTTACTGCATACAGTATGTTATGTTCAGGCCTAAAATGTGTAATTCTTTTGGATTAGTGTTGGCAGATTTCAGTGTGCAGCGTACAGTAAATGTTCATAAATTTAATATATTTATAAGCTTTTTGTGGAGCTCATTGCCGTCTGATCTTAGAACCTCCCAAGTAGCTCTGCAGAGCACAGCACTGGTAACTCGAACCTCCTTTACCAAAGTAGGGGATGCCACAGGGAATCCACTGCACGGCTGAGGGCAGAGCCTAGACCATCTCCCGAGTCCTAATCCAATGACCTAAACCGCTTGATCTCTCTTCTTGAGGTTCCAACAGGGAAACCCCCATGTCACTGAAGAAAATATAGGTTTGCCAGTGAGCTGGTGGCAGGTAATGTAGCTTTAGTGCTTTCCACCATGCCCTTCCTCTGGGTGCTGCAGTTGAAGCCAAGTACCTTCCAGATGAGTTCCTTGCAGCTCACCTCACCATTCCTACACAACCCAGTCTGAACATAGAGGATGCAGTCTGAGAGTGTCACTTTTTATGGACCACATCAACAAATAAGCACACTCTGTCACACGAGCTCTGTCCGGCAGGACAGGAGTCAGTGCTTCTCCAGAAACGAAGTGGCCAGGTTAGATCTTCCCTCCTGGCTCCCACCCCACTGAGGGGTGGCAGGTGGTAGGCCAAGGGTGCAATCAGCCGCCCCTGACCCACCTTGAGGCTGAGTAAGGTCTCAGAGAAAGAAACAGCAATGTTCCAGTATCTAATGTTTTTGAAATACAGGAACAGAGGCAAATTATGTATTTCTTTAAAGCTGATTTCAGTGGAGTCTCTCTGTTTATTCTTTTCCCTGAAATTATTGCTAAGCCCATGCTCCCGGTGAAGAGGGAAAGCTCTGGCTGTGGCCAGTTCCCAGAGGTCTTTGTCCCATCAGTAGAAGGCTTAAGTATCATCCGGAGAACAAAATCCTTGGCAGAGAATATCTTGAAAGCACGACACTATTGCTCAGCCTTGCAAAATGTTTGTTCATTTGGCTGGGGCAAGGAATATTTTCTAGAGATGTACATAATGTTTTCCAGCCTCTTGCTAAAATTGGTCAAATTGCCTTTTGCGCTTGGAAAAAGCATGTGACTCCATGTCAAGCTGGCTACTAGTAGTGACTGAGACACAAGAAACTTTTGCATGATGGTACTTCTAGCATTTTATGATGACTAGAGACAAAATAAGACCAACCAGTGGAAAAAAGGCTGGAAATCATTTTTGTTAGCAAGAAAATGTAACCTAACAATGAAAAGCAACCACACAAATCAGCACGAAAAACTAAAACCAAGCCTTTTGTCCTGGCTCCAGGCCACAGTCCAGCCTCCCCACTAAGAGCTGCCTCGATGGACATGAGCCCCCTGTGTCATACGGGAGACCTGGAAGGTTTCCCCAACCTGCCCTGGTGCCAGGCGCGTAAGTCCAGAACAGTGCCAGAGACTGAGGAGCGTAAGCAGAGGGAGAAAACGAGACATCTCCAGAGGTGTCTCCCAGCTGGGCTGCTGGGGACCCCCGCGCTCGGGGCCTGCAGCTGGCACCCACCCGTTGAGGATGGCCCAGGGTAGGCGATGCGATGACCGGGCATCTGCCCACTTCCAAGATCCCCAGGACTTAGAGCAGGCTGGCATGCAGCCACCCCTCTGCATTCTCAGCTGCACCTATGGAGCAAGTACAGCCCTGTGGCAGTGTGGTAAACATACAGGACAAAAAGGAAAAAAAAAACCAAACTAGTTTCTGAAAACTGGAGAGAAAATGTGGTATGTAATCAATATTTTCAGTACTGATTTGAATCCTGTACATCAGGTATGAAGATGGCAGTGGACAAGGTTATGCAGCTTGACAGTCTGCTTGCTTTCCCCCAGTACTATGATTTTTTGGCAGAGTTTATTTTTTTACAGTGATGAAATGCATACCTTTTTTTTCTGAAGCCCACTTGTACCTGTTCATCCTCAAAGCCTTACTGTGACTGTCTTAACAGCTCTGAAGAGACATTTCTCAGTTTTAGTTGGTTTTTTTTAAAAAAAAAAAAAAGGTACTGGCAATGAGCTTTTAACAATGAAAATTTGAGTTTTCTTAGGATTTTTTAAGAAGGAAAAAGAAGGCCCTTTTTCTTGGTATTACTAGTGGGAAACTAAAAACTACTTATCCATATCAAGACAGACAAATATGCAACCAATGAGTGACATAAATAGTATTGACAAGGACCAGTTTTTAAACCCGTGGCCCACCAGCTATCTCCCACTCCCCTTTATATAGGAACCAAACTATAGTATCTCCAAAGAAGTGGGTGCTGGGGGTGTGTGGTGGAAGGGGAGAAGAAATATTACCCCAAACCAGCCAAGTGCTGCTGAAAGAATAAGGTGTCCCTGCAGAGCATTCACTGCATAACATGGCATAAGATGGCTTTATTAAGCAGGGAGCGAACTCCAGCTTTCCTCCTTCTTTGAAGGAAAGGAGAGGCAGGGCATAGTGAAGGCAACTGCGGAGATGGGGGAAGCACGTCTGTGGGGCAGCTCAGCTCCCTGCCTGGACTCAGGAATGACGTCGACCCGCCTGGGCTGAGGAAGCTTTTGTTCATTTTTCTTTTTTGCTTGCTTTACCAAGTTTGATTTGCAAAGGGTGTCCCCAGGCAAACATACCTTCCTGCCCGCTGACAAGGTTTGTTCCTGCTTGGTTATCTCCTCATCTGACACCCGCCATATCCCCAGGAGTGGGTGGAAGCTGCTGGGCATGGAGGAAGCAGCTCCAGCACCCTCCTGGGAGCCAGGATGCACACAGCTACCTGGGCAGCCCTTGCTTTCTGATAGTTAGTCTTGCTACTGCTCATTGCTGTGTGGACTAAAATAATGCTAGCTAGCTCCCGACACTCACCCAAAGCAGCATGGTGTATTTGTAGCGGAAGTGCAAGCGTAATGAGTTGGCACCTGTTCTCATTACCTAGTTTTCTCCCCACCTCCAACATGAGGGCTTCACTTGCCCCTCTCTAATGGCATTCGCTAAGCTCACTTCTTCAATAGTTTCTCACTGGATTAGAAAACGAAACCTACCCAGGCAGGGACTGGGCTCACTAGGCACAGGGCTGGCACATGCAGCCATATAAACCACATTGGGGCAAATCTTGCGTGCCTGGTGGGGGTCTGGTGACTACAGCACTAGATGCCCTTGCACTGCACCCCCTTAGCTCTGGGAAGGAGCTGTGAAGACGGCACCCAAAAGCCTCCGCACATTCTACAAACCCACCCTTCAAGTGGCTTTATGCAAAAGGATGATGTGCAATGCTAACAACTGCGGTCTACTCTCGCATTCACCCAAGTGCACTGGAAGTGTTCTCCTCGTTTCTCATAGTTGCATCACTTCCTCAGTGCTAGATATGAGTTCACAATGTGACATACGAGCAAAACATCCCCAGTAAAACACCAAGCCCAAGACAGACCAGATAAACTGCCGGTGCCTCTGGAGTACCCTCCAGTAACTGTCGGTATGTAGCTGGGGCTAAACATGAAAGTGTTGATAAACCAGAGAAGAATCTACAACTGCTCACAGGTTTGGAAGGCCTAATTTTGAGGGAAATAGTAAAGAGAAAAGTGCAAAACTGCTCTGTGTCAACTAAATTTAGGGCATAAACCTGCTAATGTTTGAAAAATATATGGGCAAGAGAAAAAGAAGAAGGGATTCTTGACTCAGCAAGCCCCAGACTAATGCCATGACACTAACAGAAAGCAGTGTTTTCCCAGAGAAACTGGTAAAAACCTTGTTATTTTCACTTAAGAAACCACCCAGCAAAGACCCAGCAACCTAGACTGGGCAAAACACTCAAAATGGAATAATCCTCCATCTGCAGTAGGATGGATTGACAGGGATGGGAGGATTTAATACAACTTTCTAGCTCTATTTTATTACTCGAACAGTAGAAAATCAAATTAAGTTATTGCTAAAGTAATTATTTGAATTATAATGTTCTGTTTCCATTATTTTTGGCTTTTCAGAAGTTTCGTCTCTGGATTGAAACCTGTTGTGCTGAGCGTTAAACCAAAACAATTTGTGTGTTTGAAAACTTGAGCAAATCCTCTTCTTTTCAGTCAAGAGAATGGCATAAAATAGACACTTCTGCTGGTACACATATACATGCACCCATACGGAAAGTGGTTGAAATGGCAAGTAAAAACGCCTCCTGATGTGCAAACTTTTAAGAGCATTTTCGTGTGTGTGTGTTTCTGTAGACAGAAGAAAGTCCCGTGTGCCTGTTCAAAGATCCCAGGTGTTGCAGCAGGTATGCTTGCAGGGCATTAAAACATAGCCAAGAAATGTATGTGGAGGTATTGTGTAGAAAAGGGTAACCATTTATATGGGATGACTTCCCATATACAGGGGAGTGGGTAGCACTGACACAGAAGACTCGAGGATCAGATGAAGCTCATGAAGTGTGTGCATGGTCACAGGCCCACGGGCACATTCACAACGCAGAATAAGCATTTGTGTATGAGATTGCAAAATGTACAGCCATTGCTTATGGTATCATGGTTTCAGGATTTTAGCCTCTAAGTAAGAACTTAGGGTTTTTTTCCCCCTTCCCTTAAAAGAAGGGAAGAAACTTGGGTCAATTTGTGATGAGGTAAGGGAACAGATTAAGTTTGCAGTGGGTTTTCTCTCCCCTCCTTTTCTCCTGAGTGGCATAAAAAGGAGCCTCCATATTCCTCTCCCACATGCTGTCCTGAATTTCTCTCCTTTCCTCAACACTTAACTTTTTCTTGGAATGCCTTTACGTGCCAGATGACAGCGAGTTACTGTGCTAATTGCTTTATTCTTCAATAAGGACATTTACTATACCAAACTCCTACAATACTTATGTGTAAATTAGAATTTGGCCTTGGAACAGCCCTCTTTCAACAATTAAAAAGCTTTCTTGAATGGATAGCTTTGTAGATTAAAAAGGCTTTGTCTTGGATAGATTTTTTCCTTTTTCTTTCTTTTTTCAGCATTAGTGGCTGTTTTCACCCTTACGTACCCTTATCAGCCAAGAGAAGACTAGTAAGTCTCCCCAAATTGCTCCTGTTTATTAATAAATCCGCATTCAGATCTATTCCACAATGCAGAATTATGGAGCCCCGCGTACAAATTCCCTTCTTTAAATAACAGTGGTCTTCAAATACGTAAGCTGAAGTTTTAGACAAATGTTTATCACCGTGTCAGCTATGCTGAACAGGGTTGCAGCTGCATGGTGAGCACGGAGAGCCACAGGGAGTAAAAGAGGAACTTGCCACTTAGTTCTTTTTGCCCGGAGAAGAAATGATAATTTTAGTTATACTTTGCTCGCTTGCAACAATAAAAACAAAACGAAGCCACAGAAGAAAACTGTCATGTTACACCCCTTCCATCTGGCCTGTGCTACACACCCACATATCCCGTCATTCTACAAATTAATCTTTCACACATTTTTTAACAAAAAAAAAAGTGTTAATGTTATAGAAGAGAAAATAAGGTAAACAGAGAGCTGTGTAAAAATACATTAACATTAAAATATGGTGGCAGTTATGGATTTTCTTAATTGAATAGGAGAGTAAATATTCACATCAAATCAATGCCAATGGCATGCAAATTAAAGCTACATTAGGGCAGCCTTGATATAGGCATTACCATTTTTGACACTTCTGTGATTTAAAATAATGTGCAGACTTTATTCGTTAATTTTTTCCTCCCTTCTTTATGTTATTTTTGAGTGGGTAATTTGCCATTACAGAGCAAAATCCTTCTCCTGTGCCCTCTTATGTTACGCTATCTTATTTTCTTCTTCTGCCTGGAAGGCCCTGTGAGCACTGGCTCGGTTTAATTGAGGGTTAATATTGAAGCCTCCCCGTTGCAGGACAGACCTCTTTGAGCAGCTGCCTTCAGGTCGTACCTGGCCCCAGCACACAGCCAAATAACCTGTTGAAAGACTCTGAGGAAAGATGCCTTTGATTCACCACGCTAGGTCCTACAGGCATCCCCCTCTCCTAGTTCTGCACCTACATCTCCCCCTAGATCTTTCTTCCATCTTCTGTTCAAAAATTGCTTAAAAAAAGAGAACAAAAGCAAGGGCCCTAGCACCAAAAGGAGGAGAAACCTGGCAGGGGCTCTTAGAAGCTGTATGGCTCCAGAGGTGAAAGTAGAAGGTATGAAACTCGCTGCCTGGCATAAAAATCAACTCCGCTGTGCGGGAAAGCAGGACCGATGGATCTATGTGGGACAGGGATGAAGGAGTACACAGACGATATGATACTGGCAGCTGGTGAGTAGACGTTGTACCACGGTGGAGATTATGCAGATATTTCCTCCTGGACAACCAGAGGGGAGTTCCAACCTTACCCTGTGAGACAGCAGCAGTGTCACACATATGCAGCCTGCGCTCCTATAGCACTTTGTTTTCTTTGGAAGCTTCTCTCTTCCCTAGCACTTTTTCAGTCCTCATCAATCACTAATGCTTCTGCATGCTCTCTCCAGATTTTATGAAGATGGGTCCACAATCACACCACCGTGCCCCCAGAAGAAGCTACGTGTACAGGCGAGCTCACGCAGTGAGAGCCAGCACGCACCTCGAAGAGCTCTCCTCGCAGGACCAAAGAGTGGTCAGATGGACTGGAGGAAGCAAGTGCAGGAGGAAGACAAAGGGCAATACCATAACCCCAACTTGACTGTTCACCCTCTGTTCATACAGACTCGGTCAGGAGGTGACTCCAGCTTCTTCTATAGCGTACATGCACAGCTAAAAGCTCTAAAGCTTAACAAAGACGATGGCAAGGAAAATTTGAATTCTTCTAAACACAAAGTCCCAATAAAAAGAGTCTGTATTGGAACTCGTGCATCTGAATCCTGTACAAAGCTAAGCGCCAGCATTCAGGTTTTCTTTCTGCTCTTCGTCCCAGGAAAATCAGGTACAAACCAATCGCAGGGTTACACTACAAGTGGCAGCTGTACGTCTTGGACATTGCTCATCAGAGTCCACACAAAAGGTAAGAAGGGCTCTTGGCCGCAGCAAGGACAGCAAAAGTGCCACGGCTTAGCAGGTTTTAGCACGAAAGACAGTCTGTGAACCTTTGCTTCAGAGGGCACCATGCTAAATTGGGTAACCAGCAAGATTAGGACAGAAGAGTCTGTGAGGAGTCTTGTCTGCTTTATTCTGGTGAGCCCCATCTCACTAAGGTTGATTTGACTGGGGAGAAGTGGGATAGGGGCTGCAAAGGCCTATCTCTTTGGTTTCAGTGAGCTCCTTTTACCAAAGCAGAGAGTTCACAAGATGCTCTTGAATTCTTTCATAGGCACTGAAGACTATGTTTATATACATAAACCAATTCCCTTCCCTTTACTGCTAATTTCTTCTAATCTTCGCCTTATCTCTGACTCCCGTTCTGCTTTTCTTTCTCCTCAGCTCTTCTTTCACCTCCATCCCTTATCTTTTTCTCCCTCTTTTACATTTTTTTCTTCCCCACACATTCCCAGGTAAGTGAGGGGTGTTGTTTTGGGGGTTTTCTTTCCTTGTTACAGGGAAATAAGGGGAATTCAGAGTTAGGAGGCCAGGGTGCCGAGTTCTTACAGCAGCCTGACACCTATTTACCACGTGAAAAAAAATCCACCTCACGGTCCGCCTCTGCTTTTTAATCTGAAGAGCTGAGATGATAAATGCCAATTGCAATGACAGTTGGCTGTAATAGTTAATGTTTGTGCAACACTTCACATATCTAACCATTGTATCCAATCTTCACCACCAGAAACACATGGAGCTGCTGCCACTGCCACCCAGACTGTCTCTGAGCGTGATGATTAATGAGCTCGCAGCCCTATTTTGCTGTTGAACTTAATGTTGCTTCCTGAGGGCAACACGCCTGATGAGAGAATTTGCAGCAGTCCATACGCTATATTGATTCAAAATGCCACTGTATGTTTTAATTAGCTTTTAACCATTAAAAAGTGGGGCTGGAAATGAAAATGGCACATACACTTATGCAGCACATGTCTGTACCAAAAAGGTGAGCATTAGGCCAAGTTATCGACCTGTATGCTGAACTGCCACTGGCAGTTAAAACCCATCTTTGTGGCAGTTAATACATTTCCATGGCTTTTCTTTTTGTTAGCTTTATGCCAAATATCCACTTACATCTATTTTGAAGCCTTGAGGAACGTATTTTTTCACCCACGCTATCTTTTGAGAGTTATAACATGCTAGAAAAGTTTAATTTTGCGGAGTTGTGGTTTAGGAGCTAACGTGAAGGAGTGGGCTCCGTTGAGGCTGGTGAGAAAGTGGTGTGCTGCGATGAAAGGCTGCACCGCGACCCCTCCTTTGCACCGCCAAACAGTCTCTTTTAAGCCATTGATAAGGTGCTCATTATTTCATAATCTGTATTGTACTTATCCAATCCTTATTTGGATATCAAAGGGCTGGCTGAAGCAACTGCGTGATCCGTAGCAGTTATTTTTCAGAACTCATGGGGCACAAGTTGGGGGTTATCCTTGAAAGAGGATGAAGAGAATTATGGGGCAGTTATCAAACTTCGTTTCTCAGAAAAATACAGGAACAAATAATTAAACATTTTAAAACCACGTAGAAGACAACAAGATGTGCAACGGTCCACACTGATTTATCATGAATGAAGCATGTTAAACAAATCCAGTTCCTCTCTGAGACACCTTAAGAGGCCTTGAGAGAAGGGGGGAGGTAATCAACACTATGTCTTGCCTTCAGCCAGGCTGTTTACCTTGCCCCACCGGGTGCTCTTGTGACTGAACCAGGGAACGTGGTTAAGTCAAAACTAACCAGTGGTTGCAGGACTGGCTGAAAAGCCGTACACAAGGGATCATTACCAAAGATGCCCTGCCAAACTGAAGGGCTGTATTGAGTCCAGATCTCCAGGTAGCTGTCCTAGATTTCATACAACTCAATTTTTTCATTAACGATACAGATAAACAGATTAAAAGTACAACTCTTAAATTTGCAGATGACACCAGCTTGGAATGAGCTGCAAGCACACCGGAGGAAAGATTATAATTCAAAATGGTTCTAGCAGATTGGAAAATGGCCCGAAAAAGCTGGGCGCATGGCAGATAGGATGAAAGCAAAATTCTCTGCTTCGGTAGGAATAATAGACTGTGTAAGAGCAGGATCCACAGCCAGGGCATGGCCAAGAAGGTTGTAGACCAACTAGAAGATGAAAACAATGAAACAAAATGTGAAAAACATGACCTACAAGGAACATGTAGGGCTGTTTAATCTAAAGAAGACAAGGCTGGACGAGGTATGATGGCTGACCTCCAGTACACAAGCTATTAGGGTATGGAAGAAACAAACTCTTCTGCATGGCCACTCTGGGTAGAACAAGAAGTAACAAGCTTCTTACAACAATACTTGCAAGAAGACACCGGGAAAAACTTATCTCTGGAAAGGCTAATGGAGCACTGGGAAGGATTGCCTGTGTGGACGGTGGAGTCTCCTTCACCGGAGATTTCCGAGAACAGGACAGACCAGTGTTTGTCAGAAACAGCCCAGATACAGATGATCCTGACAGGGATCCAGGCAGGGAGATGAACGAGTGATCTCTTGAAATTAATTCGATCCTATTTTTTTTTTAATTTATTTATTTCTATGTTACCCGTGGGAGGTACAGAACTACTTTGTGCCTCAACTCCACACCAATGAAATAGAAGTATCAGGGGCCAAATTAAACAAATTAATGAAAATGACTCACATTGAGCTTGGCTGTCTCAAACTGGTAATCACTTGGGGTTTGCAACTCATACAATTTATCATCTGTGCCTGCTTTACCACCAAAAGCAGATATTTGCCAATCATACTGTGGAGAAAACCAGATATTGTTGTCATGACTGAATGCTCTTAAATGCATTTAAAGCTTTACAGACTAGTTAGACGTAATGTATATTTAAAATACTTAAAACCAGCAAAAGATCAGATTGAGGAAGGAGAGAAAGATGGTAGAACAGTGACACTGTGCAAGTTAGTTTAAATAAAGAATCTTATCAAATCCACTGACTACTTGTTCACATCTGTCCAAATATAACTTATGCCATATGTCCTACTATATAAGTCAGCTTGGAGGCAGGACACTTCCCTAAGCAGCAATTCACTTCCTGAGTCTGCTCTATCTTCTGGGAATAGAGGGGTTAGACGTAATGTATATTTAAAATACTTAAAACCAGCAAAAGATCAGATTGAGGAAGGAGAGAAAGATGGTAGAACAGTGACACTGTGCAAGTTAGTTTAAATAAAGAATCTTATCAAATCCACTGACTACTTGTTCACATCTGTCCAAATATAACTTATGCCATATGTCCTACTATATAAGTCAGCTTGGAGGCAGGACACTTCCCTAAGCAGCAATTCACTTCCTGAGTCTGCTCTATCTTCTGGAGAATAGAGGGGGGGGGGGAAATGATACATCACAGAAAAATCTGAGAAACAAACAAAATAACCTTCTAAAAGCCTCTGGGAAATAAAAATCCTTTCTCTGCCCTAACAGTATGGTTAGCTGAATCTTTTGTCTTCTTGTATATTAGGAAGAGTAATCACAGAGATGCTGTTCTTGCCATAAGCTGCCTTTGAGGAAACCAGATGCCTCAGCTTTACCTCACCTTCTCAGTTTGCCAAAGTGGTAAATGCTCTCCTGCCGGTCACCTCAGTGACCATCCTCCCATCACGGAAACACAGCTTACGGTTGCAACCTCTCAGTTCAGACTCCCAGGTACGGCCAGTCAACCCCTCTACTATCATTTATGGTTCTCCAAGGGCTTTGGTGCTACCCTGAGCAGCAGGCAGGGGAGGGGAGACCCAGCCCTGCCCAGCCGCGGTGCTTCCCAGCGAAATGCTTCCCCTCTCCCCTCCCAGCGCCACGGACGGGAGCTTTCAGCTGGTAGTGTCGGATAAAAATATCGGTATCAAAATCCTGTTTCAGATACCAGAAGCCTCCTTATGGCTCTAAGAGTTTAATTTTCATTTAAACATCAGTAAATAGAGGCATAAGGGTTTAAGATGAATTATGTAAGCCCTTTAGCCATAGCCATTACATTCTGCCACAAAAATGAGCTGCTGTTCTCACTTTGTTTTATGGGCTCACTGTAGCCTGTTGTTATTGTAGCTGCCAAATAAAAACCAGCAAACCATGCAAATGAAAATATAATCTTTTATGCTTTCATAGTCTTAGGATAAACCGGCATGTGCAGTTTTAGAGGAGGGATTTTTTTGCAGTCTGTAGTGTTATGCCCCTGTCTTGGGAGCCTCTGTGAGCAGAGAGCAGCAGTGGCTTCTCGGTGGTGGAGACCCCTTGGTCAGCTGCTCTCCCATCTCCAACTGCAGCACTGTCACAAGCTCACTGGCAAGAAAACACACAACAGCTTCCTGAAGGTATGAAGAAAGGGTGGATTACGGGTCCTTTCATAAAACTGGAAAGTCCCCTTGCTTTAAAAATAATAGATTTTCCACCTCTAACTTCCCTCAAGCCTCCTCGTTCCCTGACGGGAGCACACACCCCATGATTTGCTCCGAGCCATGTGTTTCCCAAGGGTCTGTCACCCAGCAAACGTGCCAAGAGAGAACCATGCGAAGTAATCGTGACAGGGAACAGCAGCTGAAGCCGAGTGGTAAAAGCATATGACTCCGCACAGAAATACCTGGGACAAAATGTGCGCCAGTACATGGAGAGAGAGAAAAAGAAGAGCCAAGAGGGAACCAAGTCGGGGACAGGGTCTTATTCATGCAATGTAAAAAACGGGACCGTAAGCATGAGTTAATGTGCTTTCAAGCTAATTACAGCAGCACAGCAACTATATTAACGGCAGAATATTGAGAATATGAGCACGTGGACTAACACGTAACATTTAGTCCGTAACTCTTCCACCCAGAATTGAGATTAGAGGACCGTCTCCTTCACCTTTGCAATGCCTTGTCTTTTTCTTTTGTCTGTCTCGGTTTATTTTCGTAGTCACATTCACTGGTGATAACATGTTATATTTTGTGCTTCCTAGTGGGAGCTATGCTGGATGCTGACACCCACTCCTGTGCAGAGATTTTTGCATTTTTTTTTTTCTCTTCCACCCGTTTTACACAAGATTGTAACATATGGCCTTGGGTGATTAAATGATTTAGTGAATGAACTGAGCAGAAAGAGCAGGCTGATTGGAAGAAGACAGCTTCTGTTTAGGCATAAATGTCTTTGTAATCTGTAATGATAGGAAAGAAATTACAGAAAAAGCATAAGACAATTTAATTGGGTTTTGGTTAAATATTGTATTTTTCAGGTCTGCTTTAAATATAGTGAAATAATAGTGTAGCGGCTATTACATATTTTGTTTCTGCAGCATGTCCTTGTAGAAGGGGCACCCCCCAAATGTACATGGATGCGTACACCCACACACAGCGTATAAAGAGAGACAAATCAAGCAAATGGTTTGGTAAAACTAAGTTGGCATTTTATTTATTAACTTCTGAACAAGGCAATCCTACAGAACTTGGTGTTGGCCACCACACTAGTTGAAAAGGCTTCACACCTTTAAGCTTTCTCAGAATTACTCCGACTACAATACCCAGTCGCACCTATGCGACCCCAGCAGGAACCACAGAAGGTTTTGTGGAAGGAAGATATCTAGATACCTTCTGAGCAATCCCACCCAGTACCTCTCTGCCGCTGCAGGGGCCCGGGGCACAAATTAACAACCACTCCCGCTCCCCTCCTTTTGGTGCATCGTGATTTGTGTTTCTTGTCTATTTGAACGCTAGGTTTTGCATTTGTTATATATGTTTGGGCTTGTGTGTTCTCTCAAGCATGCGGTGGCACATGGCGAATGTCTGTCCTGGACTAAGCATCTGTTCGTGGCTGGCCAGTGTTGTGGGAGCCTGGACTCCAGCAGCCAGGTGTTCCTAGGCTAGAAATGTGAAGCCAATTCCTTTGTATCCAAAACAAGCCGTCTTTGGAGAGAAAACATTTCTATTCTGGTTCCAGTGATGGTGTGCATGTCATTAATACTGAACAAACAAATCCAAATGAATTCCAGTTCACATCTCCACCCACGAGGCCAATTCCATTCTTTACGATCAAATTTTTACGCAGAGCCTTGAAATTGTTTTGGGACATAACAAAGAAGTCACTGATCTCGGTAATTTTCCCTGTGTGAAGCAGAAGCTGTGGCTTAAAGCTAGAGAAATCTATGCTCCAGAAAAGGACAGCTGGACCTAGAGAAAGTGTATCAGTGGCGCCTGTCCTCAGCTTGCAGCGTGAACGCTAGCAGCCACCTCGGAGATAAACCTCGGTGCATGGTGCTCCTTCTCCTTTACGTGATAGTATTTGAGAGGAGAGAGAAATTTTTGCCCCACATGCTAAGTAAAGCTCTTAGCTGAGCACAGCCTGGTGGCTTACCCAGCAGAGCTAGGGCTGATAAGAATTACTGATCCAGTCAGACTCTTGGCACAATAAGATGCACATTTAGCCAATTCATGCAAAGGCTGTATTATATTATCTTGGCACTTACCCAACACTGGTTCCCCGGAGAGAAAACTCAGTTCCATGGTGACATCAGCTGAACCTCAAGTGTGATGGCAGCTCCAGAAACTATTTAACTTTTAATTTTTCTGAAAACCAGACTGCCATTAAGTAAGTTTCACTACCATTAAAAAAAAAGTATCAAAAATTAAAAAAAAAAATCAAGAGTGCCATGATCACAAGTCCTAATTTTCACTTCTCTGGGATACACAACCCTGGAGATATTTGCTGCTGTCCCTCCAGTCCTATTAGTCATAGCATTCTGGGAGAGTTTTAATTTACCAAGGGGGTACCCGCTTTCCATTGTCCTATCAATGAGAACAGTAGTAATGCTTCTGGGTGCTGGTATCTGGTCCAAAATAACCTGTAGAGCATAAACCCAGGATATTTGACTACAGATGAGCAGTTTTCACTGTCGATTTCTTTTTTTCCATGGAGAAGAAAATGGGTGGCATGTATGGTAATTAGCACAGCACTGCTCTACGATTTGAAGAAAATGTAGAAAATTGTGTTATAGCAGGTATAAGAAGTATTAAGGGCCAAATCTGCAGCTGGTTCCACGGTATAGCTGTGTTAACATCTAAATCTATGGCTCTGGACCGGAATATCGTACAGGCACCTCTGACCTTTGTCAGCTCAGGCTCTTCTGCTGGGCTGTCCTCAAGAAGAGTTTCCAAGAGCATATAGCACCACTCGAGCTCCAGAAACAAATGCAACAAAGCCATTTTGAGGCTTGCAGGCAAAGCTGGCATCTGCAAAGCAGCTCACTACGTATTAATCAATCTTGAGCAGCAGCAAACAATACTGGGAGATTCACCACACAAACCGTTTTAGAAGAGACGCCAGGAAACCTCGACATTCCCAGAGCAGAGGCGAGCGGGGAGGCTCTACTAGAGCTGCAGGCGCTCCTGTAGCACCACTTTGCAACGTCAGCACTGGTTATGAGCCAAAGGCCTTCAGGCTTGCTTGTTGCCTGGAGGATATAAATGAAAGTCAGCAGGTGCAAAGGTGCAAGAAGTGCAAAATTGCATCATGCCTTTCCAAACTGTGTTTGTGCCGTAAATGAGACTCATTCTTTCCACCCTAAATCGAGACCATTTTTATTTTCTTTGGCTTATGAATGTTCTTAGTTCAATTTTCGTCTGTATTCTCTACGGTACCTTGGGATGCCTGAGGTGATTTATAAATATGTGTAGAGACCAGGTGTATTGCCAGATGTTTATGTCCCTTTACAACAAGGCTTCACCATCCCTTCCGATGGAACTCCCGTCTTATATTATTTTTTCTAATAGAGGATCAACTGGACTACAGGGTATTTGTGAGTTTTCCCTGTGTGGGATTTTTTTCTTAATTCACTTTTCTATCATCTTGTTTCTATATTTAAAATAATGCTAAGTCTTTAAACCTCTCTAAGTACTCTTTAAAAAAATCAGAGTTCCTTTCACATAAAAAAAAAATCGCAGGCAAATGTCAACGGTTCCAGGTTTAAATCAGTGAAGTTTGACTCACTGCCAAAAAGATTTTTAATCTCAAAGTGTTACCTACACTCACTTTTTTTCTGTTTCGCTCCATCTCCTATTTAGAAATAGTAAAAAATTGTTTTATTATAATAGCTGTGTAAACAGTAATTGCAGATATTCTCCTAAATATAACTGTAGTAAGAAATAACCTGTAGCCCCGAGGGCGAACGAGTCTGAAGAGCCAAAAGGACAAAGTGGTTTGCCCAAGGTCACACAGTCAAATGGTAGAATGGAAAAGAAAATACAACCTGAGTTAATCAGGAGTCAGCACTGTAAATACTAGGTGAGGGGCAATAAGATTTTTCTCAGTATGTCTTAAAACATAAGGAGGTAAGTTCATGTGTATGAGGAGGAAAGAATAAGTGAACAATGTATATGTATAAATGTATATGTATAATGTAATGTGTAAACGGTAATGCCCCACGAAATTTTATTTTAAGATTATTTTTAAATTCCAGGTCCTGTAAAAGCCTGTAAGGACCTGAGAAAGTCCATTTGCTAAATGTCCTCTTTAGCAAATAAATTCTTTGAATTTTTTCACATTAAGCAGTCTCATTTTCCCAGAGTTTTGTATCATGAGAATCACTAAACTGCCTCCCCCAGTAAAGCTGCACTTGTAAAAGTAAGTATTCATAAACTGAGGTCTTACTAACCGACCCCGAGCAGTTGGCGAGATGGCTTATACTAGGAAGCATGAGGCAGGATGCAGTTTACAGATCTAGGACAACATAGTTAATGTAATCATTTCAGGCACATTCACTGACAGTTCAAATATGTATAACTGCGTAAGTTATTTCTATGTTTCAGGTTAAAAAAAACTTTAGAACTCTTTTCAACAGTATTTCCTATTAAAATACTTTCAACATTTATTTTTGCTATTGAAAGAAAAAGCAGCTTAGTAGTTACAGGAAAGATGTTCAAGAAATGACAGGCAGCAGGGAATAGAGGTACTGATTTTTCTCAGATGAAGTGATTATTAGCACTGAGGAGACAATCAGGAAACATGAAGAGTCAGCATCTTAGCTGCCGTATCTTGAAGACAAGGACAAAACCCCATCGAGTTCCAGGTATAATGGAATATGGAACATGATGCCAAGGGAAAAAAAAACCCTTTGATATGGAATTGTAACAGCATCTAAGATGGACTGAGACACTATGAGGTTAACAATTAAAAAATCCCACACCAGGTCTGCATGAGCAATCAGTTCACCAAAGGATAGAAAGAAAAGTGTCTTCTTTTGTCCATATATATAATTTTTTTTATATATATGTATGTAGTGCTTGAAGCATATGGACACCTAGATGCTGGCTGCTGTGTGATATACATACCAGTGCCATCAAATAAATTAGGCACAGCTAGAATTCGGTATGTTTCTTTATAACAGTTTCATATTACTGAAAGAGACCAAGTACGTGCCTTCAGCTTTTCTATCTAATCAATCGATTTTGGTTATTAATACATAACCGAGTTCTTTTTCTTTAAACTCTGAGTCTCTGTTGGTGAGCCTTGTTTTCTTCAAAATACTTCCCTGTGTTAACTGTTCACCTGAAACTGAAGGGGAGATGGGGAAATACCCAACTCCTTGGATTAGTCTTTCCCCAAGGAAGACCTTAGCTCTTCAAACCCGGCCTCCACTGCCCTATCCTAACCCACCGTTAAGCCGTGGTATTCTCCAAAGCCGCTGACCTCAATCTGCCTGTGAACCACCACGAGGTCTGGAGAGCTCCTTTTCCCCTCAGGCACCGTCCTTCCCACCGCTGCGCAGGAGCGGGCAGGCCTGGGTACCTGCACACCCCAGACGCCGCCGACCGGCTGGCACTGCCCCTTGTAACCTGCCCTGCCGCAGCGGGAAGCACCAAGATTACAAACCAGGACACAACGCTAGAGGTGGAAACTCTAGCCCAGGGCAGGGCAACCCATTCAAAGGGAGAGGAGCCAAAGCATACTTCCATTGCACTCTTGTTACAAATTCACAGCTGGCCCGTGCCGCTGACTGGGGAGAGAGGCTAGGACACAAACTACGGAATTACAAAGGTATTTATTCATGCGCATGAGGTGCCCCAGCCAAACTGGGCACACCCCTGCGATTTTTCTTTAGTGGTTTTATACAAGGGTATGATATGAATCACCTAATTACCTACTAATGCGTATTTCTAATTATCCAATCATTATGCGGTACAGCAAAGCAACTGTATTTTTGTAGGTCTTGCAGCAGCAGCATCCATCAGCATCCTTGTAGCTTATCTGTTAATCCAGATGTTTTTGTCATCAACTTCTGCAAAGTTATCGGGCATCAGCAACTTGTGTTTCACTTAGATATGGCTCCCTCAGCAAATTTTGCGGAAAGTTTCCTTATCTCAGTTGATCGCTTGTTCTTCTTAGGAGGAGCAGGTGATGGGTCTTGGGTCTCAAGACAGTAGCGCAGCAATTATACGCTAGTAATGTTCTTGGCTCCTAATGGCTGCACGGTTCCAGTAATTCACATCACACTCTCCGTCCTGAGCGGCCCTGAGGTAGCGCGGTGAGTAACGCCCAGGCGGCGGGCAGCCTGCACCGGGCCGGCGGCGGCCGCGGGCGAACTCCTTGCGAAGCGAGGGAGGACGGGGCTGGGCGGTTTCCTCAGGGCGGGCACGCCGGCCTGGCCAGCACCGGTG